>NC_048229.1:54364710-54664710 GCF_002007445.2 Ailuropoda melanoleuca
AAACATATAAAAAAAGGGAAAAAAAAAAAAAAAAAAAAAAAAAAAAAAGAGAAAGAAAGAGAGAGAAAGAAAGAAAAAGAAAAAGAAAAAAGTAAGTTATGGGAGAGAGCCAGTCTCCTCGCAGAAATGTCCCAACACACCCAGATGCGTCAAACTCTCCCCTAGCCAACCCAGGGTTCGTCTCTGCCCCCCCCTCCTCAACTGGCAGCCCGCTAACAACATTCCCGTGCCGACCGAGCCAGAAAAGCTTCAACTTCCCTCCACAATTCACTGAAGCGCCGGGGTAACCGGCTCCCGGGGGTCCTCGAGTTTCCTTCCCGGGGTCCCTCGGACACCCCCACCCCACACCCCCCGGCATGCCCTCGCGCCCTCCGCGCCTCCCGGAGCCCCTTCCTCAAGCCGCCCCCGCTCTCGGCCCCGCAGCTCTCTCGGCGCCCCCCGGCCACCCCAGCCCCTCAGACTCGCGTCAGACGGCGAGCTCGCGTGCGGACCCCGCCCCCCCAGGCCCCGCACCCAGGGGCCCCGGCGAGGCGACCCCGGCCCAACCACGCCCCCCGCACATAATGGGTGACATGGCGGCCCCCGCCTCCCGGCCCGCTGCCCCACGGGGGCCCGGGCAGCCTCGCTCACCCACACGAACAGGCTGTCCGAGAGCAGGTACTGGGCCACATCNTCGCGGGCCCGGGGGCCGCCGACGCTGGGTCGGGCGGGTACGGCCGGCTCCGTCTGCACCGGGGCCGTTGGCGACTCCGGCTCCCCGGGCCCGGCCTCGGGCTGGCTGAGGGCGCGGTAGGCGCTGACGATGGTGCCGAGCAGGGCCAGGCCGCTGAGGCCCGTGTAGGTGCGGAGGCTGGGCCAGGGGAAGCGCTCCAGGAAGAGCAGCGGCATGGCGGCAGCGGCAGCCTCCAGGCCCCAGGCCTCCCCACGCTGTGGCCGGGCTCNGACGCGGGCGGGACGGGCGCGGGGGCGCGGCCTCCGTCCCCCGCCCCCAGCAGTCGCGCCGCCGCCTGGCGGGCGAAGGCCCGGTTCGCAGGCTTTGGGGCCCCGCACCCAGCACGACCGTCCGCCGACGGCCCAGCTCGGTGGGGCCCGCGGATGCACAGGGCCCCCGGCCGGTCGAGCAGAAGCGTCACTTGGGGCCGACGGCGCTGGCGGGCGTCGAGCCTAGGCAGAGTGGCGGGTCCGCAGGGCGCGGGGACCCCGACACTCAGCCCCCGGTTTCCTTAAGCCCCCCTCCCCGTTCCCGCTTAAGCTGGTTACTACGCCTGAGCACCCCTGTGGGCCTACCAGCTTCCCCAGTGGTCCAAAGAGATGCCGCTTAGGGAGTAAAAGGTTTGACCCTCAAAGAATATTCATCAAGTCTTTAATTCCTCGCCAGTACGGTTGAGTTTCTGTTTACTAATAGCCTCGAGCAAAATCTAAAATGGACCTGACTTAGCAGGAAATGAAAATGTGTTCCCTCATACCCAGGTGGGCATATAAAATAGTGCAGCTTCTTTGGAAAGTTCAAGAAGTTCAGCACACCGGTGACCATTTGACCTAGCGATTCCACCCCTAGCTAGGTGTATACCCAAGAAAAATGAAAACAGAACTCTACACAAAATTTGTGTAAATTTTATACAAAATTATTATTCATAATAAATAGCCAAGGGTGGAAACAAGCTAATGTCCCTCAAGTGATGGATAGATAAGGTATAACCCATACAATGGACTATTATTGAACCATGAAGATGAAATACTGACACATGCTACAACATGGAGGAAACTTGAACATGCTGAGTGAAAGCAGCCAGACACAAAAGGCCTCACACTGTGGTTCCATTTATATGAAATATCCAGAATGGGCAAATACATACACAGACCCAGAAAGCAAAATTATGGTTGCTTGGGGGATGAGGGAACTGGGGGATAAAAGCAAAATATGGATTATTTTTTTAAATTGTGCTGTCGGCTCCACAACTCTGAATATACTAAAAGTTATTTCACTGTACACTTTAATAAAGCTGTGACCTAAAGAAAAAAAAAGTGCTACCAAAAAAAAAAAAAGGGTGAGCCTGGGGGTCTTACTCCTCATTGTATCTCCAAGACCTAGAACTGTGCCTGCTCCAGAGTACGTGCTATTTGTTGAATCTTACAAATTTTCAAAAGAGGACTAAACCATTTTCGAGTTTCTTTCATGCCTAATATTTTAAAAGTTTATTAATTAGAAAACAAAGATCACTCAAAGTTATTACCATCCACTTTGGAATTTTTAGAAACATCCTATTTGATGGCCTGTGATGGAACAAATAATTTGGCTTGGGGGTGGGGGAGGAACATGCGGTTACTTACACACACACTTTTTTAAGTAGGCTCTATACCCAGCGTGGAACCCAACAAGGGCTTGAACTCACAACTCTGAGATTGTGGCCTGAGCTGAGATCGAGTTGATGCTTAACCAACTGAGCCACCCAGGTGCCCCTCTGAAGGATTTTTTTTTTTTGTTAGCAATGTCAGAACCCACCCTCTAAGATCAATTAGTGTTTCTGGTTCTTTGCACTGTATCCTACTCCGTAAGAGGACCAGGAGAGGAGGCAAGACACAGAGGAATGAATACGTGGTGTGCCCAGGAAGGCTGGACACAGGTACAGGGACTACCTTTCTCAGCGGAGTCCTAAGGCCCAAGTGTGGCAGGAAGGCAACACACAAGACATTAAGGGGCTGGTCCAGCTCAGACAAGAAAAGTAAGTATCTGAGAGTCCACGACAGAAGCTAGAGCTCTCTGCACTCCCACCCTCACTTCAGAGTACCATTTATGCTTTCTGGATTCCTTGGGGACTGTGAGTTGGCCCCACAGTCTCCCAATAATGACCGAGAGACTGAATTTTCTGCCTTCTTTATAGGATGGTGGCTCTGAATTGGGCTGATTTAAAGTAAATTTTTGAAAAGTATCAATTCCAACAAATCAGCTTCTGTAGATTGAGTCACACCTAGATACTTTACTGCTATTCACTTTTTAAATATCTGAAATCCTTTCATATTAATAACTTCATTTGATTTTCACCATTCTTTGAGAAAGGCTGAGTAGTTTTGTTGTTGTTGAAGGTTCTCAACATCCTAGAAACTGAACTACCTTATCTAACCAATAACCTTAAGCGTACTCCCACAGAACTCTGATGTTTCATTGGCTGGACCAGTGTGTTCCACTACTAAATCTAGCAGAGGAGGAAACAATAACCAACTCAATTTGTAGGGAAAAAAAGTTAGTTAATGCATATACTTCAACTTTTAGCTTTTCTTTCATAATTTTTCATAGCTTTTTGGTACATGCAATATACAAGCAGTAAAATTTTCAGAGAAACTACAATAACTTTATCAGGTTTTGTTCAACTTTTGTTCGGATATAAAAACCTCAAGCCTGTGATCTTATGACACAGGTGTTCTCATCTTTTGGGTACACTGTTTCTATTTAAGATGCTGAAATTACATTACACAGTATTACATAAGCAGCAAGCACGGTGTCACAGAACATCATGACTTCCAGGCAAGTTTGAGGGGAAAAAACCTAAAGGAACCAACACATAGATTTATAGATGAGGAAACTGAGTCCCCCAATAATACAACACAGCAAAATTGTGTGGCAGCTTCTAAATCCCAGTCTTCGGTTTCCAAATCCAGGGACCGCTTCACAATGCAGGAAAGTAGATCTGCCTAAGACCACTGCTAACACGCAATGAGGAAGTGCCAGGAGAGGGCAACATCAATGTCCCAGTTCTTCAGACCCTTGCTATTCTGTCAAGTTGTCTCTTACCTAATCGCCCCTGGCCAAAAACACTGAAAAAGAACCGTGCAGGATTTCTAATGGCACACTAAGGTTAGCAGCCACACACAATCAGAGTCATTCTGTTTTATTTTTTTAATTGAAATGAACAATAAAATAAAATTTAAAAAGAACAGTGACCATTTTAATCAAATTTTACTTTACAAATATAAAAATATAACCAAAACTTCAGTTTCTTTTATACATTTTCTAGAAGTGTAATGCCATAAAAATTCTCAAACCCAAACCAAAAATGATGCTAATACGCTATGATGTAAACACAGTAACCAAAAGTTTTAAGTTTTTAAATGCACTGATCTTTCCCTCAACAGAGAACGTTTAATACATTTTCCCAGTTCTCTAGTCCTATGGTACAATCCATCACTAAGATACAAGTTACACCTAAACTGGCTTCGTTAAGACTCACTTAGGTTTCAGTCAGTTTTTTTCACAAAAACAAGCTTAATAAATACGAGCTAATATTAAAATGCGTTTTATGGCTCAAGTCAAATTACAGCATTATGTTTCTCATCACATCTGAACAACAAAGGCAAACTACTTGAAATGAATCCAGTTTAACCCAAATAATAAGTGATGCAAAACAAGTGGAATAATTATAGGAAATCAAACCTCTGCTATGGAAGCGGACTCGTAGTACAGTCAAAAACCACTAAGGCTTCTCTGGCGAAGCAACATAAAAAACCGCACACCCTCTGAAGCAGTCTTAGTGGGCGGCACGTACTGTCCCCAAAACTATGAACCAGGAAAAACATGAAGTTTGAGAAACTCTGACGTGGAAAAGCTACTCCAAGCATTTCAACTCAAGTGACTGAGCAAGTACTTAAAAAATAAAGTCATTAAAAACCTGAGAGCTTAAGAGTCACATCATTTAAGAAAAAAAATTTTAAGTTGCTTGCTTGCTGGCCTGTTGAATTTAGAGGACCCCTACCTCTCACTTTAATTAAGCATGGAAGAAAACAGACTGGCTAATTTGGCTATGTTTTATATGCCAATAAATGCTAACTTAATGGAACCCATAAATAAAATAATAACTGAACCATATAAGCTAAGACAATGATAAAAAATAAGAAATCTCCCTGATCTGCTGTTAAAAGTATATTCACAAAGAATTATCGTAATGCCATTTTAAGTATTATCTACTTATTAAGAAACTTTAACAGTCTTCATCACTTGGGAAAAAAAACAAATTTCACTTTTCTTCAAAGGGATGTCAATTCTAAATATGACTGAAAATATTTGAGTAAAACTTTTATCCCCCAACCTACTAAATATTTTCCAGTGCCATTTAGATTTATATAGACTATGCACTACTTGGATTATTCAGGGAAAATAACATGACATTTATTGTACTTACACAGTGCAAAAGAGGACTCTCATTTATAAACAAACCTGGAACATAAGAGGCATTCAAAAATACAAACCAGTCCCCAGAGCTCATTTTAAAATTATTCAGTATTTAATATGTAGAGAATTAGAATGCACAATTTAAGACTTAGCTCTTTTAGTATGTCAAGCATTTATATCAAAAGAGCTTAGTGTTAAACATTCCCTTGTACTCTCTTCTAATGTTTTAAGAATGTATCAGATATAAATTTCCCTAGGTCTATTTCCATCAGGAAACCTAAAACACGAGAGTATTAAGATGTTACTGTAGCTGACCAGTTCAAAGACAGTTTAAAAAAATCTGTGTTTGTGCGTTGCCAATTCTACATTCAAAACCAGATCTTTTTACTTTCTAAGGTTAATAACTCAGCCAGCTTAAATCAAAGGTTTTTCTCACCCAGGCCCCAACATATAGATGACTGACTCAAGCACTTATACTGCGAAGTAGTGATCAAGAAAGAATTTCTAGGTCAAAGCTTATGTTACAAAGGACATGAGTAGCTTCAAATCAGATCTCTTCAACTTATGCAGCATTTTATAATAACACTAAGAAAAAATCCACCTCTTTCCACCCTCCCCAAGTGGCAAGCGCTAGTGCATCTGAAATGTGGTTGCTACAGCCTTTCACTTGGACGCCAAAAGCAACAGTAGAAGGTGGGCTGGATCAAGCTGTTTCCATTTCTGCCTTCCCCAATCCTGATAAGGCTCAACTAATCAGTGAACTCACCAGTAAAATTACAGTAAGTTATAAATATGCTAATGTAAATCACAGGGGCGGGACTATTAGCCCTTGAAGGAAGAGGACTATCCATAGAATTAGCGGCTTTTTCAAAGGAAATCACGAATTATTTTTGGTCCTAGAGCCTGTTGCTCGCCTACTAAGCACGAGGACAATCACAATCACTACTTGACCCAACCTTGTAAAGGCTTGATGGGACCTCAGCTAAATAAACTTGAACCTTTATTGATACAGTTGTTTTTGGTCTGATCTTCTCAAGTCTAAATAGGGAAGAATTCACAATATACCTTTCAACTCACCCAATATTCAGGAGACAAGGCCTGTGATCGGTATCATAAAGATGTAGGAACTAATCAAAAGTTCACTTCTGTCTGTCTCTTAAAAACTACAGCAATCTCTCTTCTTTAAGTAGCTGCATCTTACAAGATCTCCTTTTCATCAAGCCTACAGTCAACACGCTGTGTTAAAAGGCACACACAACATACTTGGACCGTTAAGCAATGACACAGCCAGCACACTCCTTTGCCCTAAGAATCACTTTTTATTCCCCAAAACCTGATCCTAATTTAGCAGTGTTATTTTAAAGAACCTTTAAAATTTGGTATTTTTCCCATAGGCTGACAAAATCTATCCCCTATCCTGTCTTTAGATTTCAGTTGATTCAAATTATTACAAAATATTTTTGAAAAGGCTTGTCACTTGCTAAAACCTAATTTTCATTTCTATGGATATAACTGAAATAACTAACTTTGTAATACAAGAGTTCAAAACCTAACGGACCCACTTTTTAAAAACTTCCTTCACACATCACCATTTTACCATGGCCCTAAGAATAACTAAAACACATAATTTCACAACACAAATAATTAATACCCCCATTATATGAAGGAAAAAAGTCTCAGTCAGCTCTCAGTAGGTCTCTTTTATACCAATTCCCATGAGTTTCCCTAATCCAGCCAATTTTAATGGCTTCCCTCCTTATGTTTAAGGTTTGTTGCTTGTGAACAAAGGTCTGAATGTATCAGTATGAAATGTACCAGAAGTGTATTATTTGGTTCAGGAGTTGCACCTTGGGACTCCATCAAGCAAATCTAGTTCCCAAAAGTAATGGAAGTTTCTCATCATAAAAATCTAGAACACAGTCTTGGAGTATACCCCCTAAAATGGCATCGGAACAGGGTCCCATATACTCAACTGACCTAAACCTGACATTGTCTCTTAACATCACCAGCCTAGAAGCAGGCGGGGGAAAACTGTCCTCACTTGTAAGAATTTAACGCGTTTAATGTGAAAATTAAAAAAAAAAAATACAAATAGAAAGAAGTTCATATTCTTTAATGTTGTACAAAAAAGTATGAGTAGAACCAAAAAGTAAATTAAACATTATCACATTTGTTTACACCACTATCTAGTTCTTCATATTAACTTTACTATTCAAACAACAGAAGTAGGTAGCAATTTAGGGATTGGGAAAGAGATAAACAAAAAAAACTTTTCTACCATGTTTATTCTACACTGTGTATAGCTGTGCTCACAGAGACGGCTTCTTTTACTTCTCCACTGTGCAGGAATTCAGTTGTATATAAAATTGAACCTGAATTTTAGAAAGAACAATATCTTTATTAAAAAGAGCATTATTCACAAAGTTTTTTTATCTTAGATGATAGAGAAAATTTGGACACTTCTACCCTCCCTTGACATTTTTGGCATTTTCTACATCAAAACATCCTTTTCTCTCACCTGTCTCGTCTTATACATTAAATACTAGTGTTGTTGAATACTTACAATTAAAAAAATTTATGAGTTGTACATTTGATTAATTATCCACTAACAAGTTCCTTGAGAGAAGGAAAATTTTTATGCTTCATTGTATTATGCCACTCAACACAGTTCCTGATACCTGATAAGTGGTGTCCAAATAAATGTTTTCTATGACTCTTTTTCAAATCTCATACTTCCACTTTTAACCCATCAGCAGACCAAAGAAGAGGAGCAAAAGATAGTGTGATTAGTGTAACAAAATGGAAAGAATCAATTTCATACTCAACAAGTTTTCACAGAAGGCCAAAATCACTACTGGAACAGCTTTTGAACTCATATTTTTTAAGCATTTACCAGGTACTTGGCAGTTTACATGCATTTTTTTTACTTGCTCCTCACAATTCTATGAAGTGGGGACTACCACCCAGATTCACAGGTGAAGAAATAAGCAAATAGGTATAATCGCGTGCCAGGAAGTTATTAAAGGTGGAATTCAAATCCAAACACTGCCCACAGCATCTATATTCTCAGCCACCACACTGCTTTGTGACTCCTATCTATAGAAGACTCTAAGGACCTCAACCAGTATGTCAACTTTTTTAAAAAATGCATTTTTTATACCTCTATCTGCCAAAAACAAAACAAAAAAAACCAAACTCCATGTACAGTAGACCTAAACATAACACATTTCAAAGAGGAAAGGGAACATATTACACCAAGAGATTCAATTCTCCACATTTTCATATAGATAATTCCCCTCAATTTTATTATACAGCGCTGACTGCCATTTTACCATCTCTTCTTTGAATAAAGACTTCAGACTTAGTGACAAAGATATCAGATGTGGGGAAGAGCACTCACCCAAATACCAGAATGTCATGCTGCAACTTGGAGTCTGGGGATACTAATTTTAGTCAGTCATATTTAATCTATGGCTTGTAAATGAACTAAGAATCAATCTATAGTCTTAGTTTCCTTCAAGACCAAAATTCATAACTATCCCTTCTCAAGCAGCTCAGAATATTTTAAATCAAGCAATTTAGATGAATCAGCCACAAAAGTTCAACTTTCCATACCTGCTCAGAAGCTGAGGGAGACTAGAAATGATGGGTCCATATCCTGGTGCATTGTCATACAATTCAAACAACGGTGCAGCTACGAGCTTGTAATTTTTAGGGACTGCAAACAAGGCTAAAACAAAACAAAACAGTATTCATTTTCTATAAATTCTCACATAATCACTGCTTAAAATTCATTTATAAAGTAATCACCAGTTTTACATTTGAGAAACTTCTGAGGAAAAAGATAGTTCTCTTTAATACATTTTGGTTGTTATCTTTCAAGCAAAATTCATAGTCAGTGTTGTTGGGGTGTTTTTGTTTTTTTTTTTAAGATTTTATTTATTTATTTGAGAAGGAGAGAGCACAAGCAGGGGGAGGCGGCAGGCAGAGGGAGAGGGAGAAGCAGGCTCCCCGCTGAGCAGGGAGCATGATGCAGGGCTCGATCCCAGGACCCTGATCCCAGGCCAAAGCCAAAGGCAGATGCCTAGCCAACTGAGCCACCCAGGCACCCTCATAGTTAGTGTTGTTAACAAATGAGAGCACCTTCTAAGTGCTGGCCCTGGGAACAACGGGAGAAGAGCAGAGCCTTTGGGTTTGTAATTTATTTTAATATTTCATTTTAAGACTATGACAAGAAATAATTATTTGTTAAAATGTACAAGCCTAAAGATGATACTTAAAAAATTAATTCCTCTGTCCCATAAAAGTTTCAGTTTATCACAGTGTGAATAGCAGTACCAGAAGCTCAACAGGTATTTTAAAACACTACAATCTGGTATTTTAGACTCTAGTTAAATTTACTCTTCCCCCAATAGCATAACTGGCAGGAACATCTATGAGAAGAACTAGTTAATTCTGGGGTGCCTGGGTGGCTCAGTGGGTTAAGCGTTTGACTCTTGATTTCGGCTCAGGCCTCTGCGCTAGTATGGAGTCCACTTGAGATTCTCTCTCTCCCTCTGCCACTCCCCCGCTTACAATCGCACTGACTCTCTCAAATAAATAAAATCTTTAAAAAATAAACAAACAAGATAAAATCTTTAAAAAACAAAATCTTTTAAAAAAACACTAGTTAATTTTGTACATACATAGCATGTTTTTATTTTCTTTTAATTTTCACAATAAATCCAAAAATTCAAGGAACTTGAAGAAAATACAAATAAAAGTATTCTTGAAATTACTCTACAAAAGTTTTCAGATGGCTGCATTCAAAAACAAAATAACTTACCCTTCTCTTGAAGTTGAACCAAAAACAACTTCTTATGTTCCTTAGGTTTTGTAATATGTGCAGGAATATATGGGTACTAAAATCACAAAAGAGAATAATTTGTATTTGCCAAAATATCCCTCATACCTCCATGCCTTTATCTATCAACTTTTCCCACTTCAGAAGTTAAGATCAAGTATCAACCCTCTGAGACCAAGTTCCTCATAATCCCAACACAATTTTAACATGTATCCTGTGGTTTCATTTATTTCTTTATATTTCTTTCCAATATAGCATGAACTGCTGGGAGAAACAGAACTCTTTCTAGTCTTCCCTTTACCAGAACCTGGTACCTAACAGATGTTCTAATAGATAAAATGCTTAATAAATACAACATAATGAGTAATAAACCATTCAACCATTCAAGTCAATTAAATATGTAGTCACAGGATTTAAAGCTTGAGAAATTTACAACCCAACGAAGTTTACTATATTAGAAGTTTAAATATGGCCTATGAGGTATCTGACAAGACACTCCTCCCCCAACAATGCCCCCCCCCCCACACACACACACAGCCCAGACACACATTTCAGGAACACCAGATGAGTAGTCTCAGTGAGGTCCTGTCAGCTAGAAAGAGTCAAGGTGCTTGTGAAAATGGAGAAAATATTTTGGAGAACTTAAGGGATTCTAAAGAGAATTAGAGAGGGGAGGTTGCTACTTCAGAAAGAATAATTCTGGCATAGTGAATCTGAAAAGTTGGAGATAGAGAACTCACCTGAGCACCTCCCCACATACATTCAGAAAAATCTACTTTGGCTTTGGGAGTTTTATTCGAGGGCAGGGGAATTGGAAAGTGCTGAAAATAGATATAAGGGGAGAGAGTAGGATAAAACAGAGGCGGCCAAAAGGAGGAAACATCACCCGCATTTTATGTAAGAACTTAAACTGAGAAGCTACATGTCTTTCCCAAGACTACACAACTAAGTAGTGACACCAAGATTCAACCTCATCTATTCAACCCTTATTTAACGATAAAAGCCTATTTTTTCCCACTATGCTACCCCATTGGATAACCCAGTATCCAAGTTAGAATAATGAATGACACACCAGAGCCATCCCTAAGGTATGATGAATGAAGACAACTGTCCCAGGCTTTGAAGACAACACAATCATGAAAACCAGACACACTGGCAATGACAGACAAACTGGTGAGTAGTAGTTTGAACAGCGCAGGCTTCAGGAGACCATGACCAAACCAAAGTGACTGGCATTACCGCAATTTTCTTCTACTCATGGCTATATGTCCCTTTTCTTTTAATACTTTCTTCTCCAGTCTTCATCTTGGGAGTTTATTTTAAGCCAACTGCACTTTATACAAGACAGGGAGATGGTGTCATGCTCTTTTCCTGCTGACACATAACCAATACTCCAAGTGTATTAAATAAACACACAATGCTTACGTTATATCTCATGCTAGGAGAACCAACCCTAGGGTTCAGTCAATGAAGGCAACTGTCCTAGGACTTTGGTAGGGGAGATGAATGAGAGTATTCAGAGAGTAGCCTGGAAAACTTTTGTGTTATTACTGAGCTTCCAATTTAATCAAAGAATGTTCGGAAACAACAACAACAAAAAAAACCCATTAACAATAATCGTTCTATGTATCTTTGGACCAGGAACTTCACTATTTCCAGATGAAACTGTACTTTCTTAAAGCCAAGACAATTTTCAGGCAGTGAGTACTAGCACCAGCTTCCACAGCGCCTTCTCTTCCTATCCCTCAGCTATACTAGAGTCAGAAGGAAGAGGACAGACATAATCATCTTTTGCTTGGTTGATACTTTATACAATTCTTAACCTGGAACATCTTGTCATGCAAAGAAACTATCTAAGTCATAGAGCCTTGTCAATAGGATTCAGGATCAGAGGCTCCCATCAGTTAAAAATAAGAAAATTTTAGCTCAGTACCATTATTAATCATCACAATGGATTAAAACACAACGAATATATTTAAATCCATGAGGTCACAGGACACTTTAAAGGTCACTGAACCAGATGCTTTTAGTGTCCCTCATCACCACCCACCTCAGATTTCCAACTGTGCTGGAAAGTGCCAGAAAGCTCTCAGCTTGCTGCCACTATCTCTCTCTCTCTGCTTTTCAGCCTCAAGGCGTTTCCAAAGCCCCAGACAATCTCACAACCAGTGTTCTGACTCAATATGAAAGTGCAAGGGAGTTAATACGACCCTCACCCAACGGGGCAGGAGTCTCCAGCCTTCCATCCTTCTAATGGAACAATTTTAAGGTACATTCTATATGGTCTTCACAGCCCTTAGCAGGATCAATCCAGTTGCCCACAGCTATAATAAAATTACGTGCCCTTCTTTTTTTTGACTACTGCTGTTTCTGATCTCCCTCTCCCATCAGTCTCGTCAGTCTCCTGCTTTCTGGGATCACTTTCCAAAGAAACTATCTGTACCCAAGTCTTTGTCTTATTCTTTCTTTTGAATGAAGTCTTTGAAGGATACTAATAAATTAACTCATTCTTCTGAAAAGAAGCATGTATCCTTTCCTACACAAATTATACCTCAGGTAGTGAGTACTAGCACCAGCTTCCACGGCGCTGAGAGAAGTTTCCCTTAATAAAAGGATCATAACCCTAATGAATTAATAAGCCCAAGAAACTATTATAATGAGCTGCTAACATTACAAAAAGAGACAACCAGACATTATAAAACTTTTGATGTAAGTGCATGATTCTGTCTTTGAGGGCCATCCCAAGATGATACCCAATGGCTCCTGTCTCCTGGCATCCACACCTCTGTGTAGTCTCTTCCCACAATGTACTATGTTGGCTTGTGTGACCAATAGCATACAGCCGAAGTGATGGTACGTCACTGCCAAGATTAGGTTACACAGACCACAGCTTTCTACATGGGCATGCTCTCTGTGTCTCCACCTCGGCTCTCAAGCTCTAGGGGAAGCCAGCTGCCTCACTGGGAGTTACCCTATGGAGACGCTCTCATGGTAACAGAGAGGGGCCTCAGATCAATACCCAACAAGGAAGTAAAGCCTTCAGTCCGACAGCGCAGGAAGAAAGGCCTGCTAACAAACACATGTGTGAAGATGGGATCAGATTCTTCAGCCCCAGGCCTGCCTTGAGGTGTTGCAATCCTAGCTGACAGCCTGACCATAACTTCATGCGAGACCATGAGCCAGAACCACCCAGCTAGGCAGCTTCCAGATGCCTGACCCTAAGAAATGAAGATAACAAACGTCTGCTGTCTTAAGCTACTAAGTTTGGGGGTAATTTATTATGCAGAAATAAACTATTTACCACCTATTGTGAGCCTTGTACTCCCCCACCAGCCAAATCCAGTCACTTGATCTAACTAGAGGTTTATAGGACAGAAGCAAAAGAACTACATGCTCAATGACAACAGGCAGATGCAATCAGCAACGGGAACACAAAGGACTTATAAAGCTTGTTTTCATTAACAAATAAATGATGAGGGAAAAAAAAAAAGAGAACTAGGAAACCGACCGGCCAAAAGAGACTTAAGAGACTATCCTAATTTAAACAAATTAGAAAACAAAATAAAAACTTGAAACTAGTCAGAGATACACATATTTAATGATATTATGGAATAATTTCTTACTCTTAGTGTGAGAATGTGTACTGTGTTGTGTTTTTAAAGAGACCCTTGTGTATTAGAGACACATACTGAAATATTTACATTTGACATGATACCTAGGATTTGCTCCAAAATAATGCAAAGTGAGGACAGGAGAAAAGGAGTGCCAGGTGAACTCTGATCATGAGTTGCTAACTGTTGAAGGTGGAGGACAGGTAATGGGATTCATGTACTTTTATTATTCCTACTTTTGTGTGTGTGAAATTTTCCTTTTCAAGAAAAAAATGCTTGGTTTTAAAATTTTTTATCTGAATTAATGAGAGAGAAAGTCAAATTTTGCTATACTCTTTTCAAAAGGCTGGAATTAAAGTAGTTTTCTACTTCCCCAAATGCCCAGCAAACAGACATGAGCACGGACCTGAGGAGGTTCAAAATTTGGCCTCCACCAGTTACCAATGCAGTCATCAATGACCCAGTCTTGCAGGACTCCATCTTGACGACCCAGTATCTGTCAAAAAGAAATAATACAGCCAGTAAACAACTGAATATGCCTCCCCATGAATATCTTTCTTTTGTAAAGATATACATTTCCTCTTTATAATTTCTTATCTATTATTACCTATGTCACTTGGCCCAAGACATAACTATTAGTTCCAAAATGGCAATCTAGCATCAACGTAACTATATAGGGCCAACAAATCTGTTGTTATGCCCTGGCCACACATGAAAAACCAAAGGTGACCAATATCTTACATGAGCCAATGCCATACATACGATAGTTTTTCTAGAATCAAGCTGTAGCTTGTGTAAATCACCACCTAACTAAATTACAGAAAAAACTTTCATTTTTATAAATCTGTGTGGCATAATATTAAACTTATTTTAATCAAAATTATACTCTATATGTTTTAATTGGTCAAACATGGTTCTACAAGGACTATAATAACAAAGAGCAGTTCCGTCTCACTTTCCCCATTTCCACTGGCTACGACTTTCAACTCTTAGTGGTTTTCCCCCCACACTCGCCTCTATTTTTACAAGCCTTTGCCTTGTTTTTAAAGAAACTGTTTTAGTTTCAGAGGGTTGCTGCAGGGGGAGGTGGGGCGGGGGGGGAGGGCTAGATGGAAGATGGGTATTAAGGACGCTTGTGATGAGCACTGGGTATTATATGTAAGTGATGAATCACTAAATTCTACTCCTAAAACTATAAACACTGTATGTTAACTAACTAGAATTTAAATAAAAACTTGAAACAAACAAAAAAACCAAACTTTTAGTTTCAGATTTACAGAAAAAAATGCAAAGATGGTACAAATTTCCTATGTATCCCACACTTAGTTTCCCCTATTAACATCTAACACTAGCACAGCACATTTGTCACAACTAATGAACCAGTACTGCTACTTTATTAACTGAAAGTGAATACTTTATTCAGATATCCTTGGTTTTTAACTTTCCAGTCCCAGAATCTCCTCTAGGCTACTACATTACATTAAATTAGGATGTTTCCTATAGACCGTAACAGTTTCTCAGTTTCCTGGTTTTTGATGATCTTCACAGTTTTAAAGAATACTAATCAGATATTTTATAACATGCCCCTCAGTCAGACTGGGATTATGGATTTTGGGGAGTCTGGAGAGGAAGACCACCAAACTAAAGTACCATTCTCATCACATCATGTGAAGGGCATATTATACAGACATGACTTTTCACTGAAGTTAACCTTGTTCAGCTGGCTGAGATACTGTTTATCAGGTTTCTCCACTACAGTTATACTTTCCATGCATTCTTTTTGGTCAGTTCTTGATTACTTTACATTTTTATAAACCTAAAGAAAAAAGCAACACCCTTTACTGTGAGTGAGAATTTGGATCTTAAAACTATATCCTCCAGTCATACTTTCTCTTCCACCATCCTCCCATTATCAATATTTGGTTAAGTCTACATTCAGTATTTAAATTACTGTGACTAGGTGACTCAGACACACCAGAGTGTTTAGTAAACTATAACTGCATTTTTTACTACATAACTATCCTTTTTTTTTTGAGTTAATAATTGTTTCATACATCATTCACTATCACTACTTCATATCCACATTCTCCCAAGAACTTAAATTTCTTCTCAATTCAATTGTCAATTATTCTGTCAATTTCATTTTTTCCTAAGAAGACACTTTCTATCACCGTCCTCCAGTCTGTAGATGCTCTCAGCCCTGCCTCCACAACTGGAGTCCTAGGGCTTCCCTCTGCCTTTCTCCCGTGTTGTTAGATCCTCTCTATATTCTGAATCCTGTATCTTTTTAGTTTTTCCTTTCATTTTGGTGGTGAACACCCTCTAGTCGCTTCCTGAGAAGTTACAAGAGATATATATCTGAAAACTCTGTATGTCTGGAAATAATCCTACCTGCACACTTGATTTATGGTTTGATCACTATGGCAGAAATCATGCTCTCTCAGAATTATGAAGACATGTTACAAAACCCTTTAACTTCTGGTATTATTTCTAGGAAGTCAATACCATTTCTGTTGATGCTTTGTATTTAACTCATGTCTCCCCCCATTCCCCAACTCTGGAAGTTTTTAGGATCTTCTCTTTATCCTTATTGATTTAAACTTTCATGATGATATGCCTTTGCATGGATCTTTTAACATTCATTATAGAGGGCAGGCCAGTAGGTCTTTTCGATCTGAAAACTCACGTTCTTTAAGTTTGGGAAATTTTCTTGAATTACTGCTTTGATATTCTTCCTCTGCTCTATTTATAATATATATTGGTCCTTCTAGAATGACTCATTAATTTTATCTTTTCTCACCTTTGTTTTACCTTTTCATCCTACTTTCTAGATTTCCTCAATTCAATCTTTTAACCCTCTATTTAATGTTTTGTTTCTCATTTTTTAAATACTCATGGGTTCTTTCTTGTTGGCTGAATAGTCTTCTTGATGGCCCAGTGTTCCACAGATGAGCTGTATCACCTCATCACACAAGAATATTAATTATAATTTTACTGATTGCTGAATTTTGTTTCTGTTGAGTTCCATTTGCTTCTTTTGATCTGTTTTTGTTAAGACACTTTCTCCAAAAGCCTGGCTCACAATTAAGGGTGAAGCACTAAGATGCTTAGCTGTCACCTCTGAGTGATAGGGCCACACTATTCTTTGGGAAGATTCCCAAATATCATCATTTAGAGGGGTTTTTTTGGACTGATCACTTTCTCCAGAAAAAAAACCTCCAACCTTCAGCCTGGGGTATGTAAGCCCAGTTGTCACAATTATATCAGCATAGCAGAAATCTAGAAGTCTCACTATTCAGGATGTAAACTCTCATTTATTCTCCTCATCCCTTCTACTTTTTCATTGCTTAGTGTTCTCTGAGCCAATCTCTACTGACAATCAATCACCAGCTAATCTTTATCTAACTGGAAAGAGTGGGGGAAGACAATCTAGATATAGAAATACAGACTATCAATCAATCCAGTTTCCAGTCCATGTATGCTCCCACTTTAATGAGCATCTGGCACTTCCAATTCCTCAGCCTTTGTGGTGTTATTAAGTGCTAGGCCCAGAACTAACCCCTGCCTAGGCTGAGGTTTCCACTAAGTGAGATGTGATTTGCCCATCTGCTTTTCTAGCTTCTAAAAATTCTTTTTTGCAATGGTCTCATCTTAAACTCCTTCAATTCTACTGAATTTCATTCTTTTAAAAACCCTTTACTTCCTTTTTGGTGGATTTCTGAGAAGCAGCTGAGTTAAGCAAGTAGGTTCAATCAACCACATGTAAACGGAAGATCAAGCACAGCACAATATTTAAAAGGTATAATGCACTTTAAAAAATACTGGAAAGATAAACCAACAGGTCAAAGTGGTAGATTACAGGTGATTTTAGTTTTGCTTCTCCTTCTGCTTTTCTGCATTTGCCAAGGTTTTTGACCAGAATGCGTATTAGTTTTGTAATTAAAGAGGGAAGGATTGCATGCTAAAAAAAAGAAAAATAATTAATAATAAAAACCACCTGCAATTTCAAAACCTGGAGCATCTATGCAGGCCTCAAGTTTTTAAAGACAGACATTAAAGTGACTTTTAAATGGTAGCAAAATTTGGGTAAAGCTTAAAAGATAAGTGAAGAAATGGAAATAGCTTTTTAACAGGAATCATTCTTGTCAAAATCCTATACTGGCCTACACTGCAACAAAACTAACTGCATTCCAATTTCCACCTCCATGACATACTAGCTATAAACATCAAGCAAGTTACTTGAACCCTCTGTGCCCAGTTTCCCTATCAGTAAAATGGGATTAATAACAGTACTTCTCCCTAGGGCTGTTGTGATGGGTTGAAGAAGCTACTGTATGTAGAGCACTCAGAACAGTGCCTAGCACAGTAAGTACTCAATAAATGTTGGCTTTTATTAACCATTATTGTTACATCAACAGTTCAATGGAAAAACATGTTAAGTAAGTTCTACTTCAACTTACAGAAAATATAGTACTGACACTGCCATTTAAGTTTTATTTACTGAAAACTATTCAAAATAAACTTAAAAGCTAAAAAGATAAAAAGCCTAATTATCCATTCAGTTGACAGTGTTCAGATGGGCAAGGATAAATCGCTGAAGGAGTTAAATGGAGAAATACCTCTGTCATTAAGCGTTTTAGTCCTTCAACTTCATCTTCTCCTGGGTTAAGTTCACCACCAGGTCTGTACAAAGGTTAAGAATTTCAGCTTTCAAATTACAACAATTTTAGGATAACAGGAAGAACACAATAATAGTTATTTCTATCATGTAACTGAGTAACACATATTTCAATGTCACATAAGGCAATCAAAGCAAACAAATGTCAAATGGAGGGGTAAGAATGTGCTAGTCAGTTGAATTCATAATATTAATTCACCAGACTAACAGTGCACAAACCCTGTTTTAAACAAACAAAATATGTAACATAACAGCTTCCAGCCACCAGTCTATCCCACTCTCTTCTCTCTGGAAGGTAATCTGGTCATAATGGATTCTAGAAATGCCCAAAGAGGCAATGGATCACAATCTTTAGGTCTGAAGAATGGGGCATTCTTCAAGAATTCCAAAATAAGGATTTGAGATCTTTCTTTTTGGTACAATCTGGTCAAACAGTTGTGCACTAAATGTATAACACAGAGATATTTATGAGTTTAAATGATAATACTAAACAGTTATCTATAAAAATACAAGTCATTTTAAGAATAGGAAACACAATTCATGCTAAGAAAGAAATACTATCACTTGTTCTTAGTAATGGTACATGACATCTAGAAATCGAACTTGGACTAATTTGCTTCACGGGGCTTCTATCAGGCTCAGTTATTAACAGCAATACATAGAAACATGTGCATTGTTAGATAAGGAATAAATGAGCACTACACTGGGGAAAAATTACATGATTTTCTCTTTCTAAAGATTCCATTAACAGCAGTGTTTGAGGAAATAAATGACTAAGGTCTAAAATTGTCTTCCAAAGCTGCAGCAGTCCTATTAAAAGTTGTCTAGCTGTTAACTTCCAATGACACTTACAATTTGAAGAAAGTTGTTCCCAGCTGTAGCAGTAACACATGTGGTAGCCGGTGCTCATGTACAATCAGAACCCCTTCTACAGTCCTTCTCATTCCAATTTTATCAAATTCCTCCCTCATGCGCTGAAATCTGGCTGCAACAGAGCTGTCCTTCTCATAGAGGGGCTCTTTTGTACCAAAAGTATAATTGGTAAGAGGGTACCTGTGATCCAAAAACAAATATCTAACATGAGAACTGAAGACCATAATTTACCATGACAGATACCAAACACATATAAAAAAACTACGGAGGGAAAAAAGTGTTCATACTGTACTCAGAGAACCAGGTTTTGTCCAAAGTTACACAAATTAATGTGACAGCAGATACTAGAATCCAGCTCTTTGAACTGTAAGGCCAGAGCTTCCACTACATCAAGTTGCTACACCACACTTGAACCTTTAAGTATAGGTAACACCACCCCTAAAGGCCCTCAAATGCTTAGAGAAGTGGCTATCTGGGTATCTGGTAATCCTCTGGTTTTAGATCAGCTGCTAGACTAACATTGCCAACCTGGCTAACACCCCCTTGGGGCTCTTCTACTAATCTAATCAGAAATTCTATTAATTATGGGTGCTAAAGACTAGTATCTCTTTTTCTACAAGGTAAGCCACCACCTTCCATCATCTCTTATTCTTCTCTCAGTCAGCTATCCTTAGACTTGACTGGTACCACAATCCTCTCCTCTTCCAATGAACTTTTCTTTTCTAAATAAACCTTAACTTTCTGCATGTGTTCTATCCAATATCCTTATCCTTCCCTTCTCGTCATTCAAATCCTTTGCCCACCATATCTAATCTGAATATTCTCTCCTCCTCTAGCAAGAATTCAAAATATAGCTCATTTTAAGACAGTTTTCATCTTGCCTGGTAAATACCAAATTTTTCCTTAAAGATAGTTAAAAATCCTATATTTATATTTAATCAAACATACCACCTTGTAACCCCCCAATCATAACCCTTACAGTAAGGAAGCCTCTGATTATAAGTCTTTGAGTAAGAACGTTTGACCACATCTGCCTATTCCCTAGCAAAATGACTTAACATTAAAAGCCAACAACTAAGTAATTAATCCACTTAGGTATTCTTGAAAGGTAAACAAATCAAGGTTGTCAAAACTTAACACTGAAGCCAGATTTTAGGCATGAATGAAGCAGCTCTAAAATAACTAACATATTCCATTTCCAGGATGCTTTAAAGAATTTAAGAACTTTCCCCTGGACCCAACGCTGAATCTAACATCATTCCTAGCAGCAATAATTTCACACAGTACTATGTGCCAGGCATTTTTTTTTTTTGTATTAACATTTAGTTTTCACAACTTGAGTTACAAAGAATTAAGGATAGCTGTACATATCTATACTGTAAAAAGCCAGCTCTCAAATCAATAAAGAGATGCCATCAATAAAGAGATGCCATCAATAAAGAGAAATGTGAGAATTTTCAGATATGAAATCAGAGTGCCACCCCAGACATCCATTTTATTCCCATCACACTGTGAACTTTGCAAAGCAGGGATTACATCTTACTTCCTCACCACTGTACACCCAGCATCATGCCCAGTGTCTGGTAAAAAGTAGACATTCATGCAATACTTCCTAAAAGAAAGTACAATAGGGGAGAAAAAGGACCTGTTTTCAGTTTAGATTACAACTCACCCAGGTGAACTGAGTTCACGACAGTGATTTTTTTTCTGAACACCATATTTATACAGGAGGGGAAACACTGTAAATTCATCAACCCATAACTTTAATGGAGCAAAAATAAAAACACTTCACCACGTTAATTCTACATAGTAACTTGATGCAAATTGATCCAGTAGCGAAGTTAAATCAAGGGAAAACTGCAAAACCTAGTCCTAATTACCAAAGTAATCCAGAAGCTAAGCTTTCAAATTTTTTAGAAAGAATATTTGCCTTTTCCATTTCATGGGAATCTTATGAAGATGTGTTAAAGACGGGATACGACATTAAACTATTATGTTAATGTAATAGCTAGAGATATTAACTTGTGTATACACATCTAGCTACAGATTTCATAAACCCAAAATTTCTATTGTCTAAATTTCCATGCCAGCACCTGTTTTGCCAAATAAAACAATAACAACAACCATTTCTTCTATTTCAAATCACTTTTGAAGGGGAAAAGTTCATTTCTTTGAAAGGAAAATAGAGAAACACCTGAAGTTTCTCATGGAAACACCAGTATCAGTAAATCCTTGCACCTTTCTTTTTTTAAGATTTTATTTATTTACAGAGAGAGAGACAGCGCACAAGCAGGGAGAGCAGCAGGCTGAGGGAGAGGGAGAAGCGGGCTCCCCACTGTGCAGGGAGGCCGACATGGGGCTCAATCCCAGCACTCTGGGATCATGATCTGAGCGGAAGGCAGACGCTTAACAGACTGAGACATCCAGGCGCCCTGGTCCTTGCACCTTTTAAACATGACCAACATAAACTGACCACTTTCCTTCATTAGGGTCAGCACCACGGTGCCTCAGAAACTCTCAGAAATGATTTTAAAAAAAGAGAGAGAGAGAGAATGAGAGCGAGAGCATACTGACAATTTCTTGAGCAAGACAGAACTCCAAAGCCAATTACCTGCAACTTTTAATAGTTTTGAGATAACTTTTGAGAGTGACATTGAAATGCAGTAGCTTGAAGGGTTGAAACATAAAAGTGTTGAAAATAAAAACGCAGCCCACAATGGGTTCTCTGGGGCTCCATGCTGGTCCCCTCCACGGTCGGTCTGAATGAAAGCCCAACCTTAACAGTATGCACCGTCCCAAGTTGGGGCCCGCTGGGGGCCTGGCTGCTGTGGCAGCGGCAGAGAAGACAGGTGAATGCGTAGGGTAAGCCAGATGGCCCTAAGCACATGAATAAAATGTGGTGTATTCTGGCGCTCAAATATCAATGAAGCCGTTAAGAGAAAAATACAAAAAAACAAAAAACTAAACCTACGCGTTATGGCTAGCTTTCGGAAGCTCACTGCTACAGAAAAGTGAAAACTTCAAACACGATAACATTATACCATTCATATCAAATAAGAACCCACAAAAGCAATACCACATACGTGATGTGAAAACATAAACACTGGACGGGAAGAATGACCACCACGCTCTGCAGTTGGTTTCCTCTGGAGACGTGGGGAAGGGTGAGTTCAAAAGCAAACTTGGGATTTTCCTATTATGACTGAATCCAGGGGCACGGGAGCAAGCCTTCTCTCCGGGAAAGGAAAACCCTCTCAAGTAGGACTCTAACCCCGTGGTGCTCGAGGACGAGGAAGGGGCCCGTGGGATCTAGAAAGGCGCGCATTCGCGAGCGGGAGTGGAGGTGATGGGGAGGCGTGAAGCCCGCCGAGGGCTGGGGGCGCGCCGGAAGAAGATCGGGAGTCTTTGGGAGCGCTCACGACGAAGGGGGTGCCCGCGAATGCTGCGCGCTAAGACCAGGCCGCACTTACAGGTTGATGGTGCGCTCCAGGGTGAGGGGCTTGGTCTGCTGGATGTACTTGTTGCCGAACTGGTTGACCCCCCGGGGCCAGCCGGTTTGTGAGCGATTGGGCGGCACCACAGACATGCTGGCGAGCTCGAGTACTTGCGGCGAGAGGAAGTGGGGCAGGCAGGGAGACTTTCCCTGTGCCGGTAGCGGTTATTTGCGTCCCCCTCAGCAGACGCCACCCGCCATTAACATGAGAGCGCAAGAGGAGGCGAAGGCACGCCGGAAGTGCATCCGGAGCCTCTGGCGGCAGGAAGTAGAGAGGCGGAGGCCTGCCTGGCCGAGCCCCACTAGGCCAATCGCTGATGAGATGGCCGCAATATCTAGAGCTTCCATTGGTAAACCAGGAATGGGTTCCGCCTCCTCTTACTTTGATACTTCCTATTGGTCGGCGCTGGGGAACACGGGAAAGGGGGCATTCTGGGAATTGTAGTCAGGCTAGGAAAGTCGCTGCTTAATCAGTGTGGCGTGGGTCTGTAGCTTAAGAGAAGATGAGTGGGAAACGGCCAGCTGAGCCCGGCCCCGGCCGAACCGGGAAAAAGGGGAAGAAGGAGGTGATAGCGGAGTTTTCGGAAGCTGTCACGGAAGAAACCTTGAAAAAGCAGGTGTCTGAGGCCTGGAGCCGCAGGACGCCGTTCCGTCACGGTAACCGGGTGCTGTGAAGGGGGAGCAGGGTCTAGGGGCCTCTGAAAGTCCTGCCACTCGAGCCGAGCCCCGGGCAGCGGGGCCACGAGGGAAGAGACCCTTGGAAACTTTGTGGCTTTGGCCACCTCTGACTCTTCTGCTGCCCTCTATCATTCCAAGTTCGGATTTAGAAATCTGAGAAGAGGAAGAAACGGAGGCCCGAGAGATGGGAAGCAGAGGGCATGCAAGTTCGAAGTTCCTCCGAAGGCAGTGATCGGTTATCCCAAAATCGTGTAGCCAGAGCATTTATTGTGAGCTGCCAGATAGCTGGCACCTGACCTTACTCGTTTTTACACGCCTATAGGTCGACTACGTGACCTATGGGAGTAAATGAATGTTGAGCAAGGGAAGGAACCCACCTTGAACAATTCCAGACTCAGCTTCATATATCACTTTAGAGGATAAGAATTCTGCGTCATGCCTCATGCTTTCCCTCCTAGAGTTTGCCATGATTTTTGTTTCAGTTGTTAAGTGCTTTGAAGTGGTGAGTCCTGGGTGTCTGGATGCACATAGAAAGTGATAGCTTAGTGTCTTAAGGGCAATCTCTGTACCCGCGGGGACTTGTCAATATCCTTAGCTGTAGGATGGAAATAGTAATGTCTACTACAGGGTTACCGAGAAGATAAAGCGATATCATGCATGTAAAGCACCACTGTGTTTGGCATGGGGTAGGTGGTGGTGTTGACTATTAATATTAGAGGGGTCCCTAATCTAGAGTATCAGAGGCAGTGGCTAAAATGTTGAGACAAAAATCAAGGCATCGAAGAGTTATGCTTGAACTGATTAAAAAACAAAAAGTGTATGTTGTAACTTCCTCCAGCAGTAACTTGGGGAAAGAAAAAGCAGGGTTGAAGAAAAATTGCCAGCCAGTATTGCTAGTCTCGTTTTTTTAGGGGTCAGGGGTGGGCAGAGGGAGAGGAGAGAGAGAATCTTAAACAGGCTCCCAGCCTAGAATGGGGCCCACCACAAGGCTCTATCTCACAACCCTGAGATCATGACCTGAGCCAAAATCAAGAGTCGGATGCCTAAACAACTGAGCCACCCAGGCACCCCTCTATTCTCATTTTTAATTTGCTCCTCTCACTTTAAGTTTAGGGGAAATGAATGAAGAATCTAAAATATATTCAGTTCAATAGCTAATCATTGAACTAAAAAACTCAAAAAAGAGCAGGAATCTTAATTTAGTGACATCACCCGTACCCCTAAGGACTAGTATTTTAAGCACAATATATCTAAAAAGTAGTATTGAATGGGTAAAGAAAAAAGGGAAGAGCTTATACTTCTTCTCCCATGTCTTTAGGTACTGGATTTCTGAAAATTCATGACCATTCCCTTTTGTATTCTCTCTGCCATTTTACGCAGGTCAAAAATACAAAAGGGGAGAAAGCCATAAGTAATGTTTTCCTTCCAACAGAGGCCATTGTCATGGACATGGATCCCTTTCTTCACTGCGTGATCCCAAACTTCATCCAAAGCCAAAACTTTCTGGAAGGGCTTCAGAAGGAACTTTTGAACCTGGACTTCCATGAAAAGTATAACGATTTATATAAGTTCCAGCAGGTATTTATTTGCCTTTCACATTCGCTCTTCCACTTCAGAACTGCATTATCTACAAAATCATTCGTTACCTTTAGACTTGAGGTTTTAAATTGGGTTTGCCTTGCAAGGTCCTTGCCTTGACATTGCTGAGAGCATTCATTCATTTCACATAAGCTTACTGACTGTTAACGATGTGTTAGATGCTATAGTTATTGCATGAGAGCCTCTGACAGTTCCTGCCCTGTAAGACTTCAAAATCTAAACTAAGAGAGGTGCTAGTGATGGTGACAGATAGTCAAGAAATACAGTAAGCCAGTAAGTTAAGTACATTATAAACAAAGGGGATTATGGAGGTTGGTATGCTGAAGAGAGTTGTATGTTGAAAAATAATACCCATTTAAATTTTTGAGTTCATGTCTTTAGGTAGCTTGATATACTGCAGTATGCTGCATCCCAGTATGTCTATGGAGAGTAAGGTTCTTTTTTTGGTGGATGGTTTAATTTGGCAGGAAAGACCGTATCAAAATCAAGGCTGGTTTTTCTACTCTTAGAAGACGGGGCTCAGTCTAGTTATAGAAATACAGGTCATTAGTTTCTCCAGTTTGAGGGGAATATCTTGTGAGTACATGGTGTACATTACTCTTAGAAATCCTTTATGAAATCTCATGGATATCAGAATAAAAAATCACAGAATAAAATACAAATGGAAAAGATGAAGGATTACTTTGTTTTCTTTGCATTTAACTCTTTGATTTCTCTTTATCTGGGATAGGGGAGTAAATAGCAGGATTTCCCTTTCTTGCTTTTATTCTTTTGCGCTAGAGCTGATTGTGTCCCCCAGTCTATCTTTTTTTTTTTTTTTAAGATTTTATTTATTTGACAGAAAGAGAGAGCACAAGCAGGGGGAGCAGCAGCCAGAGGGAGAGGGAGAAGCATACTCCCTGCTGAGGAGGGAGCCTGATGTGGGACTTGATCCCAATACCCTGGGATCATGACCTGAGCCGAAGGCAGATGCTTAACCAACTGAGCCACCCAGGTGCCCCCCCAGTCTGTCTATCTTTGGGCCTTAACACGTATAAAACACAGGTCAGGAAATCTCATGAAAATTAAACTTTTATCCTAGTAAAGTTACGTAGGTTAATTAAAAGCCACAACTGTCTGCCTTTATAATTATATCAACTTCAATAACACTAGGTCTCTCTGTTGATTTAGGGCTATATGTATCTCTGATTACTGAAACTGAGAAATCGAAAAGGTTTTTACTCGATGCAATTTGGTAGATGAAAATACTTCTAACTGTGATGTCAGTGAGTGGCAAAATAATGAAAAGGGCCCTGGGTAATAAGGAGGGGGAGAAAAGATTACTTTAGATCACATGGGTATTTGGTGAAACTCTACTTTGCTGTGAATAATTTTTACTATGCTCACTTTGGGACTGAACTTCTTCATCTGAAAACCTATTTTCAGTCTCCTGTCCCTTCAAACTTTGCTTATATCCCCATTTCTTTGCTTGTGCTGTGAATTACCTTAATAATGGGGTCTATGACATCTTACAACCTTTCTCAGCAAGTGTGTCAGTAGGAGTTGCCTGATACTCTGGATATTTTAAAGCAAGTATTATTGACTGCATGCTTTATGCCATCCTAAGTGCTTTATTTTTATTAATTCATTAAGTCCTCATAACAGTCCTATGAAGAAAGTACCTTCCTATTCCTGTTTTACGATGAGGGGAATACATTGGTTTTTCCTTCTCTTCTGTATTATTCCCTGTGACATACGAATGAAATCTTTTCCTGAGGAAAAAAATGCTTTTGACCTAACTTTGCCCTTCACCACATTCCTCTGCTCCTCTTGACAGTAGAATTCCATATAAGTTGTCTGTACTTTCTCAAATACTGCTTCTCCCATTCTCTGTCAAGCCCACTTTGCATCAGGCTTTTACCTACAACTCCACTGAAACTATACTTGTCAAGGTCACTCACAACTTCCATGGTAGTAAATCCAGGCATCAGTTTTCAGGACTCATTTTGCTTGACCTTGCAGCCACATTTGAGCTACTATGTTACTACTTTCTCCTGGAGATATTTCTTTATTTTACTTTCAGGATACCATGCTCTCTTGGTCTTCCTTCTACCTCCCTGGCAAGCCCTTGGTTTCCTTTGGTTGGTCTTCCTTTTGTACCTGACTTCTTAATGATAGAGTACTTTAGGGCTTTGCCCTTGGGCCACTTCCAGGCAGATTTCCAGGGACTCTCATGGCTTTGCCTCTACTCTTGGATATCTGTTAATTGTCTCACACTTAAGTCCAAGACTAAACTCCTGATCTTCTTCCCCTAAATCTGCTCCACCTGCAAGTTTACCTGTCCCAGTGAATGGCAACTCAATCTTTCCAGGTGGCTCAGGCTAAAAACCTTCCGGTCCTCTCTCACCTCATACCTAGTTCCTCAGGAAATGTTGCAGGCTGTCTCCTCAAAACATATCCAGAAAAGCCCAATTCTTTCCACTTGCACTACCAACAGCCAGCCAAGGCATCTTTGCCTCTCATCAGGATTATTCTGTTAGTTTAGTAGCCAGTCTTACTGCTTCCACTCTTGCCCGCCTACACAATCACAGCCATTGAGTTTTTTTAAAACGACAGTAGACCCAAGAGAATTGAAAACGTGCACATAAAAACAAGTACATAAATGGTCATAGCAGCATTATTCATAATATCTAAAAAAATGGAAAGAACCCAATGTCCATCACCTGATGAATGGATAGATGAGTGTGGTCTAGCCACGCGATGGAATATTACTCAGCCAGGAACAGGAACAGCATAGCAATGCTGCTGCAACATGGAGGAATGTACTGAGAGAAGCTAGACGCTCAGGTCAAACCGAGGCAGCCTGGCTTCAGAGTCAGGCTCTTCCCCACAATCCTACACTGCCAGGGCACTCACTGAACCACTCTCCTCTGTGTGTCTAATATATGACGGAAATCCTTTTGTTTTGTTTTGTTTTTCTGTGATCAAGTCTGATGATTTGAAGAAGAGAAGAGAGCCTCACATCTGTGCTTTAAGGTAAACAACTAATCATATTTGTTGGGTATGGAAAATGTTACATCATATAACATTATGTCATAATCCCATTTTGTAGCGCAGAAAGCAGAGCGAGAGATGAAGTAACTTCTTCAAGGCCTCCTAGATGAAAACCGAGGGAGCTAGCTACACACTCAAGTCAGTTTGAGTCCAGGGCCCACCTTCTCAGTGATAAAATGTTCAACGTTGTTAGTAATCAAGGAGACACTGCTGGAACCATTTTTCACATATTAGGTTGGCAGATATTCAAAACAAAAACCCCCAATGTTGACAGAAGTATAGATCCCTTTCATAGATGATGGTTTTGAAAAATGTATCAAAACTCTTAAAATTATACTTATCTTTTTGTAGTGTCATTCCACTTATAAGAATTTATCCTGAGAAACTAATTAGGGATGTGCTCGAAAATTCCATACAAGATTGCATGTTGTAATGTTGTTTAAAATAGTGAAAAAAATNGAAAAATGTATCAAAACTCTTAAAATTATACTTATCTTTTTGTAGTGTCATTCCACTTATAAGAATTTATCCTGAGAAACTAATTAGGGATGTGCTCGAAAATTCCATACAAGATTGCATGTTGTAATGTTGTTTAAAATAGTGAAAAAAATTTTTTTAAAGATTTATTCATTTGAGAAAAAGAAAGAGAGAGAGCACATGCTCTAGTGTGAGTTGGGGGAGGAGCAGAGGGAGAGGGAGAAAGAATCTTCTAGCAGACACCCTGCTGAGCACGGAGCCCAGTGCAGGGCTCGATCCCACAACCCTGAGATCATGACCTAAGCCAAAATCAAGAGTCGAACCCTCAACCCACTGAGCCACCCAGGTGCCCCAAAATAGTGAAAAAGTATATACAAATTAAATGGCCATGCATTGAGATTTATATAGATAATGGTAAAAGCATGAGCAGAAAACTCTACAACCGTTGAATATAACATGTGAATTTTAATATATGAGAATGATAAAGTTAAACCTGATTTCACCAATTCTTTTTTTTTTAAGTCTCTCTCTCTTTTTTTTAAAGAGATTTTATNATATATGAGAATGATAAAGTTAAACCTGATTTCACCAATTCTTTTTTTTTTAAGTCTCTCTCTCTTTTTTTTTTAAAGAGATTTTATTGGGGCGCCTGGGTGGCACAGCGGTTAAGTGTCTGCCTTCGGCTCAGGGCATGATCCCGGCATTCTGGGATCGAGCCCCACATCAGGCTCCTCCACTATGACCCTGCTTCTTCTCCCACTCCACCTGCTTGTGTTCCCTCTCTCGCTGGCTGTCTCTATCTCTGTCGAATAAATAAATAAATAAATAAAATCTTTAAAAAAAAAGAGAGAGATTTTATTAATTTATTTGACAGAAAGAGAGATAGCCAGCGAGAGAGGGAACACAAGCAGGGGAAGTGGGAGAGGAAGAAGCAGGCTCTCAGCAGAGCAGGGAGCCTGATGTGGGGCTTGATCCCAGGACCCTGGGATCATGCCCTGAGCTGAAAGCAGACACTCAATGACTGAGCCACCCAGGCGCCCCTGATTTCACCAATTCTAAGATACATTTTCTTTTTTCACATTGTAGCACTGCTGAGATCCAGTGTTTCACAAATTACTGTTGTGTCCTATTTTAATTGGCAACATTTTTTAAGTGATAGCAAAATAATGATACTTCTTACAGAGGAGGCATATTAGAATTGATGCAGTACACTTGTCCAGAGAAAAAGATGGGGGTGCGTGGGTGGCTCCATNAAAAAAAAAGAGAGAGATTTTATTAATTTATTTGACAGAAAGAGAGATAGCCAGCGAGAGAGGGAACACAAGCAGGGGAAGTGGGAGAGGAAGAAGCAGGCTCTCAGCAGAGCAGGGAGCCTGATGTGGGGCTTGATCCCAGGACCCTGGGATCATGCCCTGAGCTGAAAGCAGACACTCAATGACTGAGCCACCCAGGCGCCCCTGATTTCACCAATTCTAAGATACATTTTCTTTTTTCACATTGTAGCACTGCTGAGATCCAGTGTTTCACAAATTACTGTTGTGTCCTATTTTAATTGGCAACATTTTTTAAGTGATAGCAAAATAATGATACTTCTTACAGAGGAGGCATATTAGAATTGATGCAGTACACTTGTCCAGAGAAAAAGATGGGGGCGCATGGGTGGCTCCGTTGGTTAAGCGTCTGCCTTCGGGTCAGGTCATGATCCCAGGATGCTAGGATTGAGCCCCATGTCAGGTTCTCTGCTCAGCAGGGAGTCTGCTTCTCCCTCTCCCTCTGCCTGCCACTCCCCCTGCTTGTGCTCTCTCTCTCTCTCTCTGTGTCAAATAAATAAAATCTTTAAAAAAGAGATGTTAAAACAGCACACACAGTGTGAATGATTTTTAAAAAAGAGATCTATTTGGCTATCTGTATACAAAGGGAAAGAGAAGAATGGGATGTTTAAATCTGGCTAGTAGGATTTCAGANAACAGCACACACAGTGTGAATGATTTTTAAAAAAGAGATCTATTTGGCTATCTGTATACAAAGGGAAAGAGAGAAGAATGGGATGTTTAAATCTGGCTAGTAGGATTTCAGATTTTTTTTTAACAGTTTATTTTTACTTATAGAGGGTTTTTCCCCTAGTTTTGCTACAATAGGCAGATGTTACTTTGTAAAGACTGTTTTTCATTTATACAGAAGTCATTGTTTTTCTCATTCTCTTTTCCTCTGGGACATTTTGATATATGATGACAGCCTGCACAGATTATTAATTCTTCCAAATTATGAAGTATTGCTCATGTATTAACTGCAACTGATAATATTTCATATTTGTTTAGACCTTTTGTTGTTGTTCCAAAGAGAGATGATCACACTGTAAGGCATTATCTCCTTAGTTCACAGCACACCTCTGGTAAACATTTCCCGTGGGACTGAGGTTCCATTCTATACCCACAGGGTAAAGCTGGATGGTGTGGGAGATGGGATTCCTTGGTCTATAGAAAGGTGATCTTTATACTTCCCTGTTGGGCTTTGTGATTTTTCCAATAAATTCAGTTAACAAATGAGAATAACGACAGAAAATAACCTTTATACTTCCCAGTTGGGCTCTGTGATTTCTCCAATAAATTCAATTAACAAATGAGAATAACGACAGAAAATAACCCTGTCCTTGTGACACTTTCATAGAGTGTCTAGAGGAAGAGGTCTTTATGGAATACATTTGACGAAGCCAATGTTACCAGAAAAAGAAGGATTTAAGGCTTTGATAATAGTTGCTTAAAACATCAAGATTCTGCAGAAATGTTTGCCACCCACATCTCAAGCCTGGTTTAACACTTTGCTCTGCTGGCTCATTTGATATAATCTGCGATTCTGTTTTTGAAATTACATGGCATTTCTGGATGGACCAACCTAGCTCAGTGTTTCATAGAATTTTTTGGTTTGGTAACCTATAGTGTAGAAAAGGGACTTGGTATTAAAATCTTAGGAGATCAGTCTGGAGACCTGATATTTAGTTACGAACAGCACGGTTACATTTTATGGGAATTTCAATTGCGTACATTTGGACCAAGATGATCCAAAAAATTCTGTCTGTACCAAATGTGAACTCATGTAAGTCCTTTCAAAATGTTTTCAACTCGGGGCGCCTGGGTGGCGCAGTCGTTAAGCGTCTGCCTTCGGCTCAGGGCGTGATCCCAGTGTTACGGGATTGAGCCCCACATCAGGCTCCTCCGCTAGGAGCCTGCTTCTTCCTCTCCCACTCCCCCTGCTTATGTTCCCACTTTCTCTGACTGTCTCTCTCTGTCAAATAAATAAATAAATCTTTAAAAAAAAATGTTTTCAACTCAACAAGATTCGTGTAATTTCAAAGTTGATTGGCTGAGTGAGTTATAAATTATGTTAAAGAGATTTCTATACACAGAGCCCCATTAGCTGGTGAATGGAAATGTTTGGCATATCTTACTGGTATCGTGCTAGCATCAGAACTTCTGTGAAAGGTTTTTCTGGTCCTACACAGTTAGCATAGTATTCACCGTTATTGCAACTTAAATTTTTTAATCTACAACCGTGTCACCCAAGTGGTCATTAAACGGTGGAGTAGTATTTAGTGCCGAAAAACGTGTCTAAAAATCGGTAACCTCGGAAAGAGGAATCAGTATGCTAAATTATGACAGAGGACAGAGCACTGCCGTGATAGGGCATACTATCAATTCAACAGGAAGAAAGTAAAAAATAGCAGAGCAAAACTATATTACAGTAGATGGGTTTGCATTTCTTTCTCTTTATTTCAGTTCCAAGTCCTACACGGAGCGAGTTTAAAGTAAAGAAGCTACTGCAGCCTCCAGGAAAAAGTAGCTGTGGCCGAGATCCAAAGGCTGTGGCTAACAAGTTACCTTTGTTGACATTTCTAGGAAAGTTCTGTTTGAAGATTTCCGGACTTGGCTTGCTAACATTTCCAAGATTGACCTGGAATCAACTATTGACATGTCCTGTGCTAAATATGAATTCTCTGGTAAGAAGCCCTTGATGTCTGGAGAACTTACAGGCTTTAACTACACAGTGTCAGCGAGCTAGCGTCAGTGTGCCAGAATCCTAGAGTAGGAGACGTCCCCCCCATAGCATTAGGACCTTCTTAATGAGGAAGAGTTGACCCGGCTCGTATACCAAAACGCCCATCTTATTGGAAGGTATAAAGCAGTGGTTCCTTTGCTGGAAATATGATGAAAGCTGTTGACCACATTTGCAGAAAAATGCTGATAACGCACACACACACCAACTCCATGTACAGTGTCAGGAAGCCCAGAGGTGGTATTGTTAACTCTACTCCTAGGCCTCCTAGGGAGCGAATACCTCAGCACCTCTTTTTCTTTCTTTTNCCTTTTTTTTTTTTTTTTTTTTTTTTTTTTTTTTGTTGTTGTTCTTTTGAAGGCAAGAACGGACAACATTCTTAAGGGAAAATCTTCAAACAATGTAGAAGGGTACACTATAAACCGACAGGCCCCTGCACTTTCTCCTTGTCCCCCTTTCTCTTCTGAGGTATCCATTGTCACCAGTTCCCTTTGTGAGCATAGATATGTCTTTTTGAAAGCATGTTTTCTTTTCCACCTGGAAGGAAAAGTGTTTTGGTTTGTTTTCCTGAGTAGAATTTTGATGTAGGTTGACTCTCATCCAGTCTAAAATATAACGGGGGACGTATACATTGGTAACCACTTGTTGGGGCTGAGCGATACACAGGACGAGTCCTGTCATACACCCTTTTTTCAAAACTGTTTTCTTTTTGATTGAAATCATTTCAAACTTACAGAAAAGTAGCAAGCATAGTACAAATAGTTTTTTCCCGTTTTACTTGAGAGTAGGTTGCCGCCCTGCTCCGGGAACCCCCACATACTTCAGTGATTCCTACGACAAGGACATTCTCCTAGATGATGGCGATAAACCATCAAAAAAATCAGGAAATTAGGATCCATACATTATTGCCATCTAATCCACAGGCTCCATTCAAGTTCCACTGTTCGATCCTTGATGGCAAAAGTATCCCATCCAGGGTCGTGTAGTCGTCATGCCTTATTTGGTCTCCCTCAATCTAGAACAGTTCTTCAGTCTTGCCTTGACTTTCATGATCTTGATGCTTCTGAAGGTTTACAGATGACTTTTTTGTAAATCTGCCCTCAATTTGGGTTTGTCTGATGCCTCGTGGTTAGCTTCAAGCCTTGCATTTTTGGTAGGAATGTTACAGAATTAATTATGTGGGTTTTTTACTGCATCATATCAAGTGGTATATGGTTTCTATGTGTCATAGCTAGTGATACTAACTTTGATTACTTAAATAAGGTGGTAACTGTTGTCATGTTTTCCCACTGTAACCTTGTTCTTTTTCTTTCTGTAAGTGAATAAGAATTTTGTGGGGAGATACTTAAAGATTATGTCACTATCTCATTTCTCCTCCAACTTTGATTCGCTTATTTTAGCATCCTCTGGCATTCCCTTTACATTTACTGGTTGTCCTTCTGTAAAGGAAGCCTTCGTCTCTTCCCATTTATTTATGTATATATTTATTTACATCAGTGTGGATTTATGGGTCGCTATGTAATGAGCTATAATCAGCGGCTCTGTTATAGTGATGCTCATCTTGTCCCTGATTTGGTCAAGGGGAGCCCCTTTAAACTGATTTCCGTGTCCTCTTAATGTGTCCCCATCATTCTTATCTTACTTCCTAGCAAAACAAGGTTTTCCTTGGCTCATCTTATATGTCCCCTGCTGTAGACCCAGAGTTAGCCATTCTTTCAAAGAACCCCGATTTCTTTTAGTGATGAATGATGCTTAAAAATGAAGATCTGGACTCTTAAGCGTTTTTGCTCTTAGGGTGTCACTGCTCCCAGGCCTTTCAGTCTAGAAGAGGTAGCGAATACACGGATGTGCACATACGTTTACATGTTTATGTATGTCAGTATCTAGAAATATGTAGATATCTAACTAAATATCTACATAGGAAACTCAATTCACATTGATTCCTCTGGTTCCAATTCAACACCATAGGATTTATCCCCGATTTCTCCATTTCCGTATTTGTAATTGCCTTCCTCACCAGTAAGAACCAGGGCTTCCGTTACCTTCAGTATATTTCTTTATCAAAACGATCCCTCCATGTGTGAATGATCACAGTTCACCGAAGCATACCTGCCCTGTCCTGCCCTGCAGGGATGCCTCCCTTGCTCAGTGCCACCTAACAGCTTTTAGAAGTTTTAGCTCAAGAAATTAACAGAAACCACTACCAAAAGATCTATGTACAGTGATACTCATTTGTCCACTGAAGCATCTTTCTTAATAGATGAGAAATGGAAACAATTAATGAGTGGATTAATTAAAAGAAAAAGAAGGTAATTCATAATCCGTATAGCAAAATAGAGGACCATTAAAACAGCAATGTCAGGTGGGTATAGTGATGGGGACAGGTAATAAAAAGACCACAAAACAACCACTGTAGGACACCCTTTTTTTTTTTTAAAGGCAACCGTATGTAGGAAAAATACTGGAAGGATATATGCAAAAACATTGTTGGTGATTATCTCTGGGGTCTGTCCATATATGTCCTCTTCAGTGCTTTTAGAGTTCTCCATGTTCCCAGTTGTATGTCTGCCATTATAAAACAGGAGAAATAAGTGTCATTTTATAGCTGAAGGAGCTCCCATTACAGGTGAGTATCACATGAACCGAGATTAAAATGTAGGATCATGGGGCGCCTGGGTGGCACAGTCGTTAAGCGTCTGCCTTCGGCTGAGGGCGTGATCCCAGCATTCTGGGATGAAGCCCCACATCAGACTCCTCTGCTGGGAGCCTGCTTCTTCCTCTCCCACTCCCCCTGCTTGTGTTGCCTCTCTCGCTGGCTGTCTCTGTCAAATAAATAAATAAATAAAATCTTTAAAAAATAAAATAAAATAAAATGCAGGACCAGATTAGCGGCTGCTCCTTGTCGGCACAGGGACATTAAAGTGCGTGTTGTGCTATTGCAGACGCCCTCCTCTGCCATGATGATGAGCTGGAAGGGCGCCGGATCGCCTTCATTCTTTACCTGGTTCCTCCCTGGGACAGGAGCTTGGGGGGCACCCTGGACCTGTATGATGTTGATGGTAAGACAAACGCATGCGCGTCAGCACCAGTAGCTACTTCGGAGCTCGTACACCCAGCGTGTGTCCTCCTCTGAGGAGCAGGAAGCCATTCACTCGGGTGACGACCGCAGGGGGAGCAGACACCAGCCCTGACAGCCGCCTCTTCACATTGTACTTGGAGTCGTTACCCCAGAGGTGGAGTCCTGAGTACCGACCTCCTGAGTACTGACCGTAGAAAGCTGCCTGGGGCCATTGGTCGGCCAGGGCCGGTCCGCCAGACAGGAAGTCGGGCTTGTTTCCTAACGGCTGACACCAGATGTTGACTCTAGAAAACTTTACAAACGTATTCCAGCCCTCACTGATAACAGACAGGTGGCGTAGTAAGAACAATGGTCAGCTAGCAGAACTGAGTGAAACAGATGGAAGGGGACGGTGTTTTGGGATCTGCAGGGTACATCTGGTTCCCCTTAGAAATCTGAGAATTGTCAGAGTGAAACGAGGCGGCCTGAAAGGGGTTACTGGTAACGAAACCACATTTGTGGTTGTGTTCTCTCCTGCTGCAGAACACTTTCAGCCGAAGCAGATCGTCAAGTCTCTTATCCCTTCATGGAACACGCTGGTTTTCTTTGAAGTGTCTCCAGTATCGTTTCACCAGGTAAAGATTATAAACCACAAATATACAGGGTACTAAGGATCATGCTTTTTAGTCCACTGTTACCGAAATGTGAGAGCTTCCTGTTGGACTTCCGTGGCTCGGTTGTGCATGCATCCAGTGTGTCAGATCCGGAAGTGAGCGCACCTTGGCTGGCAATTGTCCCCCTCAGCGGGTGCATTCATGCACTGCTGGCCTTGTCCTTTCAGGTGTCTGAAGTCCTATCTGAAGAAAAGTCGCGTTTGTCCATAAGTGGCTGGTTCCATGGTCCTTCACTGACCCGGCCTCCCAACTACTTTGAACCTCTCATACCTCGGAGCTCTCACATCCCACAAGATGTAAGGATAAATGCCTGTTGTCGGGATTCTTATCTTAGAAGCTTTACCCTATGGTTTGTTTTCCTGCTAATGAAACTGGACTTTGAGTTTCCTCTTTCGCTTTTCTTAGGTAAACTTTTGATAGTGTCTTTTTCTCAAGCAGAGTTTTCCAGCACTTTTATGTATAACAAGGAGAAGATTATAAAGTGAGGCTTTGCATAGATTTTACTAGCACGAAATGATGTAAGCACAAAAGCAATAGGAATTGTTAATTCACGTTTTGCATTTGCTGCTTCTTTGTAAGCATGAAATTTTGTATGATTGGATCAACCCTACTTATCTGGACATGGATTACCAAGTTCAAATTCAAGAAGAGTTTGAAGAAAGGTCTGAAATTCTCCTAAAGGAGTTCCTTAAGGTAAGCCAGCAGGTGCTGTCCAGTGTATCTTGGGGACATCAGTGGCAGTCCCTAACAAAATCTTACTGATATACCAACTTGTTTTTGTCTTTATTGCTTCTTGGGTGGGTAAACAGGCATCATTAAAGGAGTTTTTGGTTAGTTCCTGGTTAGAATGTTTATATCATCTGTTTCATAAAGTATACAAGTGATGCTAGTAGCTAACATTGGTATCGGTTGTATGCTTAGTGAGTTAAGAGTCCCTCGGGTGTTCCCCAGTTTTCTGGAACCTTAATGGTACACGCACGCACACACATTTCTACACTGAGAAGGAGTTGTATGTAGCTTCCTTCCTATTCATTTGATTAATATGGTTTCCTATCAGCTTACTATCGCTTTTAGTAAAAGATAAATTGTGAACTGAGCAACACCTATTAATAACTGTTTGACAGTGATACGCAGCACGTTTCAGTGGAGAGGGAACTACAACAGGAGTCAGAAGACTTCATACTCATGTCCTGGCTCTGTGGTTTTACTAACGAACAAATCACTGAATCTCCCAGAGCTTGTAGTTAGTTCTTCTTCAGTTAAACTGGGATAAGACCTGCCTTGTTCGTCCTGAAGAGTTGTTGTGAGGGCCAAACGAGATCGTAGACACTGGTGTGACGCTTCACTGTTTGACTCTGGGTCCCATGGAAGCCCAGTCCCAAGAGCTGTTCCTCCATGAGAAACATACCACCTACTTCTCTCTCCCTCTCTCCCTTTCTCTCTCTCCCTCCCCCTCTCTCTCTCAGAATTTTAAAGTTGGNTTCCTCCATGAGAAACATACCACCTACTTCTCTCTCCCTCTCTCCCTTTCTCTCTCTCCCTCCCCCTCTCTCAGAATTTTAAAGCTGACATTAGCATATTAAGGAGTTTGAGAAGTATTCTAGTAAATAAACTTGTTTGATCCTATTTTATTTGGCTTACCTAAACCAGGCTTTGGGATCCTCTTTCCTGTTTTACAGCAGATAGGACTGCTGTTTTGAGAACACTCCTTGGGAAGCCACATTAAACAAGTACATAGAAAGCCTCTTGTGGAGCAAATTCCAGTAGATTAATCAGCTTCCTGCTCTCCCCTTGGCTTTCTCTATTTAGAAAGCTGATTACGTAAAGGTGAGGCCTGCAGAGACTGTCAGTGTGATGACATTGACTATTAAGTAGTTTCATTGTTTTTTCTTCACATCTTACGAATTGAAGAGACTGCATTATGATCTTCATTTTGTAAGTTCAGGAGTCTGAGAGATTTAGCGATTTGACATGAGATATACAACCACTAAAGGAAATAGCCCAAACTGGCCCTCAGGTCTCTTGGCTAAAGCATGCTGATGATCTATCCAAGCTCTGTCCTGGCCACACTGTATCAGGCCTGGGGGAGCTTGGGCGGAAGGGGTGAATGTCCACTGGCCCTTTTAGGAATCAGCCAGCATGATTCTGCCGAGTGGCTCCACCTGCAAGACCAGTGTGGGATCACAGAGAGACTCACTAACTGCTTCTTTCTTTGCTCATTTTCCAGCCTGAGAAATTTGCAGAGGTCTGTGAGGCTTTGGAGAAAGGAGACGTGAAATGGAGCAGCCGAGGTCCCCCTAACAAAAGGTAGAACCGAGACATTTGCCTTTGTGTTCAGTCCCTGCCTGTTTGTCTGCAAGGCTCTCTTCCGATAATAGGACATTTGCCAGGAATGGGACATTGGCCCTGGTGATGTTTCATTTCCAGGGACATCCAGTGGCAGGCCCTGACAGAATCTCACTGTTATAACAACCTGTGCTTTAGTAGGCTGTGCCAGGACTTAGGGCGCAGGGTGCAAAACTAATGATCAGCTTTTCTTCCATCAGTAATTGTACAGGTGTGGCTTTGATGAACAACTTGGCATCACTGCTTTCCAGGTTTTATGAGAAAGCTGAGGAGAGCGAGCTTCCTGACATTCTGAAGGACTGCATGGAATTATTTCGCTCCGAGGCTCTGTTCTTGCTCCTGTCCAACTTCACAGGCCTGAAACTTCACTTCTTGGCCCCTTCAGAAGAGGATGAGGTGGAGAACCAAAAAGAGGGAGAAGGCGCCTCTGCTGCCGATAACACTGAAGAAGGGACGAGCCAGAGCTCCCCTGGGCCAGAGAGCCAGCAGACGGCCTTCCGCAACAACAGCCAGCAGACCAAGGAGCAGACAGAGCCAGAGTCAGAGGAAAATGAAGCAAAGAAAGGTAAGCCATTGTTATGATTCGTCCTTATTTACCGTTAAGCATTCACTATTCAATCATTGCTTCAGCCAACAAATATTACGCAAGCATCTATGATCTGCTAGGCCTGTTTCAGGCACTGGAGGACAGAACAAACAAGGTCTCTGTTCTCCCAGAGTTTATGTTCTAGTGGGAGAAGACGGAGATTAAACGTGTACACAAACCATGAGAAAATGGGAGATAAAGAAAGGAGTTTGCAGAAAATTTGAATAGGGTTGTGTGCTGAGGAACGATCGAATGGCCTCTTAGGTGACCGGGCAACTGGAAAAACCTGTCTCAGGAGCTGGCATCTAAGCTCAGATCAGAATACAAGAAGGATCTGTGGGAAGAACGTTCTAGGTAGGAGGAGCAGCTCATACATTTTATTAGGCTAACAATATACGAACAGTGGACAGAAATAGGACTGGCTTTGCCCCAAACTACTCTAAAACATAAGAACATCAAAGAGAAGAAGGTGAACACAGCTTATTTCTGCCAAGGACCAATAATAGCCTAAAAAAATTGCTTGAATTTAAGCAAATAGGTAGAAGGAAATTATTAAAAGTAGAGGAAGTCTAAGGGCGCCTGGCTGGCTCAGACAGAAGACTCTTGATCTCAGGGACATGAATTCAAGCCCCACATTGGGTGTGGAGATTAGTAAAAAAAAAATAAAATAGACTTAAAAAAAAAAAAGAGGAAGTCTTTCATTATCTACAGACAAGATCGAGAAGAGGAAAATATAGGAAATTTAAGGGGTAAGGCTTCTGTGGAAATTTTGGCACCAGTAACTGAGCGTACACGGTTCAGCACCTACTAAATCAGACGAGAAAGTCTACTGCCCGATTCCTCTCCTCAGTTGTACTCTCCCTGCTTCCACTCTGATTTCTGGGGAAGGCCCCTGTTGCAGTTAGAAGAACAAAGACAAGGGGCGCCTGGGTGGCACAGCGGTTAAGCGTCTGCCTTCGGCTCAGGGCGTGATCCCGGCATTACGGGATCGAGCCCCACATCAGGCTCCTCCTCAATGAGCCTGCTTCTTCCTCTCCCACTCCCCCTGCTTGTGTTCCCTCTCTCGCTGGCTGTCTCTATCTCTGTCGAATAAATAAAATAAAATCTTTAAAAAAAAAAAAAAAAAGAAGAAGAACAAAGACAAGGGAGGGAGCTGCCACGGAAACAAAGCCAGCAGTGTGACGCGAGAACCACAAGCAGCATAAGGCAGATTCTGTGGCCTCCCCGACTGACTGACCTGTCGCTTTGGTCACCACGGATTTAGCACAACCAGAGCCAGGTGGCATTTTCTGTGCTAGTCAAGGTACAGGATAGCCTTTCTTTAAGCTAAAGGTTGGCTCTCCTTAATAATTGATACTGGCATCTATACCTGGACCCTAAAAGGAATCAGGTGAAGATCAGTGGGGCCTCATAGGCTTTTTTAAAAAGTAGCTGTTAGTCTCTATTCCTTTTTGGTTTCGTTTTCATGGGAACCTAGAACTTGAAAAAAGTCTATACAGGCAGCCAAAAGATGCTTTATTCTGTTACTGAGCATCTGCTGTATGCAAGGCCCTGGGCCAGAGCAGGTGGGAATACAGAGGTAATTGTGAAAATAACTGTAAAGTTCGTCCTCTTAAAGAAAAGGGTGGGAACAAAGCCGTAAAGGAGCAGACTATTCGCATTTTATTAAAGTTCAACTGGCATAAACTCAAATGAGAGGTTTTAACCCACATGTACCCACAAAGAAAATAGTTATAAGATGTACACAGAAGAAAATGAGAGAGGAATTTAAACATTTCAATACCAAAAAATCAACTAAGCACAAAAGACTGTCATGCAGGAAATGAGAGACAAAAAAGCTTTTATAAAGCATTTAGAAAACAAATAGCAAGATGACAGAATTAAGCCCCTCTTTCCTAGTTGTTACCGTAAATGTAAATGACAATCAGAAGACAGAGATTGGCAGAATAGAAGGGAACACAGGATTCAACTGTCTGCTGTCTACAAGCGACTCACTTGAGACCCAGAGACACAAACAGATTAAAAATAAAAGAATGGAAAAAGGTGTTCCATGCAAATAGTAACCAGAAGAGAGCAGGAGTGGCTCTACTAATATCAAACAAAATAGACTCTATTTATTTATTTTATTTTTCCATTTTTTAATTTTTTTTTTAAGTAAGTCTCCACGCCCAATGTGGGGCTCGAACTCATGGCCCTGAGATCAAGAGTTGCATGCTCTCCCAACTGAGCCAGCCAGGCCCCCAAACAAAACAGAACTTAAATAAGAAAGATTAGAAGAGACAAAGGACATTCTATAGTTTTAAAAGTTCAATACAGCAGGAAGATACAACAACTATAAATCCTTATGTACCTGATGACAGACCGAAAATATATGAAGCGAAAACTGACAGAATTGGAGAGAGAAATCAGACAGTTCTACAGTAGTAGTTGGAGAGGTTAACGCCCAAGAGGACTTAACCCAATCAACCAGCTACATGGAACAGGCGTAATACACAGCATTCTACCCCCCCCCCAACTATAGCATATACATTCTTCTCAAATGAATGTGGGACATTTTCCAGGACAGACCATAAGTTAGGCCACAAATTAAGTCTCAGTAGATTTTAAAAGATACCGGGGCACCCAGCTGGCTGTTGGTGGAGAGTGTGACTCTTGATCTTGGGTTGTAAATTCAAGCCCGACGTTGGGTATAGTGCTTACCTAAAAACAAAATCTTTAGAAAAGTAAAAAATAAAAAAATAAAAGACAGATGTCATACAAAGTAGCTTCTCTGACCACAAAAGAATGAAGTTAAAAAGAAACAAGCGAGGGGCGCCTGGGTGGCACAGCGGTTAAGCGTCTGCCTTCGGCTCAGGGTGTGATCCCAGCGTTATGGGATCGAGCCCCACATCAGGCTCTTCTGCTATGAGCCTGCTTCTTCCTCTCCCACTCCCCCTGCTTGTGTTCTCTCTCGCTGGCTGTCTCTCTGTCGAATAAATAAATAAAATCTTTAAAAAAAAAAAAAAAAAGAAACAAGCGATCAAGCTCGACCCTCCAGGAGAAGACATGGAGGAACCGTAGGTGCATGTTGCTGAGCAGAAGGCAGTCTGAAAAGGCCACTTATTGTATGGTTCCAACTCTATGACATTCTGGAAAAGGCAGAATTAAGGAGAGAGTAAAATCAGTGGCTGGAAGGGAGTAGGAGGAAGGGAGAAATGAATCACACTAAGATAAGACGTTAATAATAGGAGATGCAGGCAGGTGGCAGGGGGAATCTATTTAAAATTATAATATTTATTCATGTTATAATTCTTTATTTTGGCAGCTAAATGTATATTCCATCTAAGACTTCTTATAAAGAAAGAAATAGAACGTCAAGTCGTCCCCCGCCCAGCCCACCAAATAGCACACGATACGTTTCTGACAGTCACTATAAGTAAGGCTGGTTTGGTGGAGCAGTAGCTCAGAGGGTTTATGGGAATGGTTTCCCTTTAGTGCTGGATCATTCCTACTTATTATTCCCTTGCAAACTAGCAGTTGTATCAAAGGTATTTTTTTTTTTTAAAGCAGGCTCCACACCCGGCATGGAACCCAACACGGGGCTTGAACTCACAATCCTGAGATCGAGACCAGAGCTGAGATCAAGAGTCAGATGCTCAACTGATTGAGCCACCCAGGTGCCCCTGTATCAAACTTACTTTAAGTTTTTTCTGGCCTTCTGTTGTTTCTTCTTTAGACTCAAGTGTTCCCATGTGCCAGGGAGAACTGAGGCGTTGGAAGACTGGTCACTACACTTTGATCCATGACAACAGCAAGACTGAATTTGCCCTGGACTTACTTCTCTACTGTGGCTGTGAAGGTAAGAGGCAGGAAGGACAACAGTGAACTAACTGTTCCCTTAAGAGGGGCAGTCTCCTGGTGACCCCCTCCAGACCAATTAAGAAGTGATGTGCCTTGGCCAGGATCGCAGATCACAGAAGCTCCCTGTTGGAGGGGACCCTGGGGGTCATGAACTTCAGTCTCCCAACCCAAAGGATTTATATCTGTGACTAAGGTATGGGAGATGTGGACCAAACTGTAATTTCCCTCCAAGTAACCCCCCAGATCTACATCTTTTAGGTAATTGTCCTTCCGGGTGCGTTTTACATTCAATTCTTAGTTTTCAGTTCTTACTCAATGTTGATTTAATGGTAAATTCAAGCTCATAAGTCATAGAATTGATTACTACTGAGCTCCCAGAGCCCCCAGTTTTAAGCAGCATGGGATCAGCGATGGAAGCAGAGGCTGGAAGTCTTGCAGTGAGAGCTTTCTGAATGCTGTTTGTTTTCCCTCTGTAAGGCTGGGAGCCAGAATATGGTGGCTTTACTTCCTACATTGCCAAAGGTGAAGATGAAGAGGTAAGTTGCTTCTGACAGCAAACTGCCCTTCTTAGTTCTTGAGGAAGCTTTCATTCTTCAGAGACCCAAGTTTCACGACCTTCTGCCAGTGTCTTTAGCTGAGAAATCCATGATGGTCTGCCTGGCAGTGGTTCTAATTTCTAGTGGAAAGTACTCGGCAAGGAATAAAGATGCCAAAGGGTAATCAGTAAGCATTTATTCTACACTGAGGAATTCCATGTAAGCTAAGAGCTACATGGTGGATTCCTATGTAATCTTCCTATATAGTAAGAAATAAATGCATTAGGTAAAATCTTTCTGGGTATGTGTTGGAATGGGGCTCATTGGAAGATGCCTTAACAGCCAGCGCAATAGCTCCTCCTAGTAAAGGATCTTTTAAAAGATCCCCTATCGCCAGTCTAAGTGCATGATGTGAAAACCATCTGTTCAGTGGTGAATCATTGAAGAAAAGAGTTGAGAATAAGTTCTCTGTTCTGATGTATCATTGTATTTGCTTATTTCAGCTGCTAACAGTGAATCCAGAAAACAACTCTTTGGCACTGGTCTACAGAGACAGAGAGACTCTGAAATTTGTCAAGCATATTAACCACCGAAGCCTGGAACAGAAGAAAGCCTTCCCAAATAGAACCGGCTTCTGGGACTTTTCATTTGTCTATTACGAATGACAGGGCTGGGCAAAGCTGAAGGAAAAAGGCCCTGCCTCAGTACTGGGAAGCACGCAGGAGCCACAAGGTGACCTGTGTGACGGTGTCCTTAAAATCTGTGTGTGGTAGGACTCATCATCACTGTCCTCAATCTAGACCTTGAGCTTGGAGCCAGGTACTTCTCTCTTGATTACAAAAAAGGGTTGTTTTTTTTTTTTTTAACATTCAGTTTTTTGTTTTCCATATGGCCTTCCTTAGTGATTTCTTAAAAGTTTTTGTGTGTGGTAAGATAAACACGACATAAAGTGTACCATTTTAACCATTTCTAAATGTACACTTCAGTGACATTCAGTACGTTCCTGTGGTTGTCCACCCGTCACCACCATCCACCTCCAGAACCTTTCCATCTTCCCAGACTGAAGCTCCATCCCCATGAAAAAGTAACCCCCCAACCCCCCCCAGGCCCTGGCAGCCCCCATTCCACTTTCTGTCTGTCTCTGTTCATAGAAGTGGAACAATACAATATTCGCCCTTCTGCGACTGGCTTATTTCACTGAGCATAAAGTCTTCAAGGCTCATCCATGTTTCCAGTGATCTTTTTTTTTTTTTTTTTTTTTTTTAATTCTCAAGGCCGATTCTGCCCTTCCTAATCACACTGGTTTAGAACATTGCAGAAACTTCTAGCCTCTTCTTTCTGGGCTCATGATACTTCCTCCCACTGCCTATGGCTTTGTTTCACTGACTCTCCTAGGACAGTGTAGACTTAGATGACGGTGTTCCTGCCATTGTAAACGCATGACCCAAACCACACGCTGCCCCCCTCCCCGGAGGCTTCTGGTTGGTAGAGGAGAGGGCTGCTTGTGCCCTATGTAGTGGTTCCCGGGGCCACTGCCTTTCCATCCTGGAGTTGGGGCCCCTGTAGAACTATGTGATTCTGGCCTCGTGTGTGTCTTTCCTTTTCTGAAACACTCTTGGATCAGCTATAAAGTTTGTTGCCTTTTTTTCTTTAAAAGGACAAATGCTAAAGGCCCCATCACAATGCCAAGGGGCTATGCACTCTGTTACATTCTTTTCCCCTGGACCGTTGTGGGGGTTACGTGAGAAGTCCCACCTGTCCATGTGGGTGTGCCAGGCAGGCATCGGGGTCACTGCATCTTTAGCTGAAAGATGCTATTCTCATTCCATTCTTGTCTTCTTGCTTCCTCTCTCTTTTTTACATGTATTACTAGCTGTCACTGCAGCTTTTATTTGGGGTTTTATTAATCAAGAGGAAAAGCATTGGGCTTTTATCTTCATTAATCTCGTAACACTTTGAGTACTGACTCTATTCTAAAGTTGACCTTAAATGAAAGAATGAGTTTTACTTTCTTTTAGGTTGGTGGTTTCAAAATTTTTTTTAATTTTGCACCCCAGTCAGTAAAAAATATTTTAGCATTTATACCCATTATATGGATATCTGTCTAGAAACTTTTCACATGCACTAATATTCAATATTGTTACAAAACACTACTTTTCCCCAGGTGAGATGAAAAAGAAGCACCTAGAACTAGTTCTAATGGTGTCTTCCCACGCCCACATGGTACTGGGCCAGTGCACATGCATACTATTTTGTAGAGCAGTTTTTTCACCATGGTGACTTTGTAACTAATGGCTTACAGTTTCAAAGCTTGCCTTTTCTTTTCAGTTGCTACAGACTGAATGAAGGTCATCCCGACAATATGACTTTCACTCACTTGCTTTCTGATGTGTTTTCATGAGCAGGAGCAAGAGGGATGAGGTTCTAGTGAACCCGTCAGGGGCGTAACTGGAAGCAGAAGGCCCAGGAGAAAATGCCAGGCAGGTGAAACTGTCACATGTGCCAAGCTGGGGAAAGAAAGACTCGTGGCTCTAGGTGACAGGTATGAGGCCGCCCCACTTTTCCTGTTCTGGAGCGCTCAGTCTAAATCTTAGCACAAGCGTTAAAATGTACTTATTGGTTTCTCCTTAATCCCAGTGTGTTTATGGTCTGTCAACACGACAGACTTTTCTATACACTATGGAAAAGGATTTCGGTGTCTGAAGGGAGAGCAAGTCCCTGAGAGCCAGACTCTGATGTTTCTGTCCGTTACATCATCTACAGCAGCGCCTCTTAGAGGACCGTGTAGCTCGCAGGTCGCTTTCCTGCACTGAAGACCCTCAGTGACTGAGAAGCTGTTTTTCCTAGTACTTCATTCCTCATCTGGATTTTTAGGGCTTCAGCCAGTGTCCACAACTGTTTAGTGGTAAAAAAGGAATTAAAACATGGGCATCTTTTAAATACTTGTTTCAGATAAGAACTATGATGTTCACCTGTTTAACATATGGGACCTTCTCTCTTAACAGTGAACCTCCAATTCTTATAATTCCTTATAGAAAAGGAAGATTTTTCCCCCCAAAGAGAACAGCTTTATATTTTTTCAGATTATATAAATGATACGTGTTCATTGTGAAGAATTAAAACATGGAAAAATATAAAGGAAAGGTCATCTGGAATCCCACCATCCTGTGACAGCCGCTGTGGCACTTTGTAACGTACTGAGACAGAGAATGTGCCTTCCAAAGACTGCTTCGCCACTTCCTACAGCTGCATAAGGTCGACATCCCCAGAACAAATCTCCTGTATGTGTTCATAATGATGGAAATTAAGAATGTTTTCATAAAGTTATTTGAGAGCATATTAGCATTTCTATTAAGAGGAGGAAAAATAAAAAGTTTAAGGAAGAACGCTATTAATAATCTAATTTCTGTCCCCCATTTTGAAGATGTGGAAAATGAAGCCTAGAAGGGAAAGAGGCTGGTTTTGAACCTGGCTCTTCTACTGCTCATTGGCTCCCAAACTCCACTGAACGTGGTGGTTTCTTTCCCGCAGAATACTGAAGGGAAAAAATCACTGCTTGGGCTCCCTCTCCTAGACCAGTCTTTCTTCAGCCAGAAGCTTTGGCTGTCCTAGCTCTTCAGTACCATGATGTACTTCCGTATATGTCACTGACACTGAGTGAGAAAATGCAAGCCCCATTTGAAGGGTCCTTGTGACACCAGCTCTCCCCCAATGAACTGAATGTTCCTGCAGAAACACACGATTTCTTTCTCCGATTGATGCAAAATCAGTCCACATAGACAGCTCTGAAAACTACTTGGGAATCGTCCATGTGGCATCATTTTAGGAAAAGCAGATTTCTGTACCATACAGATAAAAAGATGAGTCAGGAGCTACAGCATCTCGTGTGGGCAGGGGCCAGATGGGAAAGAGGCAAAATGCAAAACACCACGCTGCCAACGGGTGTCTTACTGTACTTCGGTTTCAAAGTGAAAGTGGAGATAATTTAGTTCTGTGATCACAGGCCTCTGCACTGGCAGATTTGTAACTGCTAATTATAAACTTTGAAACATAAATAATGTTGGAACTCATTCTTGTAAAGCACTTCTAGGGCTGCATAATTGTTGTAAAGTCCCTAGTTCTCTGATTTCTGAAGCTCCTGATGGGCTGGCTGAGGACAGGCAGTTCCGTGGAGAGCAGCAGGTGCCTTCTGTGCTCAGGGCACTGGCTCAGCCCCACTGGGAGGAGAAAGCTGATTGAGACGCAGCCCCTGTTCTCAGGAGAGGATTAACAGCGACCTAAATGCAGGATGTAATAAGCGCTACGGAATAGCCACGGGAGGGGATGATCTGAGGAGAGAGCACGGACCCAAGCCTTGATGGATGTGGATAGGCAGACACGTGGGACATAATAAAAACCATCCTCTTTCAAAAATATTGAGTACCTGAATCTGGGAGGGGGCGGGGGGACTTTTTTAAAGGGATGCTTGAAAAATGACTTCAAAGCTTTCCCCCAGATACCAGGATCCTCCAGATCAGCTTTCCAGTGAAGGCTCAGTGTTCACATAAAGCTTCAACAAAATGCAGCAACAAAATAAGCTTAAGCTGTGACTTCTTAGACGGCCTCAGATTCTATCGATGGAAAAGTATGGCAACAAAACAGAAGGAACTGATTCTCTACCTGACTTGGAATAGCAGGAAGGGCCATGGCTACTTGGTTTCAAACCCACACCGTGCCTCAGCAACCTGTGAGAGCCTGTAGAAAACATTCCGCCTCTCTGAGCTCAGCAATAAATGCCAAGAGGATCAAATTAATGTGAAAATCACCTATTTGTACCCTATAAATCAGGACTATTTAAAGATATATTCTGCTGCAGGTCAACCCCTTCAGGACTAGCTGTATTTTTAGGTCTAAGAAGGAAGATTTTTGGCTAAAGAACACAATGACCTTTGATGAGATTATTCTGTTAAGGTCCCTAAAACTGAATATAGTGCCATACAATTTAAAACCAGCACCAACTAGAGATTTTAATCTCAAAACGTATAGGTGAGACTATGGTTAAAACAGAAAAAGACTGTGGGGCACCTGGGTGGCTCAGTTGGTTAAGCATCTGCCTTCAGCTCAAGTCATGATCCCAGGGTCCTGGGATCGAGGCCCGCGTTGGGCTCCCTACTCAGTGGGGAATCAGCTTCTCCCTCTCCTGCTCCCCCTGCTTGTGTTCTTCTCTCACTATCTCTCTAATAAATAAATCTTTTTAATTAATTTTTAAAAACAAAACAGAAAAAGACTCGAGTGAGACTCGAGTTTTAGCTCTGTGACTCTGGCAAGTAATTAATCCCTGTGCCTCAGTTCCCTCATCTTCAAAACACATAGAAGATGCTTCACTACTTCAGGGATTATGAAAAACGATACAGTATATGTGGGTGTCTTTTGAGCTTATAGGTTAAAAATGCTGAACAAAGGTATTCTAGGGCATAGTCTCATAAAAATTAGGATTCCACAAAGCTCACATTTCAGAAACAGAAGAGGTCATCCTAAATGCCTACACGGAAGAGACTCATAAGATTAATTTACCACAGCGGGATGGACTGTCTTCCCCACTACTTAGGAATGCTGTTAAGAAGTGAAAACTGGAGGGGCGCCTGGGTGGCACAGCGGTTAAGCATCTGCCTTTGGCTCACGGCGTGATTCCGGCGTTATGGGATCGAGCCCCACATCAGGCTCCTCTGCTATGAGACTGCTTCTTCCTCTCCCACTCCCCCTGCTTGTGTTCCCTCTCTCACTGGCTGTCTCTGTCTCTGTCAAATAAATAAATAAATCTTTAAAAAAAAAAAAGAAGTGAAAACTGGTGAATGTAACCAGTCCTGGAATCTACCTGAGGCAAAATTTTCACTCTTAGGGAAGGAGCTGCTAGCTGTTGGCATAGACACCAGCTTTCTCTTCCTCACCAACACACGGCTGGTGATATTTCCTGGCCCTTCTGCAGTGAGATGTGGCCATGTTAGCTGACGGAACACAAGCAGAAATGGTCATGTGCTATTTCCAGACCACAGCTTTGAGAAAAGCTATCCCTGTTCTACTGACTTGGACTTAAATCACAGCAAGGCCTTCTCACATCGGGTTCCCGGCGCCATTAGGCCGTCATCATATGCAATGAACGTGAAAATAGTAACCAGAATCCATTTCCTGAAGCTTCTCTCTCTAGAGAACTCCAAGATCGGCTGCCCTAGAGGATGACACGGCTGCATGATCACAGGAAACTGGGTCCCTGAATAACTATAGAGACATCCTGATATAAATGAGAAATAAATGGGTCATTGTGAACTTTGAGATCTATTAGTTTCAGTAGCTAACATTACCCCCAACTAACAGATCACGTTAAATGCAGATGTGTTGCTTACACCCACCTGTCAGTGATAAAAAGGCACACAAATCCAATACCCACTCTTGTGTTTTCCTCCACATCATACAAATGGTTTCTGCAATTCTAATATGGTGGTGATTTTACAGTCAACATAAAGAGCAACTCTTAAGTTTTAATGAAAAAGAAATTTAATTACAAATTCAATTACAATTTCAAGGAAGAAGATGTGTCTATACATCATATACCAATTTTACATACATACAGAAAAGTTGGACTTTGAAGCCCTAACACTTTAAAAGTATTCTCTACAAAGACCTGGTATTCGGTAACAGTGCAACTGATTCTAAAAATAGAAAGGGACGTACTTTTCAGATGCAGTGGTGGGCTGCCTTCACCAGGATGTGATCCAAGCAAACTAGCCTTGATTTTTAGGGAAAATCCCTTTTTAGGAACTTCATTACCTATTCTTTCTTTTCCTAAGAAGAAGCTGTTCCCACCCGCATAATTCTGAACAGCGTGTTGATGTTGTTGCTTCGAATCGCATCCCGACAAGCAGTGATCACCTGGTTCTTTGGTTTTCCAACTGTGTGGGATGAAACATCAGATCAGTACAATCCAAAAGATGATTAAAAGTGAAATTATAAATCAGAGGCCAGCTTTAAAACAGCATAAAACTCTGGTAGAAAAGAGATATATGGTGGGCAAATTTACCTTACCATTCCCTAAAAAAGACAACTGTGAGAGAATTTATCACAAACCAAACCTAGGGACCATCTCAAACCTAGAAACAAAGTTTTATAAAAGAGGATCAAAGCATATATCCACCTAGCAAAGATCTTTTTTTTTCTCCTAAAAATTTTAAGTAATCTTTATACCCAACATAGGGCTCGAACTCATGACCCCAAGATCAAGAGTTGCATGGTCTTCAGACTGAGCCACCCAGGTGCCCAAGCAAAGCTTATTTTTCTAAAAGGTCAAAACATTGACCCAAACAGCAGATTTCAGGTATAACTCTCTGGCAACATTTCTGCTTCCTTTGATTTATTCTATTGTTCTTTTTCTGTATTTTAAGTTGGACACAGCTCATTAATTTTCAGTCTCCTTTTTTAAAAAATAGGTATATTTAAGGCTTTCCCCAGTATAGGTCACTAGGTTTTTCCGGGAAGATGCAGCAAGATCTAAGAAAAGGAGCTGAAAGTTTTCTTTCCCTCTGAAGTCTTCAGACGGACTAAAGCCAAACAATAGGCTGACCAACCTCGAGTGACTGCGGCCAAGCTGGGTGTCAAAGGTATGCTGCTGTCGGCCCCAGTATGAATTCTAGAAGCTAGCACTAGCTCTAAGGGTTCTCACCCCCAAATTACAGACTACTTGAACAGGGCTACAAAAAGAGACTTACCCCGCAGACGACCAGCTCTTTGAATGGCCTGATTTACTGCTTTAAGGTTCCCCAGGAGCTCCGTGTGGTTGTTACAGCGAATTTTGTATCCATTTAGCAAGTCTTTATTAAGGTCGTACAGTTCCATGTAGCGGTTCTTCATGGTTTTCCTGTGTAAATCAACAGAAGTGAATTAACATCACTATACCTCAGTATGGCGGGCTTAGATGAAAAAACTTACAAACTTCTACATAAAGACAACACCAAATTTTAAACTTCGAAATGTTTGCTTGAAACATTGAGAAGTTTCTATCAAAATACCCCATTTCTTCCAGATAAATGGAAGACAAGTAGCCTTTCTTGATTATTGGTCCATGGAGCTGAGAATTATTAAGTGCCCACTGTGTTGGGGGGGTAAGGAAAAGTAGGCAAGGCAAGAAGCTAGCTTCAAAGTTTCTGATTAATATTCATTGGGCAAAAGTGACCTTATTCTTAATATTTTTAGACAACTGATAAATTCAGCTTCTAATTTTATCAAGGTCTTAAAAAACAAAGGCATAAAATTAAAACCACACTCAGACATTACTACACAACGATGAAAATGACTAAAATAAAAGAAGCTGATAAAGACAAATGCTGGCAAGGACGTAGAGCAACTGGAAGTCTCTCGCCCTGCTGATGCGAATGCAAAATGGTGCAGCTACTTTGTAAAATGACTGCGTGGTTTCTTTCAAAGTTAAATATACACTTACTCTGCAACCCAGAAATTCCATTACAAGTATTTACCCAAAATAAGTGAAAACATGTCTGCAAAAAAACTGTGTGCAAATGTTTATAGCAGCTTTATTCACAATCACTGGAGTTTGGAAACAACCCAATGTCAATCGGTGAGTGGATAAACAAAGTATGGTATATCCGTTCAGTGGAACAGTACTGTAGCCAGCAATAAAAAGGAACAAATTACTGATACAGGCAACAACATGGATGAATCTCCAAGGCATGAGGGTAAGCGGAAGAAGCCAGGCTCAAAAGGCATATACTATAGGATTCCATTTAAATGACCTTCTGGAAAAGGAAAAACTACAGGGGGGAAATCAGATCAGTGCATGCCAAGGATCGGAGGTGAGGGGGTACTGACCCAGCGAGGCACAAGGGTGACGGAAAGGGTCTGCATCTTAACTGTGGCAGGAGCAACACGGTTTTATATGATTCTAAAATTTACTGAACTTTAAAAGAGCGAATTTTCTGCATGTATATAATAAATTATATATCAACGAAGTTGGCTTTAAAAAATAAAAACAAACATACATCTGAGTCTCCAAATGAAATATAAATAATTCAGGGAAAAAAAGGGATTTAGAGGTTGGTGGTCACTTTCCTCCAGTTTAGCAATCAAATGCCTAAACAACAGCTCTCTGACTGTAAAACGGGGGGGCCAGCGAGAGAGTAGAAAAGCAGCGCTGGAGATAAAGTTGGCCAGAAAAAGCAAAAACTTCATATACCTCAAAGACAACAATAGGAAGAAAATGAATTGCAAAGTAAGAGGCAAAATAGCCTCAATTTACAAAGGCTACAAATTCACACCTGGAAAAAACTGTAATTTAGTAAAGTAGTAGATTATAAAATCAATATAAAAACTCAGCAGTGTTCATATATCCAAACAAACAAAAACCTAGAAGATGTAATGTGGAAGAAAGATCCTATTTACAATTGCAAAAATAAAATACTTGGGCATTTTCTTTATGTAAGAAGACAAGAAAATAGCTAATACCTACATGAAGGACCTAAAACATGACTGGAACACATATAAAGACATACCGTGTTCCTAGTAAGACTAAACATCCTTGTAACAATGTCAGATCAAGTTCATAAATTAAACATGATCCCAAGAAAAACACCTTTTCTTTTTCTGGAGCTGAACAAGCTGATGATAAGGTTCACTGGAAAAGACAAGTATAGCAGGCAGGAAAACCATGAAAAGGAAGAACGGGGGCTGGGAAGAGGGGCACCCAGCCATACCAGAAAACACAAAAAGCACCTATAAAGAAAAGAATGGTACTGTCAAATGAAGAGACAAGACAGCCCAATAGAACAGGATAGGGAATCCAGAAACAGACCCAGTGCATATGGAAATATGACACATGATAAAGGCAAGCTTCTAAAATCAAATTAGTGGGAAAATGGGCTTTTAAAGTAATAGTATTAAAACAGAACAGAAAAAGAGAAAACTGATTTTATCACTGTTATGCCAAACACCAGGATAAACTCCAACTGGAACAGAGACTTAAACATACAAAATGAAAACATACAAGTACTGAAAGAAAAAGAAATAGGTGAATGATTCTATAAACTCAGAGTGGAAGTTTAATTAATGACCAATTTGACTATGCAAAAACTTTAAAAAGCTGTTACATGGCAAAAGCAAAAATAAAGTTTACAAATCAAAGCAAAGAACAGATACAAATGGCAAGCTGAAAAAAATCTGCATCCCATGTCACAAACGATTAACAGACCAACATATAAACACGCAAAATAATTAAATAGTTCACACACAAAAAGAAATACAAATGGCCCTTGAAACAAAGAAAAGATGCTCAACACTGCTCACAATAAAACAAATGAAAATGAAAACCACAATGAGACCACTTCTTACCCATTGAGTTGGTAAACATCTAAAAGTGTGCCAACATACTCCACTGGCAAGACTGAAAAACAGGCACTCTCATATGTCACTGCTGAGAATGCAAAATGATATCACACCTATGGAGGAGAATTTGGCAATATCTTGCAAAATTCTGTATGCAATTATCATTTACTCTGGCAATTCCATTTCAGGACTTTTTCCCAACGATATCTCGGCAAAAATATGAAAAAATTATGTAACAAAGCTCTGGGCTGCAGCATCATCTACAACAGCAAAAGAACGACCCAAATGTAGGGAACTGGCTGACTAAGCACCCAGAGAAGGAGTACTGTACAGCTGTAAAAACGAGAAGTATCTCTGTACATGACTGTGAAGTGATCGCAGTATTTTTAAACATAAAAAAAGTCAGACAGAGAAGAATAACGTGCTATGATTTATCTAGTGACGGAGGAGACGTGAATGTGTGTATACGTGGGTGTGTGTGTATTCAAATTTTGGTTGGTTATGTACAGTGAGAGGGAGGGAACAGGATGGAGGTGACACGGATTAGAAGTTAGACTTTTCTGCACATTGTTTTATAGCGCTGACTTTGGAACCACATAAAGATTTTAATAAATGTGTAATAAAATTACACCAAAAAGGAAAAAATGTCAGTTTCCACAAGACCAAAAGCAAAATGAATGAAATGAAGCTAACTATATATCAAATTTGTGGCAAAACCAAAAAGGGGAATTATTTCAAATACAATAACTTGACTAAAAATTCCCACTGGAATATACTGTAAAGTCACAAAAAAACTAGAAAAAAAGTTTTTCCTGTTTTCAGCAGTCATACTGTTGATGGTAATATTGGTATTTTTCTAGCAAAGACTCATGTGGATACTGGTTAGAGCCATGATTTCCAATGTGAGAAAGAAGAGATACAGCTTTAAAATCAAAGCTAAGAGGCCTCATTCATAAATCTGAAATGGAATCAGTATGTACTCATGATACAGTCTCTCATTAATATACATATGTTTCCTGGCTCTATCCATTGAATGGTCCTAGGAACAGTAACCAACCTCTAAAGTGCAGACTATGATCTCTAAATACCATTTCCCACTAAAAAGAACTAAGGCTCCTTAGAGAAATGGCTGATTCCTGATTCAGAACAGATCAACCAGATAAGCCTAAAACATCTTGCACAAGAAAACAAGGACGTAACAGAAATATTGGCTATGTCCAAAGGTAGCTATAGCCAAACTGAGAAGGTTTCCACTGGCCAAAGAGGACAATATAGCCATCATACAGAACAACTGAAATGGATTGAAGCACGTTAAATATGTTAAAATACATGAGTTTATAAGGATTTAAAAATCTCACTGGTCAGTATGGAGGATACTAGGGAACCAACTCGTTATTTTATTATTATTATTAATATATATTTATTTTATTTAAGTAGGCTCCATGCCCAGCATGGAGCCCACCATGGGGCTTGAACCCTGAGATCAAAACCTGAGCTCAGGGGCGCCTGGGTGTCTCAGTTGGTTAAGCGTCTGCCTTCAGTTCAGGTCACCATCCCAGGGTCCTGGAATCAAGCCCCACGTTGGGCTCCCTGCTCAGCGGGGAGTTTGCTTCTCTCTCTCTCCTTCTGCCCCTCCCCCTGCTCTCTCTCTCTCTCTCCCCCCCCCTTTCTGTCAAATAAGTAAATAAAACCTTAAAAAAAAAACATAAACCTGAGCTCAGATCAAGAGTTGGATGTTCAACCGACTGAGCCATCCAGGCACCCCCCCCAACTCCTTATTTTCAAGCTGATAAATAATCTGTCTTTTCTTACAAACAATATCTCAGGGAACCAAATAATCATTAATTCATGAGGGAATGTTATGCTTTATAGAAGTATTTCAGCTAAAAAATGAAGAAAAAGTAACAGAATTAGAATATCACTGTTTCGCAAACTCCAAAAGAAATAACAGATCTAGGCAATGGTCATCAATGACTGATAACAGAACAGGAGACAACCAGGCATATGCTCCCTCCTGGAAGTACACAGCACCGCTTAAGAAGCATTCTTGCCAAAACACTGAACCTGAATCTGACCACGCCTCTACATCCACCTACCACTCTAAGAGAAATGCAGGGGACAGAAGAATACTACTAGACATTACCACGAGGATCCAATCCGCAAAATCCAAAATGGGAAACCACAGTAGAGGGAGAGGGCTGGGAAAAAGAGCAAGCAAGCATGCGGATTACAAGAAACTTAATCTTTGGTCTTTGCTTGAAAAAACCAACTTAAAACACACACACACTTGTGAGGCAACTGGGGAAATTAAACACTGACTAGGTTATTTTGTGATATTAAGAAATTCTTTTCCTAAGTGTGATAACGTGGTTATTGTTTTTTAAAGGCTCACTATCTGAAATATTCGTGGCTGAAAGGATGCGATGTCTGGAATCTGCTTCCAAATAGCCCCCTGCCTGGGAGAGGAAGAAGGTGAGTGCAGCGAGGAGACCAGAAGGGCCAGTAGGTGATGACTACTGAAGCCAGGTAGCGGGTGTATAGGAAATCACTGTGTTGCTTAATCTGCTTTTGTACGTGTTTGAAATTTTCAATAATATGATTACTTCAAAAATCACTTACTTCTGAGCAATACCATTTTAATATATGCCAATAACTCAGGCCTTTCAGGAAAAAGCACAAGCCCGGGCACTCTTGCCTGTAATGTAGGCACAGAAACTTCATCTGTCACTGGTTACCGATGTTACTGTCTCCACCGCAGTAACTTTGAGTGCCAAGATAAATTCTGCAAGAGGCTACATCTGCACATCGTGAACTGTTTTACTGTAAAATATAATACACATTCGGAAAAGCTGACAGAACAAATGTCTGTAAACCAGGCCCAGAAACAGGACCTGCCACATCCCGAAACTTTCCAACAGGCTCTTTCTGAACACAGTCCCTCCTGCCCTAAGAGAGAATACTGTCCTAGATACAATCTCTCCTTGCGCTTCCTTATAGATTCTTCATCTAGGTATGCTTCCCAAATGATACACTCTATTTTTTTAAGATTTTTATTTATTTATTAGACACGGGGAGGTGGGGAGAGCACACAAGCAGGGGGAGCGGCAGGCAGAGGGAGAAGCAGGCTCTCTGCAGAGCACAGAGCCCAACGCAGGGCTCAATCCCAGGACCCTGAGATCATGACCTGAGCCAAAGTCAGACGCTTAACCCACTGAGCCACCCAGGTGCCCACAAATGATACACTTTAGTGTTTCGTTTCCCAACTATATAAAAGGAAGCATTGTGTACACATTCTTTCGAGTCTTACTTCTTTCAGTCACCCTTATGCCTGTAAGATTTGTCCATGTTATCACATGTCATTGAGACAGATGCATTCTCACTGCGTATCCTATTCCATTGTGCGATTATACCGTAGTTTAGCCATTATATTGTTGATGCTAGTTTAGACTGTTTCCACGTTGGGATTCTTATGAACATTCTTGTACAAATATCCTGGTTTATATGTCAACACAAGTGTCTCTAGGTTATAAACCACGAGTAGAATTGCTGGGTTACAGGGAATGTCCATTTCCAACTTCACTGACAATTCCAAGTTATTCTCCAAAGTCACTACCAATTTACACTCCTACCAGTAGCATTTGAGAGTTGCTGTTCCATAATATTGACATTTTTAACCTTGCACCTGTCTTAGCCTGGTAAATACTCACATGTCCCTCATCAGACGAGCGTCTTCAGCCCGGACCAGCAAACTTCGGATCAGGTTAGAATTATCAGCCATCTCAGCACTGAGCTTCTGATGCACTGAATGATATTCATCCACCTGAAGACCATGAACACTCAGGAATTAAAAAGACCTCCCAGACTTGTTGAAACCTAGTCAGACTGAGAAGACACTCTCTGCCATATACAGAGGCCCTTCTCTTTCCCTTTTCACCTGGACCATCTTGACTGTCCCCCATTGTTTTACCTCCTCATCAATGAAATAATTCGTCTACACCACCTCCAACACTCAAGATGACATTCCGTCTGGATCTTTCCATGTCTTACCACTGGGAGCCCTAGCAACACACACAGTGTTTTAGAGATTTGGGGTGAGAATATGGTTATAATTTAGGGCCAGTCAAAATCCTTATTTTTCTTTTGATTTGGGTTTTTGGAAAGCACTGAACCAACAGAGCACTATAACTACAACAGATAAAATGAAGGGCTAGCAAAAGAAAAGGTTAATATGACATATTTTTTTAAAAAGGATCCCCTCAAACCAAAGAAAGCAGGGTGGTCTAGAGCTAAACCACTCACTTTTATAAAAGAAATCCTTTAACTAGTGAACCCTCTAAAACTAGTTGAAGTTGAACAATTTTCAAAAATTCTTTAAAACATGACTGTCAGATACATATACACATTTGGGGTATCATTCATCTCGTAAGAGAAACATTTTAAATATTATGACACTACCAAGTTGTCACAAATGCATCCAGGGGGTCCCCTCACCTTAACTAGCACCTTTCGTAATTCCTCAAAGTAGACAGGGAAATCTGCTTCTACTTGAAGGTCTTCGATAGCAAAAAATGATGCCATCGACTGGATGATATCACCAGCCAAATCAATATCATCAGTATTTACAGTGATCTATCCAGGGGAAAAAAAGATGAGCTTAGCATCCTCAGATACTAAAGACAAACCTAGCTGAAACAGTACCAGAATTTCCCCATATTCAACATATTGATTGAACCTAAATTTATATGTGGTGGTAAATAAGACAGGGGTTAGCCCTGGAGGAAATTACAAACCATATGTGTCACACTCTAGCAGCAGGCTAAAAGATCAATCATCTGGCCTTGTTAACAACAAAATCATTCAAACATTGGAAATGTTTTTGTTCACCTCTGTATCCCCATTCCTTCCCAAGTTAGACAAGCAAGGGCTGAAAGGAAAGATGGAGGAAGACAGAACACCACCATTCTAGATCACATCCCAATGTCTAAAACAATTAACAATAACAGACTACGTTGAAACACACGGTTTTATGACCTTGAGACTGGTGCCACCCACCTCACTTTGCACTGAATGGTCAACAGTCCATAAGAAATCTATGCCCGTGACAGTAAACGTTACCTCTCCACTAAGTTTTATCTTTATATACAGCTGGCCACCATTCCGTAAGGATGTGAAACACACTTGAAATGGAGCATTTTGAATATTAGTGTCTTCTGGTAACAGGAAATTCTGGTTGAGCCATATAACAACCTTAAAAATGAATAGGATGAAATGAACTTCTATTTTTAAATGACAGTCATTCTTAAGAATTATCCTTCTTTCTAGAATTATTGCTTGATAAAGAAAAAAAAAACACAAAGAATTATACTTCACACCCCCTCCCACCAAGAATACACTAATCACACTCCTTTTTCCCACCCCATACATGATCTTAGGTAACACTCATAATGTCTGGCCCCACAGCATGCATGCCTACAGAGCATTTTCAGTGTAGACATAATCGTATATGGAATGTAGGAACACTTCGGGTATGATGCTAAGTCTGTTTATACAATAGCTCTTCTGTGGCTACATCCTGGACAACGCAGTCTGCTTAAAACGATTCCATTCCGTCCATTAAACAGAATCTAAAATGAAGTATGCATGCAAACGCATGAGAGACAGACACAGAGATACACATACATGATAAGTAAAAAGTAAGTTTTAATATTCATAACAATAATGGTACTTACACGGGTTGCAGCACCAGGTCTATGTAAGAATCTACATAAGAATCTACATGACTACAAAGCCTCCCTGAGATTTCTGAAGTCTAGCCAAGGTTAAAGGCCACCAGTATTGGTCTTTTACCCTATATAAGTCATACCAAGTCTGTAATCTGCAGGGCCCCCTGTGAGGTGGGACTCTCCTCCCTTCCAGATAAGAGCATTGAGGCCCAGACTGGTGACGGCTGACAGCACTAAGAAAATCACGAAGAATTTAATTAGTTAAGGTAGCATCTGAACCCAAAATGTTCCTAGCTCCAACTCGCACTCTCTTTCCATTCTGAAGCAGGTTCCTCCTGGAACACTGGGTCAAGACAAGTACACCAACATCATGACAAAAGAAAGAGAGGAATTAGAAGCTGGTGAGAATTTACCTGTAACTGAGGATTGCTCTGGTAAATAAGGTACGTATCTTTTCAAAGTGAGAGAAGATACTTTAGCAGTATTTTCGTCACAGGTTATAAGCCAATGCCAGACTACCTACCTCTGTCATGTCATAATCACTGATACCAAATAGCTCATTCATGTCATTTCCCCTTTCTATGAAAGGACATCCAAAGGATTCTAAAGTGCAAAAATACTGAAAGAGAAAAGCCTGATACTCACCCTCTGTGCCCGTTCTGCAATGACAAAGTTGACATAGCTGAGTGGCTCTCTGGCAGGGTCAGGGCTGGTCAGTGCATACATGGAGAAGCGGGGGAGCTGTCTTGTCAGTTCAAATACATGAAACTGGGTGCTATGGTCAACCGATGGAACACAAAAAGAGAAATGGGTTGCATGGAATATTATTTCAAAATGCAAAGCCCAGAAAATAACTACAAAGTCACTACTGGGTCATCAAGTTGTTATTTACGGGTTTAGCTGATGGGAAAAAAAACCAAAAAACTTGAGGGTTGCGTACTACAGTAATGGGGTTTGGGGTTAGAGAGAACATGAGTCTTATACATACACACAGACATGCACCAAGGGTTTAAAATGCCCTTTTTTATTTTTGAAAGATTTCCAATTAGGAAAGTAAAGGTCATGAGAAATCTTGCCTGGGTGGGTAGAACCATCAAATGGCTCCTTTGGCCCCCCAAAATCCATGGCACAACAGAAAATCTACCCATTTGCCCTCCTCTAAGTGCTGACTAGAAAGAAACTGTGACTCGCAAAGGGTCACCTGCTTCTGTAACCCACGAAGGTTTTCAAGTGCAGATCCACAGGGACATCTTTGGGAGGTGTAATTGGGATGCGGATGGAGCTGGAAAGGTTGTGAATGCTGGGGTGAACCACATGGCTTTCACCTAGAAAAATTCCCTCAGCAAAAATCAATACTGCTCGGATAATGGTGTCTGCAGAGAAGAGAGAAAACGGCAGTTCAAGAACGACTCCAAGATGGCACAGGTGTCCACAGACGCCAACTATAAATAATTTCTTACCATTAGAGGTGGAAATACACAATTCTGCATGAGCAGCCTGGGTCTCATGCCCCAGATTGACCGAGAGGGCAGTGTGGAGCTTGGTATTGGCTGGGATGATGCCCCGAGGCCCATCAGCCTCACTTTGTGGACTGCTCAATTCAGCCTGCAAAACATGCCCCCACTCCCAACTCAGTCACCAAAGCAGTAAACTAATGTCAATTTTAAATAATATAGTTACTCGGCTTCAAAAGACTGACTCCCAATCATCTGACGTTAATCTGATTCTTTAGAATTCAAAGGACTCACCTCATTATCACTCCCTTTCTCTACCCAGCCTCTTCCCAAGGGAAAATACCCTCCCTTTCTGTGGTTAGGGTCCACTGTACCCCATCATCCCTTTTATAGTTTAGGAGTTATTCTTTTAAAATAGCAAAATTAATTCACGTAATAAAAAATTCAAATACAATTACCCATGACAAGGCAAATTAAAGTCCCACCTCCCAGTTCATCCTACAGCCAGGTTGGAACCTACACGCACACACAGGCAGACACACACACAGAGGTTTTGTGGTTGTCAACTTTTATGTTATTTGTTTCTGAAAAAGGTAAGAGATATTCTATACATATTGTTCTTGCATTTTTCCCTCATTAAGGCCACAGATATCCTTCCATATCAGTCCAAGTGCATACCCCTCATTCTCCTGAGCTGCTCAGTACCCCCCAGCACACTCCCTACTACTGGTCAACATTTCGGATGCTTCCAACTGTTCACTGCCACAAATAGCGCTACCGTAAATGTCTTTGAACACGTGTGCAAATATTTCCATAGTTCAGCTCCATGGAAGTGGCATTTCCAGATGAAAGGGTACGTGCCCTCTCCTCTCTGACCCTGGCAAAAAGGCTGAAGCAATGCGTGCTTCGCCAGTGGGCAGGAGGGGCTCCCGCCATGCAGACACTGACAGTCTTCCTTCACATTTGCCTTTCCCACCAGAAAATCTCCATTTCCATGAGAACAAGGACCTACCTTGGCGTTTTCCTCATAGTTCCGGAGTTCCAGCAACAGATTCTGTTTCTTCTGACTCAGCTCTCGGATCAGGTCCTGCTCTACGCTGGTGTCCATGAGGTTCCCTCTCATCTCTGCTGTGCCTGGCAGGTAGCCCCGAACTAACAACGGAAAAAACTCTTACCACATTGAAGAATACCCAGGCATAGCCAGCTCTACTTTTAAATCATCAACTGTCTGTTCCTAAAAGCCAAAAACCTAAGTTCTGATCCCCCACCAACAAGGTGACTTTATTAGGATGGGAGGATATCCATACAAACACCTTGTAGTGGAATTTCCTGGTATTCTGACTCAATCAAATTGAAAATCTGACTTTTCAGGGATTTTTCCCGTCCCACTGTACTTTCCCCGTCCACTGCGCAGCAGATTAGCTGTGTGTGGCCGTCCATCCGGTAGTCTCCCTCCAGCACACCAGCAATTGCAGAAGAAAAGTTGTCTTTAAAGATGACCTCGCCAGTTCGGTCACTTCGAGCATCAACCTAAAAAAAGAATAAGAACTTGAAAAATAGCTTATGCTATAATTTAAAAAAAGCACACACAAAATTCTAAAGTCAAAATCAGCTTTAAAGGTCAGTCTAGCAGTTCTCAAGAGTGCTCTATGGAGCCCTGTGGCTTCTCAGGAGACACCTACGACCCCTGGGGCTGAGGTGACCATAAGGGGCCACAACCAGCTATACTTTCTTCTTTTTAAATAAAAGCTGTTTTACACACTGGCCTTTACATAATGTTGTTTGGAGAAATGGGTTGCCAGTTCATATACAGAGAATAGGGCAAGTCCAAACTGTCTAGGTTCCAATTCCTGCTCTGGCACTTACTTACTACCTGTGGGACCTTGGGAAAGTCTCTTAACCATTCCATGCTTGCTCTCCTCATCTGGGGGTCAAGAACAAGAACCTGAGCAAAATAACTATACCTACACCCCACAGGGCTGGAATGAGGCCTACAGAAGTTAACACATTAAAGCACTTAGAGCCTGGCACATAGACATATACGCGAAATGTCAGTTCTACATAAAATCTTTATCATCTATGTATATAAATCATATTTACATCTGAAGTTTGAAAAATACCAAACTCTAAGCTAGCTCAACACTCCATCATATAACCTTTTATAATAACCCTGTTTCAGAGTTGGTCACTCTTCCATGTAAAAACTATTGAGATACCCCAGAGAGCCCCTCCTATCCTCGCTGAGTCTCCTCTCCCCAAGAAAGGCAAATAAATAAATGATCAGAAACAAATGCACCTGAAAAACAACAATGAAGGATAACCACTTAAAGTGATGACTTTTGTTTCAAGCAAGAACAAGTGTTATCAATAAAAGGTAGCATAGAAAATCTGGTAGAGCAATCATTTCAATAGCCAGTGCCATTCACCATCAAAGTCATTTAGGTCATAGCCTACTACTAGCTCCTACCCCTTGTCTGGAGAATATCACATTCAAGTATCCATGCTCTTAATAACAATAACATGTACGTGTCATAATTATCAATGTTGGAGTTGGGGAAGCCTGGCTGGCTCGTCAGTGGAGCAGGCAACTCTTGATCTCGTGGTCCTGAGTTCGAGCCCCATGTTGAGTTTAGAGATTACTTAAAAAAAATAATAACTCTCTAACTCAGACTGAACTGAACTTGCTTCTGCACTTACACAATATTGGACAAATAAGAGGGTTCACTTACTAAGAGGCAAGGCTACAAATTAATATTTCTCTGGATATTCTGCTCTTTGCTTTATCCGACATGGAGGTTTTGCCCTGAGCAAAGCATGGCCCTCCAAGTCAACAAACGACCTACTAAAGGCAAAGTTAATTGGTTGCTTGTATTCATTTAGGATTTCTGCACCTATATTCACATGCTGGATCTGTATATCTCCCTTTTGTATGCTACTTCTGTTAAGTGTAGCTATCAGTTTTTCTACTTATATAATGAACTGTGTTAATTTCTTATCTTTTTTTATGTTCTGGAACAGATTATATAATAGAAATTCCTTAAAATTTTGAAAGCATTTAACTCTAAAAACATCTAGGTCCAGAGTCATATTTGAAGGTAGCTTTTTTTTTTAAGGTAACTTTTGATAACTTCTCAAGTCTAGTGGTTTCTAATTCTTGACTCAATCATAATAATTTAATTTATATTTATTATTTATATTTATATCCCCCCAGAATATGGTCCACTTTACAATTTTCATGTTTCTTACTAAGGAACATAGTCTTCCTTACAATTTTTTTATTTTTAATTTTTGTTAAAGATTTACTTCTTTGAGAGAAAGAGAGAGACTATACGCACAGTGGGAGGGAGAGAGAGAGAGAATCTCAAGCAGACTCTCCACTGAGCGCAAAGCCTGGATTGCGGGGGAGGGGGGGGGGCTCGATCCAATGACCCTGAGATGACGACCTGAGCTGAAATCAAGAGTCGGATGCTTAACTGACTGAGCCCCCCAGCGCCCCAGTCTTCCCTTAACATTTTTAATGCCCATGCCAAAGACAAAACCAGGTAGAGAAGCAGGAACCAACACAACAGTTCTGTAGACCCTATTCTTCACACAACACCAAAGGAAGGTTACAAGGTCCTGGCCAAAAGTGAAGAAAAATCAAAGAAGAAAAGGCAGGAATTAGCTGATCTCCTTCAGGCAATCCAGCACTTCACACAAGAAAGCTAGGGCAAATGGTACCCATGGAGATCTGGCAGCTACTAAAGCAGCTTCTAACAAGACAATCCTGACTTGCCAGAAGTCTGCAGAAAATTCTGATTTGAACTTAAAAAAGGAAAGAAAGCAAAAAGACTTTATTTTGAATTTTATAGCTGGGAAAACAATATGATAACACGATTCTTCCCATTAACTCTAAGTTTTCAGTCAGTCTTAAAGATTTATTAGAGAAGAGCTATACAAACAGTTCACTATTTGCTTATTAAAATTCCTTTTTTTACAGTCCTACACCTATGATCAACCAGATTAAACTGATTCTCATTTCTTCAAGGAAGAGATTTTGAAAGATCTTCCCAAAGATTTCTCCAAATAGGGTCTTTAAGACTAAAAGGACATTCACTCACTTGTAGTGTTGACACCAGGGCAGGAAGAAAAAATGTGCAAGGATTATGAAGTTAACTTGGAAAGCACAGCCAAGGAAAACAAGTTTATATTCTGTTACTGGTTCTGAGTCATGCAGCCAGTATATCTCAAACAAGTAGTCCTCTGAATTATACCTGAACTCTGTATTTAAACTTACCTTCCCATTGGACCAACCAGTTATCAGTTCACACACTCCGTCAGAATTAAGGTCAAAAGCATGAATGCTCATGGCATGATTTTTGGACTGAAAAAGAATTTCAATAATTAGTCTAGAAGTCTTTCAATATGTATAAAATCCCTGAATATTGGAGGTGGAATTATACTAACTTTAATTCTCCAGTATCGGGCTGTTTTGTCATAAACTCCAACTGTGCCATTAGAAAGGGCATAACCAAATCGACTGCCATACATGGGGCAAAGAGAGGTGATTATCTGCAAGAAATAACACATAAAAACACAACATCCTCCCATTAAGGTTCAATTTGATGCGAAGTATGGCTTTATAAAATCACATGCCTTATTACCAAGTGTGTTAAAATTAGATGTAAATCTGTTAGAGGGGAATGTACTCCTCTTCTCTAGGATCCATGTCATCTGTTTCAGAGTTGGGTAATCAGAATTAAATAAACTCACAAAGTTTGCTGTTTTTTATCAAACTTACGTGGCAAGTTTCAGCAAATTATTTAAAAAAAAAACAATTAAGTGATTAAGGATAAAATAAAGTGAGTATACAAGATATAGAAAATGTACACCAGACACTGTTATAAACACTAACTCAAAAAATGTTTTAATATCCTACAGTCTAAATTTTAAAGACCTGTAAAACCCACAACTGAATATCTTTTGTGTACATGCTTTTTTTCTATGACAAAATTTATTGCTTGCTAGAGATGAAAGATATTTTTTAGAAGAAAACATAATTCTTTGAAAAGTACAAACAAAAGCACATGAATTTATGTATGTAACAATACACAGAATGTGTACATCACACAAATATCTATGGGACTGTTTGAGGATTTAACACCTTTAAAAGGATAAAATTTTAGATACTGAACAAAATTATCCTTTATTTAAAGACCAAAGCTTAATGATATCTATGCTCCTGCAGATCTGCTTTCTAATTCTGCCACGAATACAAGAGATATTAAGAAATAAATTGTATAAAGCAGAGAATAGTTATATAATTTCCTCTACACCTACAGCTTTTCTACAAAACCACCCACTTCACTTAACTCTGAATGCAAAGTGCTGTGTAGGATTCCAGAATTATTTAGCTCAAGGCATTCTTTTGGCAATAGTCAGTACTGTTCAACTGCCAAATGAATTATAATTTTGCTGATCTGCAGAACGACATTTGAGCTAGGAGCAAAATCAAACCAAAAGAACAGGAAAATGGCCCTGAAATGAACAATTTTATGAAGTTCAGATTTTCATAAACTTAGCCCCAAATTCTGTAGGTCCCTCCATCCTTCATTAATTAGTTCACTAGTTTCTCTTTTCTTGGACCAGCGACCAGAGGACCAACATCAGCTCAAGTCCCTACCTCTATTTCATGGTCTCCTGTCCTTTTCTAGGATTTAGGAAAAAGATGTTTCAAAGAATGCAGCCTCCTCACACCTAGCATTGACAATAAACAGAAATCCAACAAAATCTGAATAATTCCCACCAAACTGGAAAAGATTTACTACCAATTTGAGTGAAAGATAAACGATAATGCAGGACACAGCACCTATAGGCCAGTGATTCGCAAGTTGGCTTTTTTTTTTTTTTTTTTTTTGCAGGGGGGGAAAGAGGGAGTAGCAAACCCCTTTAAAAACCTAATGAAAGCTAAGGACACTCTCCAAAAAAAAAATCACACATTAACCACAGACACTTAAACAGAACCCCTTAGCCTTCATTAGGGCCATTAATTTTCTCTACCCACAACTATCAGTTTATAATGATAATAACTGTGAATCTACAAAAAGCATGGTATAACTAAATAAAAATCTATGATCTCACTATAGGATAAAGGTAAATTAGCTAAATCAAGGATAACACTTTGTTTATCAATATGCAAGTTTTGCTTTTTGGTCTTTTTTTGTAGTTAGTGGAACAGACACTTAGCTTCTGTAAGTGGCAAGAAGCAAGGACAGTGGCTAGGACGGGTTCTGAGGCCAGTGCCCTCAAGCTTTCTGATCCAGACTCTCAGACACGACCTGAATAAATTTTGCAGGATCCCAGCATTCAGACGGCTCAGACTCCCTTCTGTTGTTTTTGCTGCCCCTTTAGAATGTTCACGAGCCATGCTCCTTTATCCTCGTCTCCTTCCTTCCTTCAGAATACCCTAATTCATTTTTCTGTTTCCATCTTGCCCAATCCTAGAGAACCAGCAGCAAATAAACAGCCTGAGAATGCCAAAACTACAATGGATGAGGCCATTCCCTAGGCAAATGAAGCTTAAACTTCATTTAGGTTCTATTACATGAGTAATTCTAATCACGGAGAAACCAGCCAAGTTCTCCAACATCTGATTTTAAGTTTACTGACAGAAATGTGCCTAAGAAGTACTTAATTTGAATGAAGGAGAACAGTTATAAAAATCTTGTTTGGGTACTTCATTCAATCCCATTTAATACATGTGATGAGGAGGCGGACAAGGCAAAGTTCAAATCCTGACCACACCACTTCATAGCCATGACCGAGTGTAAGTAATTTAACAAAGAAACTTAACATTAGGGGCGTCTAGGTGGCTCAGTCAATTAAGCATCTGCCTTCGGCTCAGGGTCCTGGGATTGAGCCCCACCATCGGCCTCCCTGCTCAGAGAAGAGTCTGCTGCTCCCTCTCCCCCTACCCCTCTCCCTGCTTGTGCTCTCTCTCTCCCTCTCAAATAAATGGATAAATACAATCTTAAAAAAAAAAAAAAAGAAACTTAACACCAGCTTCCTCATCGGTAAAGAGGAATAATAATAATAATAATAATAATAATATCTTCCTAATAGGGCTGTTGTAGGATTAAATGAGTTAGTTTACATAAAACACTTAGAACAGTATCTGGCATCTATTAGGTGTACAATAAATGGTTATAATTATTAGTGTTATTATTATTATCAGTATCCACTAACTCATTGAAAGGAAGGCCTTTATGTACTCCGTAATTTTTCTCTATTTAATCAATCTGTTCAAAATGCATCTTTTTTTTCTGTGCCGCCACCACCACCTCCCCCCAACTCTCAAAATAAATCTTGATCCAGGATTTTTAAGTGCATCTTTCTCTGTAATGTGCAGTTCTGTTTAGTCCCCACAGTTTTTACCCCAAGACTGTCTGTGTTGTGAGAAGAGGTCCCAGCACTCTCATCTGATGTGACATTTCACGGTGCTGATCAATCTTGCCCAAGATTACCATGACTCTGACGCAGCACTTCTTACCTCTGTTTCTGTCATTTCTGCCACAATCTCATCTTCTTTAAAAACTCGGATATCAAAATCCTCTGATCCAACAAGAAGCTGAAAGGGAAAAGAATCACACATATTTACTGCAACAAGTGAACACAGTAGAATTTCCATAGATAAGACAAAAAACTGCACAATACTTTATACACTGCGACTGCTCCCCGAGAGTTTCAGTCTCCCGAGAATCCGGTACTCAGGAAGCTTCTTCCCATTGGGACAGTCCCCAGCTTCAGTTAGTGAAGAAAAAGTGGCCACTACAGATTGTATCCTTCCATGTGGGCTGCACATCGTGCCAGAGTATGAACTTCCACCCAGCAATGGAAAACACGCCCCAGCTCAGTGCCTTCTCTGGCTGCAGATGGAAGCCCTGTTTCAAATGCCAGAGACCAGTAGCCATGGACAAGGGACAGGTGAGTCGGTGCCCGACACAGCACTGTGCGGGCTGCCCAAGAAGCTGACTCCTAGAGGAAGCATCAGAATAACTGCAAAGGCTAAGGGCCCATCTTCTAAAATGTTTAGATTCCTGAAAATATTAGCCACAACTGAAAACTACTTCCTAATATGGTGTCAAAGCATCAGAAGTGAGTTGTAAGATTGTGAATATGGCTGTGGTCCCATCAACCATTCTGCCCCCTCTCCCTGTCCTCTGTCTTTGAAACATCATGGCCTTGATCTTTGTATTAGACAAACACAAGTGATGTATTGTTCAAAGAGGAGAAAGACAAATGAGGCCAGTTAGCTTGTCATTTAGGCAAAAGAGCACCAAAATCAACCAAGAGAAGCTAACGCTTCTCTTAACACTACTGTCATTGTCACGGGGAAATTATTCAGCTGAACACAGAAGGTAAGTATCCCCTCCTCCACACACCTCTTTCTTACCATCACCGTCAAAGTCACATAAGGCCAAGGAATGAACATTATCTCCAGTAACCTGAAAATAAAACCAAAACTCATTAATATGCCATCTTTTTTTCACTTAATCCAAATACATTAGCTACATGAAAGAGGATTATACAAACCACCAATGGGTATTATCCAAATTACAAATGTTCTTTTTTTTAATGTACAGAATTATAAATAGGATTTATTCTATTTCATTTTTCTTATTCATTATAGTCAATGGTAAAAAACAAACAAAGCATAAAGAACATTAAAAGTAAAAATGTTTAAGAGGATTAAGAGAATGTTTTGTTCATACCGTCCAAAAGAGATCATTTCCTTCGTGATCAAAACCCTGCAGAGCACAATTTCCACCAATAATGGCAAGAGGAGAAGAAATGTCTCCCAGTGTTCCCAGCACAATTGCATTGGCCCCATCTGCAACCTGAGGAGGACAAAAAAGAAAATCTCAGATACGGTGACGCACAGGCACCGTGGAGGTAGTGGAGGTATCATATATCCTTATTATTATTGGGATACTCAAATCTCTGTCATCATTTGTGAGAAGCCACATGGTCTCCTGAGAGGCAGGCCTGGGCCTTGTACTGAGGACAGTCACTAAAGCCTGTGTGTGCTTCCACGGGGATGCACAGAGATACAGGACTGACTCAGGCTGCTGGCCTCTCACACTAAGCCGCCACAATCAACTGCTACAGAATCCAAGGCTCTCTAGAACTATGAGTTCTAGAGGCCAAATGCTTGACAGAATCAAACTTATGCCTTTAAAACTCCCACGCTTTTATAATCCACTTTAACCATGATGGATGGAAATCTTTTTAATACTCATTACCTAGTTCTCTTGCTACTACTCTTTTTAATGGTAAAGTTCCTGAGAAGTACAAAGAATAATAAAACACCTACATCCCACCATCCAGAATTAATAAACATTCCAGACTTCTTGAATAAGGCATATAAGCATAATTTAATTTATTTTTTAAAAATTCAAGGATATCTTTGGAAATACTGTTTATTATACAAGAAAATAGTCCTTATTTACATAATCTGCATGTAGGAAAACTATTAAAAAAAAGGTTGGCTATAAAGGAAAGAAAAATTCATTAGAAGTCAAAACTGCTAAATGGCCAATCAATCAACAGATAAAAAGGTAAACAGTGAACTGGGAAAAATACCTACAATATCTAAGACAAAGAACTAATTTCTTTTTAAAGATTTTATTTATTTATGTGACAGAGAGATAGCCAGCGAGAGAGGGAACACAGCAGGGGAGTGGGAGAGGAAAGAAGCAGGCTCCCAGAGGAACCCGATGTGGGACTCGATCCCGGAACGCCGGGATCACGCCCTGAGCCGAAGGCAGACGCTTAACGACTGCGCTACCCAGGCGCCCCAAGAACTAATTTTTTATTAATAAAATAAAAGAGGTAATAGAAAGCAAATAAATAAGAAAAAGATAAACACCCAAGCCAAAAAGAGAAGAAGAAAAAAAAAGAACAGGAAATTCACAAGAAATGCAAATCACTAATGAACATGAAAATCTTCATTCTTACAATGTATCATTTTCAATTTTCAGATTAGAAAAGATAAAAAATAGGGGTGCCTGGGTGGCACAGCGGTTAGGCATCTGCCTTCGGCTCAGTGCGTGATCCTGGCGTTATGGGATCGAGCCCCACATCAGGCTCCTCTGCTGTGAGCCTGCTTCTTCCTCTCCCACTCCCCCTGCTTGTGTCTCCTCTCTCGCTGGCTGTCTCTATCTCTGTCAAATAAATAAATAAAATCTTTTAAAAAAAATAATAATAATATTATCCATTGTTGGTTGGGGTGTGATAAAACAAGCACTCTCATATTCTGTGGGGAAAGTGGAAAATCATAGTCTTTGTAGACAGCAATTTAGCAATACCTATCAAAAACCTCATTTGAGAAAGGCCTTTAACTCAGCAATTGCAGAGCTGCATTCTTGAGATCATTAATTTTATGTGTCAACTTGGCTAGACCATGGTACCCAGATATTGAATCAAGTATTATTCTAGGTGTTTCTGTGCAGGTATTTTTTTATTGAGATTTAACATTTAAATCAGCAGACTCTGAGAAAAGCAGATTGCCCAAAATAATATGGGTGGGCTGCATCCGATCAGTTGAAGACCTTAATAGAAAAAAAAACTGACCTCCCTGGAGGAAGGATTCTGCCACCAGACTGTCTTTGGACTCAAGTTTCAACATCATCTCTTCCCTGGATGATGCCTAACCTGCAATTTTGCACTTGCTAGCCTCCACAATTGTGTGAGCCAATTCCTTAAAATAAACAATCTCTCTCTTCCTATATGTACATATACACGTCCTACACTCAATTTCAGTTTTGCACAAAAACAACAGGAGGAATTATCTTTGTGACCCTGAAATAGGCAAAGACTTCTCAGGACAGAAAGAGCACTAACTATTAAAGAAAAAGCCAAACAGCTAGACTTCCAACAAAATCAGAAACTTTTGTTCATCAAAAGATACCTACTTATTCAAATGAGCCACATACTGAGAGAATATATTTGTTATATATATTGTTATTTGTTATATATATATATATTGTGTGTGTGTGTATATATATATATAAGAATTTATACCCAGTATATCCAAAGAAAATCCACAAATCAATAATACACCCAAAGTATCAATAAAAAAACAGGCAAAGGAACTTTTTATTAGACATTTTACAAAAGAAGGCAGATAAGTGGGAACTAAGCACAAGAAAAGGTGTGCTTTTTCTTTTACAAAACAACTGGATTGTATCTTTTAAATGGGTGAATTGTACGGTATGTGAATTATATCTTAATCTATGTTAATATAATAAGTTGTAGAGAAAAAGCCTACATGTATACAGTATGATCCTATTTTATAAAAAATTTCACTTAGTAAAATCAGTTTAAAAGCTGTGTTATTTCTAGATGGAGAAATTATGAGTATTTTTTTTTGCTTCCCTATCTTTTCCGTAATAAATATGAATAACTTGGGTAAAAAGCTGCAGTAGCCTGTAGATGGCAGAGCACAGTAAGTGCTTCTATAAACTACCATATTAAACTTTAATGCAAAGCTACTAGGAGGTCTGATCACTGACTTCCTGGCTCTTGGTTGAGCTCTCAATAGATCTTGACAGGTGGTGATAGCACAGATGTACCTCATGGGAGACGAGCTGGAATGGCACCCAGTGGTTACCAACCATGATAAAACAAGTAAGTGTCAGGCAGAATGCAGATGGAATGGAAAAATCTCTGAGTTGTTTACATTACAAGAGCCATACAATAAGCAAACCAAAATAAATGTCTCATCTCTTTCAAGCGTAAAATACCAATGGACATTCATGAGTAATGGAAATGCTACGGTTGTAAAGGGATATACTTGCCTCTCTGTAGAACAGATCCGAGTTATTGTAGACATCATAAGCCAGAAGATTAGTCTGCGTCCCCACTAAAAGAGCATCATACCCAAGTTCTGGGTTCAGTACTCCTGCGGTCAGGCAGCTGACTGCCTGATTAATGTTGAGAAGCGAAACATCAGATTCCAGGGGGCTCTGGAAGACCCTGGAGGCACTGAAATGCTGGCTCCGAGTATGAGGATTGTGAATAAAAACCTAAAACAGAAACAGTTAATTACATCCCCTTAAGATAACAAAAATGTAAAATTAACATATATTTTCAAAGAGACCCAGGGTATTAACAAATATCAACTCTAACAAGAGGTCACTTTAATCACCTAGAAAACTTGAAACACTCATACACAGTTCTGTGTATTGCTAGCTTTCAATCACTAGGAATTGTGGAAACCCAGTGGTTCTTAGCCTTGTCAAGAGTAAGGTAATGGACCAGACGTAGTTGTTGCTCACCAGAAGAATGTCAAAGCACTCTCACAAACTAGCCTCTTCCTGGTCAACCTTCAGGAAGCGCTACCAGCTACAATGTGATTGCTACACACTAAGACAATCACATAACATACAGTAATAAATACTTCCTGTAGTATCTTTCATCCAAGCACCTAATTCATTCACTTCCTAACCCTTAAAATTGTTTGTTTCAGGGGCACCTGGCTGGCTCATTTGAAAGAGCATGTGACTCTTGATCTTGGGGTTATAAGTTCAAGCCCCATGTTGGGTGTAGAGATTACTTAAATAAAACTTAAAAAAAAAAAAGAACCCAGCTGTTTTAAGGGTTAAAACGGATAGTTTTAAAGTCTGATTGTTCGTAGATCTGTTTTACAAACTTAAACTGCGACATGCAGTCAAGCTTTTTCAAGGTTTCATGGTCTATACTAGTAAGACAGAGTTAAATAATTAGTCCAAAGTTAATTAACTTGGCAGTTTCAACTCTCATAGATATAATCACCCCAAGAGGGGTCACTATTTGTGGGGTAGGAGATGTTAGATGTTAAATTGGCTTGTGGCCCTCCAAAAGGGTACAGTACAAAAACAGCAGTGCAGCATATCTGTGGTATTAAAATTTCATTAGGGAAATCTTCACTGTCTAAAAAATACAAAGAAGAAAAGGGTGGGAAATACTGGACTAGAGATCCCTTAAACCTCTTCTAGTTTTAAAATTCACTGGGTTTTAAATAAGTATTTCATCCCTTCGCAAGAAATCCAAAGAAGATTAATTTTAAGTTATTATCTAAACAAGACAGCCTTCTCAACAACAAATAATTTTCAAAGGAATTGACTGGAAATATACAGAAAAGGTACATAGCTATGGAATATCATGTTGATGTCCTCATTTGTGTAATACTTCACAACCTGCTTTTATAAACATTATTCCATTTGATCCTCACAACAAGCCCTGGTTTATAGATGAGGTCAGAAGGGCCAAAGCCCTTTCCCAAGGTCTGGTGACTGGTAAGTGACTGGGCTAAGACCTGATGCCTGGCGTCTGGTTCCGGAACCTACACTCTAGCCACCATGTCTTACTACCTTTTAGAACAGTTCAGAACAAAAGAATTCTTTCAGAGTCTTCCAGTAATTAGACAGGCTGAGGGAGAACAGGAGGGGAAATCACCTATGGACTTCATGTTCACTGCTATTGGAACAGAAAGAGTTTGGGGTTTGTGGCCAAGAGCAGCAAGACTCCCAGGAGCTGACTTCTCCCTAGTTCCCCTCTTGCTGTTCTCTGAGTCTCCAGGAGACCTACCTGTCCCTCAGGCATGGAAAAAGCCAAGCTCACTCACCCAACAAATGGATCAGTCCCCATGCCTTCAGCCAAAGGACTGGTTGAAGTTCATGGAACCTTTGTTCTAGCTGAGGGGATGCTGCTGACAGTAGAAATTCAACGGGTCCCCTCAGCCCCATGGTGAGAGGAAAAATGTCCCCAGAGGAGAACAATAACATTTACCTTGAAAGAAACCCCTTTTTAAAATATCCTTCCTCAAAACAAAACAAATAAAATCCTTGCTCAGGCTCAGAGACCCAGATCCCAGTAAGTCAGATTCACGTTCTCAACAGAATCCCACTTACAATGACAAAATCCTGTTTCTAGACAGGTGGGCTCCAACGGTCAAGGCGGGCTTTAGCCTTACCTGGAATGTTTAATTGTTATTATTGTGTTGTTGCTTCATTATCTTTAAAGAATATATTCCTGTATTACTTGGATCATAAATGTTAACCATCACTGGGTGTTATACGCAACTAATGAATCATCAAACTTTTGCATCAGAAACCAGGGACGTACTGTATGGCGACTAACGTAATATAATAAAAAAACATTAAAAAAATGTTAACCATTTTTTTAAAGTCTCAATATAAAATATCAGGTCATAACTTTTCAGATTTGTTTAAAGTTCTAAACAAAATATCCAATTACACAGGTCACAGGGCTTTCTCTATTTTTTCTAACTCCAGAAACTGATCTAGACTCGTGTCCCCGCCTTCCACTCTAGGTCACATTCTAATGAAAGGGCTTCCATAGACACCTCTGCCTGACCTCCCTGCTTCTACTTCAACACTCACCTCCCTGCACCAGAGTTGTGCTTTACCTTGAAACTGTAACCAAACCCCATCACCTGAAAACAATGGTCTTTACATGGCCTACTGGCCGGCCCTATATGATCTGGCCCCTAGCGACCTCACTGCTTCCTTCATTCCATCCCAGCCCCAGCAGTCTCGTTTTCCTGGAACACACCAAGCATATTTCCACCTCAAGGCCTTTGCACTTGCTGATCCCTCTGCCTGGAAGGCATTCACCACACATATTTGCAGCGCTTGTTTCTTCCTTTTCTTCCAATCTCTGATCTACAATTACCTTATCAGAGGCCTATGAATCACCCTATCAAAAGTAGCAATCTCCCGTCATTCCCATCTCCTTACTAATTTTAAAATATATAAATATATTTTAACATATAAATATAAAAAATAAAAATATACAAATATATAATATAAATATACATATTTTTTTCTCCCCTCTGGTGTCTAGCTCCCCCTCTCATATGTAAACTCCAAATGGGTGAGACTTGTCACTTTCAACCTTGCAACTACAAAGCTAAGAACAGTGCTCAGGAGTAGTAAGCCCTCGACAAATAAGGGGCACAGCCAATATCCACGGGACCTTTTCAGCCCATTTATTTAGCTGCTATGCACCCACGGAACCAATATGATTTTTTTTGGGGGGGGGGCATTTGCAGTACGTCTTAACAATAACTAACATTATTCCATGCCAGGCCCCGTGCTAGGGAGCTCTATTTCATTATAGTACCTAATGAAAAGGAATCATTACTTTCTATTTATGTATCCCAAGGCATATCATCTAACATACAACATAGGTAGAAGTGTCTTGAAAACTATAAAACATTACATAAATGTTAGCTTACCAAATCCACACTGGATCAAGAACAGGTACTTTAACTTTCATTTCCACCACTTTTTGGTTGCACGAACTCAAGCATTACTTCAAACCTCTCTGAACCACTAGTCAGTGAAGTGGGAGTAACAACAAGAAAATAACAACTAACAGTGACTTATGTGCCTACATTTCCCATACCCCAAGCGGTTTACATGTATTAACTTACTTAGTCCTCGTAACAACCCTATGTGGTAGATACTATCATTAAGTACTTTGCCCAAGGTCATGAAATTAGTAGGTACTGGAGCCAGGATCACACCTGTGCTATGCTGTTGCCCTTGGCATTGTAGGAAGGATGCTGAGATAATTCGTGTAATGAAGCTTTGTACCCATTAAAAGTTATTACGCTTGGTGTCACTGTATTCCATGTATTTTGAACAGGCCTTTGTCAGTACAGAGTGCCTTGATATGCCTTGCCTGCTGGATTTTAAGCTTTGTGAAAGTAGGGATTTCAGCTTTATCTCTGAATCCCCAACATCTAGCACAAAGGAGGTGTTCAGTAGGTCTCCATTTCATCTCTGTGACTCCCACACCTTGCACAGCACCTGGCACACAGTAAGCACCTAACAGGTACTTGGTGAATAAATTATAGGAAAAGACGTAAATGTATATGGATAAAGATCAAGTGAAATCTGAATTATTTAATTTAGGCGTCTTTGTATTTTTCTGCCATAAAGTTGTTTGGTTCGAGAGGCAATATAAAATACTGGGAGGACCTCCAGAGTGACAGGCAGAGACCCTGGGCACGCTGGGGTACGCTACCACTCCTAACCCTGACCAAGCCCCTTCCCTCCTGGGGACTTTTCTTCCCTAAGCTCCCTATCTATACAGGGGCTCCAACACTGTCCAAGTTTAAGTGCCTATAAAGTTAACTGCTCGGAAAAGCCCTTCAGGGGAGACCCCATTATTCTTTGTTATTCTGCGCAGGACAGAGAGCTACAGAGACTGCCGACCCGTTGCCGGGCAACCGTGGCTGGGGGCGGGGTCGCAGGGTGAAGGGCGGGGTCGGAGGGGTGCGGCCGGCGGAGATCCTAGGGACTCGAGGGACCCGGACTCCGTGCGGTGGGGGCGGTTACCTTGCCCGCTTGGGTGGCGGCTGCCAGGCACGGGTGAGTCCCGTCGTAGCGCCCTATGGCCACCATGCGGGGGCTGATTTTGTGGCGCAGTTTCAGGGTGAACACAGGCAGCAGCATGATGGCGGCGGCTCAGGGGAAGAGGGCCCGCGGCCCCAGGCCTGCGCAGCGGAGCCGGCCTCACCCGCCGCGGTGCAAGGTTCGGGGACCACAGTAGCTCGTTTCCAGCTGCTTCAAGCCTGGGCCGAAACAGCGCGGGATCGAGGCGATCCGCCGCAGACCGCCCACTCTTTCTGCGGCTGCGCAGGCCCACTTAGCCTCTTCTGCGGCTGCGCAGGCTCCGCCCAGGTCCTTCTGCGGCTGCGTGGTCGAGCCTCGCGCTGGGCGGAGACTGAAGTTGTTTCTGTCTGGCCGAGTCGCGTATTTTGCGGCTGTAACTTTACCTCGTTCGAGCCCACTCTACAAACGTGTCTGAGCCGTTGCACCCCCCGGACTTCTCCTAGCACCACAACCAAGCTGCACCCCTGCAGATTTCCACACACAGGTACCCCACTCCCAAAGGGTCATGAGTTCAGGAAAGGTGTCTTGAATGGCTGCTCTGCCTTTTGATTTAGTCAGGGCAAACCACAGCAGTTGCCTGCACTAACTATACCAGTCCTTTCCAAATAAATAAAAATCATGTCATATTTAAGTAGTCCAGCCCCCCCTTATAAAATTTCCTATATATTTTTAAATGGAAATATACAAAATTGAAAAGTCATAAAACTTCCCAACAGTCATTCAAATATGCTGTGACATATTTGTTCCAGACAATTGAGGTTTAGCAGTGAACTAGTATGTTCACTGCTCTGTTGGAGTTCTCCTGGACATCTCCTGGCGCTTACTAGTCAGCAGAGACAAGCACTAAACAAGAAATGCATGCAGTAGGTCATTTGGTGGTGAGAACCATAAAGGAGGGAAGAGGGTTAGGGGATTTGAGAGAGTGGAGTACTACATAGGGTGGTAGGGACGAGACCTCACTGACAGGTGACATTTAAGTAAGGACTTGAAAGCGAGAGAGCCAGTCTTGGGGAAGAGTGTTCAGCAGGTGCAAAGGCCCTGAGTTCTCCCTTTGGCCGCCTTCTAGAAATAGACATTCAGAAGTGAGGGATGAGTAGGAACCAATAGAGGAAATTGAGAAGGAGCAGCCGTTGAGGAAGTAGGACCAGGACAGTATAGTGTTCTGGAAGCCGAGTGAAGACAGGAAGAAGGAGAATAACTGTGTCAGATGCTGAAAGATGAGTTCTAGAATATTCTTGTTACTTGGATTCTGTAACTACCGCTGTACAAACGAGCATCTTTCTTAAAGCCTTCTGTCGTGTCTGTGACTAGGTGTAACCTCCTTTGGAGATCATGTCATAAGACTAAATTTGAGGGCCTTGATGGAATGTAAGACCTGAGACAATGGCCCTCTGCAGCCCCTCTGATAGGCCTTGCCTCTGAGTTCCCCCAGCCCCTTTCTGCCCCACCACATCCTCTGTCATCTGTCAGGACACCACAGTTCATAGCAGTTCCCCAACAGCCTCATAGTAGAAATTGCCCTGGCTTGTCCCCCTGCCCTCGTCCATCGGAACTAATTTGTTTTGTGAAGTATCCTTCCCCTCCACCCCCAGAGTCTACTTCCACAAAGTTGTCAGCAAACTGAATCTACTTTGCTAATGCTGATCCCAACTTGATAGGCCACATTTCCCACAAACAGCTTGAAAGGAATGAATCTCTAACAGAGATCATTTTGGGCCTTCAGTTTTCAGACAGTCTCCCTATGCCGGGCAGTGTTCAAGGACCTATGAAAACAGTGGTGGACAAGGAAGATGTAACTGGTGCCCCTGTGGAGTTTACAACCTAGAGGAGGTAAGGAACAACAAACTTTGCACATAAAAGCAAATAAGATCATTTTTTCTGGTCATAAGGCTGTTGTGATGGATGGGTTCAGGGAGAGGCTCTCAGAAGAAATTTGATCTAAGATCTTGATGACAAGAAAGCAGCAGCCATTAGAAGATGTGGTGAAAGGGACAATAAAGGAAAAGGCCCAGGTTGGGTATGTTCCAAGATCAGAAAGAAGACAACGTGGCTGGAACCTAGTGAGTGAGAAAGAGGTCACATCACCTGAGGCCGTGAGCCACACCAAGAAGCTTGGGTTTTACTCCTTAGCAGGCAGACAAGTCCATGGCTTACTGGATTTCTATGTAAGGCTGGCCTTGGCCTCCATCCACCCAGCAAAGCCTCACTCACTCTATGGACCGCCTTGGTGGCCTCCACCTTTACTTTACAAGGTCTCTTCCTAACAGGACGTTACAGGCAGCGGCAGCAGCATCACTAACATTTATATCACTAACATTTCATTTCCTACGTACCACCATTTCTAAGTACTTCATGTGGATTGGCTCACTTAATTCTGTAATAACCCTGTGAGGCAGGTGGCTATTGTTAGCCCATTCCACAGATGACAAAACTTTTCCACTGTCACCTCCTCCCAATGACTCTTCATTGGCACCCCAGTTTCAACCAAAGAAAGTTCAAGCACTTTGACAGCTTATGGAGATCAAATTCTGACCACCTCTGGCCTCTGCAAGCCTCCTCTTCTGCCACCTCTTTCTTGCCTCAAACTTGATCCCTTCTTCATTGCTGTCTCTAGTTTCCCTGCCTTTGCTCACATTGGCCCTCTGCCTGCCTAGAAAGTCCTTCCCTCACTTCATAACTCCCTCCCATCTTGGGAGACAGGTTGGATGTCACCACTCCAGACAGTCATGTCTGCTCCCACATTTAGGAGGTAGCCACCCTTTCATGGGTTCCCTGGCAATCACATTATTTACCATGTTGGAGCTATTTGAGTCCTTAGATCACAGTCCTAGTTAGGATCAGCAAGGATCACCAGAAGGGTAGATAATCCCCATCCTCCTTGACAAACACTAATCAGAGAAGGGGACTTGGGGAGGCTCTCCTGCAAGGAGAAAGGAACAACAGCCAGGAGAGGCTGGCCCAGAGATGACTCTCCTACCAACAGTCCGAGTCTTCTCTACCCCTGGTGACCCTGCCAGAATCACTGGCTCTTCCAAGGGGACCACTGTCATCTTCACATTAGTGAGACCTGGGGCTTCTGAGGACCCAGGACTTGTGGGGAGTTGCTGGTGGATTCTAGGTTAGCAGCATTACCTAGTGGGTGAGCCTACAAGTCTCGAAGTATGAAGACCTGAGTTCATATCCCTCCCCCATCAGTCACTCACTGAGACTTGGGCCCATCATTTAATCCTAACGCTCATATTTATTGAGTGCCTTCTCTGTGCGAGGTACTTGACATACACACTTACTCACCTAATCCTCACAGCCACCCTCTGAGGCAGATTCTATCATCATCCCCATTTTACAAGAATGGAAACTGAGTCACGGGAGGTTGGACTACTCAAGCCCAAGGTCACACGGCTGGTAAGTGGCAGAACCAGGATGGCACACCCAGGTGGTCTGGCTCCAGGCCTTGAGCTATGAACCATTGCACGTACCGTACTGTCTCCTGCAGTGAACTTCCCAAGCACCAGCGTCCTCTTCTAGAAAAGAGAACTATCTGGAGTACCTCTTCTGGGGAGTGTCATGATAATTATACAAATTAATATAAGTAAAACAATGCCCTGCCTTAATAAGGGCTCCCATAAATGGTTATTATGATTATTTTGAGCTTTTTATGATTCCCTCTTGGTGAGAAGGCTGCCTTTGACTTGGTAAGGTCGTTACTGTAATAAATTTGGTGTCTTTTTTTTTTTTCTTTTTTTCTTTTTTTTAGCTAGTAGCGTTGTTTCTGGTTCCCTCTCAGCCCCGGGGGTGGGAAGAAACCCACCTAGCTAGACAAGGTCTGGTGGAAACTAGGTGAGACCCCACTTGGAATGCTGACTTCCCTGGGCCATACCTGCCCCCTCCCCCACCCTCCATGTCCTCACCTCACTGTGCGAAGCTATGTGAAGCAGCCCCACTAGAGGGTGTGCAGGTGTAAAGAACGGAGGTTCGTGCACTTCAGGACTCTGAATTACAGGCCTGCAGCAGGCCTCGTGAGAGGGCCCCTCGGCAGAAGGCCTCCAGCTGTCAGTCACCAGGTGACTTCTGGAGAGTGGGCTGAGGCAGGGGGCCGGCTGGAGGAGGACTTTTGACTTTTCTTTTGTGCACGGTGGTGTTTGCTGTTCTCACAGCAAGCTTGTACTTTTGTAATAAACACAAACACACACTTTATTATTTTTTTATGCAGATTCCCACACCTCATGCGGAAGGAGTCCATTTTATTTTTATTTTATTATTATTTTTTTTATTATTATTTTTTTATTATTTTTTTAAGATTTTATTTATTTATTGGACAGAGAGAGACAGCCAGCCAGAGAGGGAACACAAGCAGGGGGATTGGAAGAGGAAGAAGCAGGCTCCCAGGGGAGGAGCCTGATGCGGGGCTCGATCCCAGAACACTGGGATCACGCCCTGAGCCGAAGGCAGATGCTTAACAGCTGAGCCACCCAGGCACCCCAAACACACACTTTAAAATAAAGTATCATGTGGGGCGCCTGGGTGGCTCAGTCAGTTGGGCGTCTGCCTTTGGCTCAGGTCACAATCTCAGTGTCCTAGGATCAAGCCCCACGTCAGGCTTCCTGCTCAGCAGGGAGTCTGCTTCTCCCTCTCCCTCTGCACTTCCCTCTGCCCCCACTTGTGCTCTCTCTCTCAAATAAATAAATACATAAATGAAATCTTTAAAAAAAATAAAGTAGTGTGCGAGTGGAGGATGTCTGTGAATTTCAGAGACCCAGATCCACAGCCCCTCCCCACCCTGTTGCCCCAGAACCTACCTATAAAGGACCCTGGTCTTAAGTTTACCCCCAATTAAGGGGAGTGGCCGTTAGGATCTCTCCCCAACACACAGAAGGGGCAGGGGCCAGAGACCACTGGAGCAGAGCAGGCAGCACAGGGTCCAGCCCTGTGAGAACACTGTACGAGCAGCCTTTCCAGGGGGCCCCTCCTTCAACCCTTCGTCACCTGACCCCCATCACCTGACTCCAGGATGGGTCTGCCATGGGCCATGGGAGCGAGGCTGTCCATCTGGGGGTCCTGTTAGCCCATTTCTCACATGTGAGCAGTGAGGAAGGGAAGAATCCTGTTCCGGGCCACTTACATAGCAGCATGTCACATATAAAAAACCAGAAACTGCTCCTTCTGGAAGGTAGACAGGAGAAAATGTGCCACCACTACTACTCATAGTAATAGTAGAAGCTAACACCTGTTGAGCACCCACTATGTACCAGATGCTAAATTCCTTACTTGTGTTATTATGTCTCTTAATCCTCACAGTAACGCTAGGAGATAGGTAATATTGTCCCCATTTTACAGATGCAGAAACTAATTTCAACTCCAGTTTTCTTCTACCCCACCCCCCACCGCCCACACATGTCACCAAACTAGTAGGAAACCTGGTAAACGCCATTTTAACCAGGTCATCAGGATGGATGAGGTGAAGTCACTTTACCATGCAAGGCATTTCACCTCTGTGGTACTTTCCTCAAACTCGTAAGCCCTGTCTGATCACAAGAAAACAAGAGATAACCCAAAATGAGAGAGAGTCTACAAAACACCTAGCCAGTCTGCCTCAAAACTGCCGAGATGATGAAAAGCAGAGAAAAACTAAGAAACTGTCACAGAATGGACGAGATTCAGGACACGAGATTAGGAAACGCAATCCTGGATTGGAACTTGGAGGAGAAAAAGAACATCAGAGAGAAAACTGGGGAGTCCGACTAGAGTTTATAGTTTGGGTTAATGTTGTACCAATGTCAGTGTCATGTTTTTGACAGACATATGGTGATGATGTAAGATGGTACCATCAGGGGGGCTGGATGAAGAGTCTGCAGTCTCGCATAGTGCTAGGGATCGGGATGGTCGTGGGGGGTAGAATTGACTGCAAAGGGGCACAAGGGAACTTTTTGGGGTGGTATGAATGTTATATCTTTCGATTGTGGTGGTGGTTATGTAGATGTATACATCTGTCAAAACTCTTCAAACTGTACATTTTAAATATTTTATCGTATGTAAATTATGCCTCTAGGAAGTAGATTTTTTAAAAATTTTTTAAATCTAAATTTAAATTGAAATTTAAAAAAATTTTTAATCAGTTTTTAAGTCACATACATAAAACCCTTGAATGGCTTCCCATTACACAGTAAATAAAATCCAAAATCCTAATTTGGCCTACGGAGCTGTAGTGTCTGAACCATCCCAACACACCAAGTGTGACCTCACCTCAGGACCTTTGCACTTGGAGCTCTCTCCACCTGAAATGCTCTGCCCCCAGATCTTGTCAAGTCTGGCTCCCACATGTCAGTTAGGTCTCAACTCAATACCTCTCTCCTCGGAGAGGCCTGCCCTGTGTCCCAGCTCTCTCTCTCTCCCCCTCGCTGCTTGATTTTCTTCAAAGCGTTTATCTCTTTCTGAGAATATCTAATTTATTTCTTTACTTGTTTTTTGCCTGGCTCTCCACATACAAATCCAAGTTCTGCAGGTGTCTATCAGGTGACCCCCCTGTCAGAAGGTGGCCACTTCTGATAGTGGAGCCCAATAACTAGCAACCCTCCCACCCCCACCTAAAGAGAAAGAGAGAGAGGTAGAAGTCAGGCAGGTAGAAGCAGAAATACGACTTTATCCCCCGGGAGAACTGATCATGGAGAATGTGACTTCTGTTTGCTGAAAAAATGAACTTCCTCATCCTGAATGCCTGAGTCAGAGAGATTTGTCCATTACTGGAGAACCACAGGCCAAGTCCTGGGTCAGGCCCCTTTCATCAGGCATCAAGGAGTAAAGCAGGCCAGCTCTGCAGGGGAGGCTAAGACACCAGCCCAGGAGTAAGAGCCGGGCAGCCGGGGCAAAAGACATCGGGGCTGTTGTGCAACATTCCTGCCCTCTCCACAAGAAACATCCCAGCCTAACATCATCCAAGCACCTTCAGCAGTTCCTGACACCTAGTGGGCACTCTTTAAATATCTGATGAATGAATGATGGTCTAATTCAAATAAATCAATATCACATTGTATATACCTACTACACCACCTGGAATGCTCTGCCCCCAGGTCTTGCCAACCTGGCTCCCATCTGTCAATCAGATGGCAGCTCAATGGCCCCCTCCTCAGAGAGGCCTACGCTGAGCCCCCAGGCTCACTCTCTCATTACCCTGCTTTATCTCTCTCACCCCATACTATTGGCCTACATAACTTCTCCCCACTGACAAATTCAAGAGAGATTGTATGGTTTTGTACTAATAAGCAGTGAGAAGGGGTGTCTCTTTCTTTTTCTTGTTTTGCACCATGACACCCACAAGACCATGCCTGAGATTCTGGACATGATTCCGAATATGATTCTGGGTGAGCCAGAGACTCCTGAAGAGAAGAAGCTATGGGGAATGGATTACCATTTGCACACAGATGAGGACCGGGATGTCATTTTTTTTTTTTAATAAACAACAATAAAGCAATGCTGTGCATCACGTCTTCAATTATGTAAAGACCTATGGAGTAGGTTGTATTTAAAGACTCTTTAGGAAAATAAAGAAAAGATTTGGTCTAGCAGGATTCAAATATCATAGCCTTGCCAAACAATTCATTCAAAGAAACACATTTCGATTAATTTTTGTTGATGTTCTTTCCAGCATCCTCTGGCTTGAAGCATAAGCTTCTCATTCTGAAATACCTATGTAACTGATGTGATTTTGTTTTTAATCTACAAATCTACTCATGACTGATGAAAAACTCCTGCTTTCATCAACACCTGCCAAGCCCACAGTAGTAAATGGTATCGATTGGAAGGCGTGACCAGAGTTGTTGCTGACAGCGACAAGCTGTCTCTGCCAGACAAGGACCGGGAACCTTCGAATGATTTTGAAATTAGAGGAGACCACGGCACCCAAGAGGTAAGCCCAGCACCCAAGGAGCAGAGGAACCGGCTCCCAGCCCAGCCTGCCCCCAGGGTGCACATCAAAGCCGATAGCTGGAGTCTGTTTCAGTTTCCAAGGAGTGTGCTCTTTATAGCCCCCTGGAGCCGTACCTGGGTGTGGGCAGCATCAGACGCTGGCTGAGGCTTGACTCAGCTTTAGTAATTACCCATTTGGGTGGGAAGCCAGCGGCTGGGGCACCTACTCTGGAAGTTTGAGTTTTTCTACCTTGGTATAAATTCTTGTAGCTGAAAGCCCTGTGCAGCTTTGCAGATGTGAGCCCCATATTTTCAGGGGGCAGAGCAGGCTAAAGAAATTCCAAGTCCCGTTTCTACGATCATGGCATTTCCCAGTAGGAAAGGGGAGAGATCACCAGCCCCGGCCTTTGACCATGCAGCCCCTGTTTGAATACTTCCCATGACTGCCCACAACTCACACGATTCTCTGAAATCTCTTACTTATTTTATGTTATTTACATAAATCTGTTTATATTATATATTTTTTATGTAAACTTACATAAATAACCCCTTACTCATGATACTGTACTGAGCCACATATCAGTCTCTCTGTAGAAACAGACAGATTGACTTCCTGACTCTACCCGTGTCAGCTTCTTGGGTATTCAGTGATGGATCCTCATCCCTCCATAGCTTCTTTATGCTGAACACCCCCAGGTGGACCCTTCAAGGCTTCCTTGGAGTGTGTGAACACACTTTACCATGACTTCTTGCTTAAGGATGTATTTTGAATTCCACCCCCCCCAACACATACACAGAAGTTCTTCCTGTTACCCGCCAAATTCTCCAGAAGCAACACCAGGAAACAAAGATCAGGGCTATTTTTTTTTTTTTTTTTTTGAAGAATAAGGCAAGAGCAAACTGGCCAAGATACTAAGGCTTGACAGGTTTGCAGGACACAGGGGCACATTCTCAATCAGGATTGTGAGAAACTGAACCAAGGGACTATTTACAGAGGTGTGGGCAGGACTTGGGAAACCAACACAGCAGCAGGAGGCAGCAGCCTGACCACCCGGTATGGACTGAATTATGTCCCTTCTCCCCCCAAAAAGGTATGTTGTAGTCCTCACCCCCAGAACCTCACAATGTGACCTTATTTGGCAAGGGTCTTTGCAGATATCAAGTTTAAGAGAGGTCATTATGGGATCATCGTCCACATGACTGGTGTCCTTACAAAAGGGGGAAATTTGGAAATAGACGCACAGAGAGGATGCCACATGAAGACGAAGGCAGAGATCAGGGCGATGCTTGTTCAAGCCAAAGATGGCCAGCAAACCCCGGAAGTGAGGGCAGAACATGGACCAGAAGGCGCTCAGAAGGAACCAGTCCTACAGACACCTTGATGTCAGACCACTAGCTTCCAGAACTGAGAGAATGCATTTCTGTTGTTGAAGCCACCCAGTCTGTGGTACGTTGTCATGGCAGCCCTGGGAAACTAACGCACCACTCCTAAGCCTTCCCCACGGGAGGGAACCATGTTTCAGGAGCCTAGTGAAGGGGCACCTGGCTGGAGCTGCTTTCATTGAGGTGGCAGTGCAAGGAGGGAGCTGAGCAATAAAGACCCCCACCGTGCTGTCCTCCCTCCCTCCAGTCTCCTGCATCACCTAAGCCAGTGGAAGCCAGCAGGCAAGGGAGGTGGGAGATGCAAACCAGGAATCTACCTGGAGGGACACATTGTCCACACTTCTCTTATGACCTCTCTGTGTGGGCTCCTTGGCGGCTACGGCAGGAAGGGAACTCAGGAGGGCCTCATGCAACACTTCCATCTGACCTCTGAGAAAACCACGTCCCAAAGAGGGGGTGTGACAATGCAGCCAATATAATGCAGAATCAATACTCGAATTCAACAATCTGGATTCTCAGTCACGCGTTCCTGCTAAATACAGGCCTACTGCCTGTTTCATCATCACTCTTTTGTCCACTCACGTACCTCACCTCTTTAGAATGCTGGCTTCTTGGAATATTTAATATATTATTAGAGTGGTAATACTTTGATACCCTATCAAATTAAAAGATATAAAAGCATATGTATATAACAAAGATGTGAAGAAATTGGACCTTCGTGCCCTGTCGGTGGGGATGCGAAATGGTGCAGCCACTGTGGAAAACAGTAGGATGATGCCTCAAAACATTAAACATAGAATGACCATATGATCCAGAAATTCCTCTTCTGGGGATATACCCAAAGGGATTGAAGACAGGGACTCAAACAGTGTATTTGTCCAACAGTGTTTGTACACCATTACTCACGATAGCCAAAAAGGGGTAACACCCCAAGTAGCTATCAACAGATGAATGGATAAATCAATAAAATTCATATTCATCCAATATTCAATCCTAAAAAGGACTGCCTCCATGCTTCAACATGGAGGAACCGTGAAGATATTAAGCCAAGTGAAAGAAGCCAGACACAAAAGGACAAATATTGTGTAGTTCCACTTACATGAGCTACAAGAATAGGCAAATACATAGAGACAGAGAGTAGACTAGAGGTCACCAGGGGTGAGGGGTGTGGAGGAGGCAGAATGGGGAGTTACTGTTTAATAGGTATAGTTCTGTATGGGATGAGGAAGAAGTTCGTGACATAGTGGTGATGGCTAGTTAACGTTGTAAATGTGCTTAATGCCACTGAATTGTATACTTACAAATGGTTAAAAAGGTTACATTTAGGGCTCCTGGGTGGCTCAGTCGGTTTAAGCATCTGCCTTTGGTTCAGGTCATGATCCTGGGGTCCTAGGATTGAGCCCCACATTGGGCTCCCTGCTCAGTGGGGAGCCTGCTTCTCCCTCTCTCTTTGTCCCTCTCCCCGCTCGTTCTCTCTCTCAAATAAATAAATAAAATCTTTTTAAGAAGGTAACATTTAAGTTATGTATATTTTACCATGGTACAAAAGAATATATTTTTAAAGAATATACAATGGAAAAGGAAGTCCCCATAGGACTTTCCATAGAATCCCCTCCCTAGAGACCCTCCTGAGACCAGTTTCCTGGATCTCCTCCGGAAGATGATCTGTGATTGCATAAGGAAGTCCTCTCTTCCCAGATACACCTTTCTCTCTAGTTTTTGTTCCCTCCATAGATGGTAGCCCACTAGACACATGGTTTTATATTTTGCTCCTTACCCTTAACAATATGCTTGGAGAGCAGCCTCAGAGCGGTATTCCTGTACAAAGCNGATTGCATAAGGAAGTCCTCTCTTCCCAGATACACCTTTCTCCCTAGTTTTTGTTCCCTCCATAGATGGTAGCCCACTAGACACATGGTTTTATATTTTGCTCCTTACCCTTAACAGTATGCTTGGAGAGCAGCCTCAGAGCGGTATTCCTTTACAAAGTCTTTCACACAGAAAGTGTTGGACTATCATTTGAAATCAACATTCGCATTTTTAAAAAGGTAGAATACCTGAACTCCCAGGAATAAACTAGGAATGGTGGCATTTCAGAAAACCTGCCAAGCGTGTATTTGCGAGGACGGAATGGGGGATACTGTCTTTTCAGTTCAGCTTAACAAACATGTATGGAGGCCACACCAGGAGAAAGGGCCTTTGATGGATGCTGGTCTAACAAGAGCCAACAGCTATAAAGCTCTTACCATGTGGCAGCTAGTGTTCTATGCACATTAACTTATTTAATCTTTCCAACAAGCTTATGATGTTGGCGCTGTTATTAATTATTCCCCTTTTACAGGTCAAGACTCCCAGGCATGAAGAGGTAAGTAGCTCACCTAAGATCCCATAGCTAATTAATGATGGGACTGGGGCTGCACCCACAGAGTGGGGCTCTAGGGCCCTTTGTTCTTGTACAGTGCTGGTCCTGCCTCTCGGGCACACACACGTTGACTGAATTGCACACCGACCCCGGGCTTCCTGCCGAGAGGCGTAAGGATGCCTTGCACATAAGCCCCATGCTCAATGACTTAACGGATGCAGCAGGGGCACAATTCACCCTAATACAAGGCAGAGAAGGGATCAGGGTTAAAAGAGGAACATATGGAATGTTCTGGAGGTTAGAGGAAAGATGATGAGGAATACCCTGTGAAGGAAGTGACTCCAGGTGTGAAGGGAACCAACATTTATGGAGCAGCCGCCCCGCACCAGCCACATCATATGATGAGTCCTCCTGACAACCCTATTATCACCTCCATTTCACCGACCAAAGAAACTGAGGCTCCCAGAGATGCAGTAAAGTGGGAAAGCCGGGGTCTTCTCCCAGGACTGGCTATCACTCAGAGCCGCTGGGGGGCCTCTCCACAGTGAGGTGCCAGCAAGGTGTTCCCAAGGCCAGTGACATCAGCCCTTCCCTGCTGGGCATGTGTGGGATCTTTAGTCATCTTAATGTGAATTGTGGCCAATTAACAAGCCAAAAGCACTTTGAAGATGACATTGTGCATATAAAGGGCCTGTTCCCACAGTTACAGGCTATGAGGCAGGACAGGACGGGGAGGATTGTGGTGGTGACAGTGTCTCAGCAGGGCAGGAATTCCTGGGGCAGAGGAGCCCTGAGCGAGGAAGTTGAGCTCTTCCATCAGGCTGGGCTCCAGGAGAAACCTCTCTGTTTCTAGAAGAAGCAAAAGGAGCCTCTTCAGGGTGCCTGGATGGCTCAGTCGGTTAAGCGTCTGACTTCCACTCAGGTCATGATCTCAGGGTCCTGGGATCAAGCCCCGCATTGGGCTCCCTGCTCAGCGGGGAGTCTCCTTCTCCCTCTGCACCCCCCCATGTGTGCACGTACTCTCTCCCAGTCTCTCAAATAAATTCTAAAAAAAAAAAAAAAAAAAAAGGTGCATCTTAAAAGATCCTGGGAAGCTGCAGGCCTCTGGCCACCCTCCTAAAACAACAATGTGAATGGGGACCCCTCTGCCTGCTGCTCATTAAGATGATCACCACACACTGGCCTCACTGGCCTCTCATCAGATGCATATATAAAATCCCAGCCAAAGGAGACACAAAAACCAGGGAATCGTTGTTGCTCAGAGAAGGAAAACTGAAGGGCTGGCTCAGGGGAGAGAGAGAGACTTTTCACTGCTTCCCCTTTTGTTGCCTTTAAATTTTGAACCATCTGACTATATTATCTCTTCAAAAATAAATAAAAATAAATTTTAAAATAAAGATGGTCACAGCATATCACTGGGGAGGGACAAAGGTTACAAAGTAGCTTGTTGAATGCAATTTAATTTCTATGTTTTAAAAATGAAAATGGATGTGTGACACCAGTTATAGGATGCAGTGACATCACGGGCGTGCTGACCAGATGCACTGAGGACCCAGAATCACATCCGCGGGGTTGCTACCTGAACAGCCAAGACTGAATCTACACCTAAGGACACATCAGGCAAACCCTGAGGGGTGTTCTGCAAAATGACAGGACGGTACCCCTCCAACATGTCAAGGTCATGAAAGAAAAAGAGAGGCAGATATTTTAGATGAAAGGAGGATAAAAAGCCATGGCGGCTAGGTGTAATCGTGTGGCCCTGGAGCAGATCCTGGAGCAGAAGGAAAAATTGCAATCAAGCATGTGAGTGAGACTATTGGTGTAGACTAGATAAGAGGACTGCATCAACGTGAAACTTCCTGACTGTGTTGATTGTACTATGGCTGTGTAAATTAATATCCTTGTTTTCCGGAAATACATAATGAAGTATTTGGCAATAAAGGGACAACCTACTCTCAAATGATTAATATAGTTATATATATAGAGAGAGGGAGAGAAATGTGACAACATGCAGGTTGGAATAAAAGGTATGTGTGAGTTCTTTGTATCATTCTTGTGAATTTTCTTTAACTTTGAAATTAATTCAGAAACAATAGAAAGTTATAAGCCAAAATCTTATTAGTGTGGCAGGATTGCCAATGAGCTTTTTTTTTTCTTTTTGCCTTTCTACACTTTGTTTCTTCCTTTGTTCTTCCTTCCTCTCTCTTTCTTTTTCCTCCCTCCCTCCGTCCCTCTGTCTCTCTTCCTTCCTCCCTCCCTCCCTTCTTTGCTTCCTTTCTTTCCTTTTAGAAAAGTAATATGGCAAAAGTAATTCACCCTAGTGTGGTTTTTTTGTTTCGTTTTTTTTTAAGGAATCTCTACACGTAACGTGGGGCTCAGACTCACAAATCTGAGATCAAGACGCACGTGTTCTGCCAACTGAGCCAGCCAGGCACCCCAAAGGTAAAACTAATTCAAATACCATAGACAAGCCTCCAGTGTAAGTCTGCCTCCCAGCTGAGCTGACTCTCAGCTCGCCAGGCCCCCTCTCAGAGGTGACCACCACCATTATGTGTTTCTTGCCTCTCCTTGCAGATGTATTCTGTCCATATACAAATGTGGATGTCTAGGTAGCCTCCTCCCACTTTCCCCCTACAAATGGTGGCATCCTGTACTTTGCTGTGCACACCATTCTGCACCTTGCTTTTCCTCAGTTAACTCTGTGTATCTTCACAGTCCTTCTAGATGGGGATATATGGGGCTACCTCATATTTTTAACGGCTGCCTAGAATTCTATTGCACTGATGTGTCATAATTCTTTGAACCAGTCCCCATTGTCACGCACTGTTAGTTCTTTTCCAATCTTTTATAAACAAAATTACAACAAATTGCACCCACTTCTTTGTGCACAGTGTGTAAATAAATATATAGGATAATTTCCCACAAGTGGAGGTGCTCCGTGGAAGTCCATACGCCTTCCCCGCTGTGGACGCTATTGCCGTTGGCCCGCAGGCTGCGATGCCTCTCTCCTCACTGCCTCCGCAAGCATGCACCTCACATTTTAGAATCTCTGCCAATCAGATAGATTTTTTTTTAAATAATATCTGGTTGTAGTTTTAATTTGCATTTCTATTATTGTAAGCATAGATGAGTATCTTATCACTTACTCTAAAAGCCAATTGTATTCTGTCATCTCTCCCTGCATGTATATGAATGGTCTAAATCTACCACAGATAGCCCTCCTATGGAGAAACCCACAGCATTAATCCCAGGCTGAGCCCTCTTTGGACCCTTCTGGGGACTGAAAAGAATAGGATCTCTATCTCCTGGTGCATCTGGACCAGAGCCATCCCAGTGACTCCAGTCCTCTTTTGGGTTTACTAGCTGTAAACCAAGGGCGATAATTTACCATGGGAGCTGGGAACGTGACTCAGCCCAGGCCCAGGCCAGCACCCCCGCCCCCTCTCTGAGCCGCCAGCTGCCGGTGCCCAGCCCAGGGCAGGCCTGTCCTGGGACTCTGCAGTGCACCGCCTGCCCAGCCTTGAAGAACAGAACTTCTTAGTCCCTCTGGGTTTCTCTTTTCTCCCCAAGTCTTTAAAAAGCTGTGGTGGGAACAGAACACTTCATTCAAAGGAGGCCCTGAAAGGCCCTTTTGTGCTGCATCCGGTCCAGGAACCAGCTCAGTGTTCTCTGAAGGAGAAAAGGCTTGGACAAAATCTGGCATCCTGAGAACCCTGGAGGTCAGGCCCTTGTTAATTAGCCATCACGTCCCTGCCTCATTAGTATGCAAACGCAGGCAGAGCAGAGCTGCTGCTCCTCCAAGTTGCCCCTGGACCCACCTCCACGTGGACACAGGCTGATGTTAGTGATTGGATTTTTTTTTCTCTATCCAACACTTGCAGGAAGATCTTTACAGATAGGGGCTTTTTCTGCCTTGGGACCTGGCGGAGGTGGGTCATCGCCGGGCTGTAGGTCATTATCTTGATCGTGCCCTTCTTGTAGACAGATCCCAGGGTTTGGAAACAGCTAGACTGGGGTTCAGATCCCCACTCTGCCCTTTCCTGGCTGGATGACCTTAGCAGATGACCTCTTGGGGCCAGTGTTCTCCTTGCAAATGTGGATTTACAAGAGTACCTACTGCTCAGATAAGGAACTGGTGTCTTGAGACACAGAAGATGTGCAGAAGGGGGATTTGCAGATCACAGAAGAACAGAATTAGAAGGGATTCATCTGCGAGGCTTTTCCTTTGAGAAGATCAACCCAAGGAAATAACCACTGAGTTCTTAAAAAAAAAAAAAAAAAAGGCAATCAAATCCTAACATTTCCCTTTGGGTTGACATCCAGAAACTTTAATTACCCTTACCTTCAGGGTAAACAGTTAAAAAGTAAAATCAATCAGTCAGTCCTTGCGCTTGTTCCAAAGGCCCCCTGTGAACAGGCTCCTGTTCACTTCGTTAGATCAAATCCACCAGTCAGCCTGGGGTTCTGTTAGGGGGCGAGGACAGGTCATCCTGAGATGGGCCACTTTGGCATGAAGATTATTTTGAGCTGAAGGCGATCGAGACCCTGCAGGCTCAAGAGAAACTTTGCCCCTCTCCTCCAGTTACCTAGAAGAATCTGAATTGGGGGTCTTTTACAGCATAAGGGTTATTACCAGAGCTAAATTTTATATGAGTGACTCATCTATATGGCAGGGCAAACATCGAATTACCAGACATCTGCTTTTCTTCTTATGGTCCCGTGAAGTGCGTTCTTTCACTCTGAAGTCCCAGGCCCCTACCCGCTACTCCCTCGGTTCAGGATGACATACGTGCTTCATTTTGCCTGGCCATCTTTGGAATTTGCACGTGTGTTCGGATTCCCCCATCGCTACGCTATTAAATTTGATTTTCTCCTATTAATCTGTCCTGAGTCAATTTGATTCTTAGTCTAGCTAGAAGGACATTTGAGGGGACAGGAATTCTTCTCCCCCTGGTCCCGAGAGCTCTGAGGCCTCTGCCAGTGGGCATCTCTCAGGTGTGTGAACATTTGGAGCTCCCTTACATCCCTCCTCCAGCCCCTGATTGTGGAAGCTCCACCTACCTAGACTCTCTCCCCCCACTCTCCACTCTGCTCTGGCTAACTCCTGCTTGACTACAGGTTTCAGCTGAAGCATTCACTTATTTGGATGGGAGGGGGGCAGTGAGGGGCCTGAACCCCCAGATGTTGTTTGCTCCTATGACCGTCTGTCTGAAGGTTCTGTCTCGTCACATGCGCTGCACGTGTGGTTTCTGACTCCCTGGGCTGCAAGAGTCGCCAGGCTGCATGCCTAGAGCCGGCGCTGTGACTCACTGTGACTCACTGCAACTGGCACCTGGAAGGGCTCATGGCGTGTTTGTGCAAGGAAGAAAAGGGGAACGGAAAGGAGGGAAGGAAAGAACAGGTTGGTAGGGAGACATGAATGCACGGAAGGGCTTTCTGGAGTCCCTCGGCAGAGGGCAGCCACCTGTTCATTTCCCTCCTGGGTAAAGCCCCCAGGAGATGGGGAGAGGTTGGGACAGATACAGTGGTGGCGCTTGAAGAAACAAGCCCTTTGAAATCCCCTTCTGAACTTTGCTGGATACTTAGAAGCTTCAAAGTTGTTTACAAACCCTAATTACCCCAACACGCTGTGGCCCCAGGCAGCCGCCAGACTTGGCCTCAATATACCTATTTGTAAGTTAGGAAACTGAGCCCCATGGCTAAGTTCTTGCCTGGGGCCCAAAGAGGATATCAGCCTGAAAGACTGCTTCCTGTTCTCAGGAAACTACCCAGTAGAGGAAGAGCTGGAAGCTGAGAGTACTTTGGGCCTCAGTTTACCTATATGAATGTGGGGACACTCCCTGCTCTACAATTCTTTAATTCTCTACTGTGGATTTACCCGGCCCAGGGGTTATAATGAGGCAGCACCCAGGCAGGCCACATTTGGCCCTCAAACATGTGATGATCTCAGTGTTTTGTTTTTTTTAAATAGAAGATTTTGTAGAAAAATGGAAATTTGAGGATTCTCTTGCAAGATCAAAAGGCCTGGCAACACTGGACCCACAGATACCAGCACCACAGGTGTGAGGCTAGCTGGAGCTGAATGGTGGCTCCCTCCTTTATTTACACAGGGCACGTGTGTGCCAGCTTGCCACAGACCCCAGTGCTCCCTCTTGTCTCTGACCTGGCTTCCTTCACTCACTCATGAAACGTACGGGAACCTTCTCAGCATTTGAATCAAAGCTCTTGAACTGTCTCTTCCCCCTTAGTTACTATCTGTAGCTGTATTGGTCTTTTTTGGGTTTCTCATAAAAGCCAAACTCTTTTCAGCCACAGGACCTTTGTGTGTGCTGTTCTGTCTGCCTGGAACACCCTTATCCCACAACTCTCAGTGGTAGGATCACCTCCTCTGTCTGAATTGGGCTTCCCTTAATATGTATCTAGAGTTATCTCCCATGCCACATCACGCCTCGTCATTATTCATAGGTGTGCTTACTTGCTAGTCTTCTATCTCCCCTATTAAAATACAAACTCTTGGAGGGCAAGAACTTGCTTGTTGTTATTGGTTGCTCTGTCTGCAACATGCAGCCCAGAACTTGGCGCCCCTTGGGAACTTGGTAAATATTTGTGGCATGAGTGTGTGAATGAATGCATGAGTGGGACATGCCCACTGTANGTGTTATTGGTTGCTCTGTCTGCAACATGCAGCCCAGAACTTGGCGCCCTTGGGAACTTGGTAAATATTTGTGGCATGAGTGTGTGAATGAATGCATGAGTGGGACATGCCCACTGTATGTCCATTCAATGACAAGTGGCCAGTCATTCCTGTCTTCCTGAAAGGTTGATAAGAGGATGCCGTTTTCCCACCTTCCTTGTGGCATGCACTCAGGCCCATGTTTGCAGGCACATGTGCTCCCTTTTCCAGAAGCCCTGGGATAAAAGGTAAGTGAGAACACTTCAAGGTGTTTGCATTCAAACCCAGATACATGTGTCAGGCAAGGACAGATGACCAAAGCCATCAAAGAGACAGCAGGATGACAGAGTACAAAATGAGGTTTCCTCCAGGTGCAGACAAAGAGGCTTGGCTTGAATTAAATCTGTAAAGTCCCAGAGTGGATGCAGAGAGGGAGGGATGATGGACACCCAGCCTCAACTATGAGGAAAAGGAGAATCTCCCTTGAAGTTTAAAGGGGTTTAAGGCAAAGAAAAGCCACCTCTCTCAACCTACTTAAGGCAGAGGACCTTATGATGTCTTCTACCCCAAGACATAGGATGAGCCAAGAATAAAAACTGGTTTAAGAAACTTCAGGGACACCTGGGTGGCTCAGTCGGTTAAGCGTCTAACTCTTGATTTTGGCTCAGGTCATGACCTCAGGGTCATGGGACTGAGCCCCATGTCAAGCTCTGCGCTCAGTAGGGAGTCTGTTTAAGATTCTCTCCCTCTCCCCCTGCCGTCCCCACCTCAGGCACACGTGCAGGCTCGCGTGCTCTCTCTCTCTCTCTCTCAAATAAATAAAATCTTTTTTTAAAAANAAAAAAAAAACTACAAGAACTGGGGCGCCTGGGTGGCACAGCGGTTAAGCGTCTGCCTTCGGCTCAGGGCGTGATCCCGGCGTTNTTAAAAAAGACTACAAGAACTGGGGCGCCTGGGTGGCACAGCGGTTAAGCGTCTGCCTTCGGCTCAGGGCATGATCCCGGCGTTCTGGGATCGAGCCCCACATCAGGCTCTTCTGCTATGAGCCTGCTTCTTCCTCTCCCACTCCCCCTGCTTGTGTTCCCTCTCTCTGGCTGTCTCTATCTCTGTCGAATAAATAAAAAATAAAATCTTTAAAAAAAAATTAAAAAAAATAAAAAAAACTACAAGAACTAACCAAACAAACAGAAGAACCCACAAAACTCTGCTAATAACGCTCCTGTAAAAGGAATGGCTACCACCAAGGTAATGAGCTCCCTGTCACTGGAGGAGTACAAGTGAGACCCTGGACGCCATTTTTATGACTCTTGTACATGGGATTCCAGCATCAAGTACTCTTGAGGTTCTTCACTTGGTGGCTGAGAGTGGGAGAGTACTCAGACCCTCTGACACTATGTAAACTTTTTACTGGATGAGCATCTTTTTTTCATTATACAAAGTGTTGATAAGTTTCTTTAGCTTCTCAAAAGGGTTATGACTCAAAAAAGATGAAAAATCATTGAGAGGAACTGATGAGATCACCATTCCCCCAACCTGGCTGCACATCAGAATCAACTGACGAGTTAAAAAAAAAAATATGAGACCCTCCCTGACTCCCACTCCAAGCTCACTGCCTCAGAATCCCCCCCAGACTGTGTTTTGTAAAGACTCCCCCTGGGTGATTCTGATGGCTTCAACCAAGGACTGGTCCAAAGTCTCTAAAAATTAGTAACCAAAGGCCTCGGTGAATTTTAAGCAATTTTGGACCCCCAAAGCTTTACAATTCCAAGATAGAGGTCACAAAACAGGGCCCCATGGCCTGCTCTGGCCTATGAGTGTGTTTTTTCAAGAGAAGAGTATTTAAAAATAATAAACAACTTTGGTCAATAGTTAAAAATTGGAATCATTCACACACACACACACACACACACTTCAGATTTTCAATGTCTCCTATGAAATGCAATACATTTCTCATATAAATCCCCTAGAAAAGAGCTGACAAAATTAGACCCTAATTTCCAAATCTTAATATTCAACTGAAGCTTACTGTGTTTGCCACAGTCCCCACCACTCCCTGTTACATACAATCCGCTTACTTCACTCTTAGGAGTTAACTGCCTAGTCCCTGCATGCACGTTAGTTGGAGACCACTATCCGAAGCTTCCAAACAAGTTCCCCAGCTTGAGAGATTGTTGACTCCGAGGTGTTTCCCAAAATGAGACAGAGGTTGTCTGTTCCCGGCTGAGCTGGGAAGCAAGGGGCCATTAGGTCTGCGATTTTCCCAGCCCCCTGCCTCCCACCCTGCTGACATCTAGGAGTTGTCCTTTAACTCTGTCCAGCACTGGGCCAAGGACTTCAAAGCCACACAAGATCCAAATTGAGTTGACACTAATCCTCTTTGGCCTCAGCCTGTTTTCCTGTGCCAGGCAGAAACTTACCGCCTCTGCTCGCTTCCTATTAAAATTAACAAGCGTTGCAGGCAGGCATCAAAGGCAGGGTTGTGTCTTTAATATTCCAGGCAGGCCCAGGCTGTGATCATAGCCCCTCCCCTGTCTTCCTCTCTCTCCCAGCTGAATTGGGGAAAATGGTTCGGCTGGGAGTGCCAGAATCAGAACATTGGCCATCCTTGTCTGTTTGATATTTGCACCAAGGAAAATTCCAGGACCGGCAGAACATCTTCACAGCAATTTTCTTCAAAGTGCCCTGCAAAAACTGGCCAATTATTTGTAAGAGGCAGCCTTAGAAGGGTGTGTTATTACTCCTATTTTACTGGCAGGGACATGGAGGTCAAATGGCCTGCCCCAGGCCAGAGAGAGAGAGCAAGATGGGTGGAATCAAAGTAATGGCAGCCTCGATGTCCATCTGAGGCTCACACAGACCTGTATCTGGTCCAGAATTCTAGCCCACCCAGGCTTTCGTGCCCAGCTGGGTGGTCGTGACCGCCCCTCCCATTCTCACGCTGGGCTTCCCAGACCTGAGCTGCATGAAGACAGGAGGTCAGTAACCCCACAGGCACTGAAGGGGCGACCAACTCTGGCATCAACCCCTCTACCACACAGAAAATGACTGCAGTGGCTCATTAGTCTCCTCCACAACCTTCAAACTCTTGTCTTTGGTTTTGTTGTTGTTGTTGTTGTTTTTTCTCCGTAACATTAATTGCGAACGATCTGATTATCTTCAGAGAACCATGTATTTATCCTGGAGTGATCCACAAATTGAATAAGTGGTGCACTATGGTTCCGAGTTCTTAGCAGAACCTGGACAGCTGGGAAGGGGCTGGATGGTTGCAGGCTTGGTCCCTCTCCCTGAGACACCTGTTCAGACAGAAGTCCGCAGGCCACCCCTCCACCCCCCAATGAGACTGTGGAACCGGAGGAAGCGCCAGAGGGCTTGGAGGTCTGGCAAGCCTGCTGTTGGCAGAGCTCACCGCAGGGGTTGCAGGTCCTGAGCTGCTGTATTCCCACCCACATCTTTGGACGAAAAGCACGGCCAAAGAGTGCCTGAAGACAATGAACAATCAGTGAAGTTTCTCGAAAAAGTGGCTTTGATCCCAATGCTTTAAATACAAACTGCTTTTCTGGGACTTTCGCTGAGGGGGTCGCCCCTCCAGAAATCATAGAATTAGGCATCTTCCCAACAGCTGTCTCTTTACCATCACCCGGAATAGAGCGGGGAGGGGCCTGAGCGGTGATCTAGCTATGGATACCTCCTCAGCGTTTCGGGGAAACTGAGGCCCCCAGCAGAGAAGTGCACTTGTGAGTGAGAGATACCAATGAGTGAATTTAGAAGACTCCATTGCCCTGAGTCTCAGGCCGGTCTTCTTGCCTTAGGAGAGAGAAGATAACAAGAAAAAAAGTGAGATGTGTGAAGGCAGAGGGGAATGAGAGAAGAGGAGGAGAGAGGACATGACGGGGAAGGAACGCAGCGTGAGAGAAGCCAGGGAGGGGAGAGGTGTGCGCAGGGCAGACACCCTGCTCTATTTCACTGCCCGAGCACATGGTTCTGTGGTGCCCGCCAATGGTCTTTCCTCTGGGCATCTCGGCTCCCCAATTATACCATAAAACCTTCTTTGTACCCCTGGGTGAGGCATGTGGCACCATGTGGAGCCCTAAGCAGTTGCTTCATCCGAGCAGGTGGTTCAGAGAATGGCCACACTTGATAGTCCGTATAGGAGGTGGAAGTTTCGAAAGCCCAGGCGGCGGGGGGCGGGGGGGGGGGTNGGGGGGGGGTCCTCAGCGCATCACCTCACCCAGCTGATATGCACCTGGGGTGTGGGGTGGGGATGATAGGCAAGGCACTTCCCTGCTCAGAGCCTCAGGCTGTCTACTTGTAATGGGTTTGGGATTGAGAGGGTGTTTAGACCACATCATGGCCCTTACAGCCCTGGCGTTCCAGAATTATGTTAATGCCAGTTTTTCTGCTTCCCTCTTTCTTCAGGTGTTCCTGAGAGGCATCACAGGGCAAATCCAGAACCCCGCACTATAAATACATGTCAACTGGAAGGACGGGTTTCTAAACAAAGGGGATAAAATGCAGAAGCCTAAAATGAATTCTCTGACTTGACCATTCCCAGGGGGGCTGAGTGACTGCCTGCAGAGAACTCAAAGGCTGAGGATATGCTCCGTGCCTCCCTCCACTCCCCACCTGCCCCTGAGTGTCCTTCCTGGGAACATACCAGGATGTTCATCTTCTTCATCCCCCAAGGTCACTTTGAGCCCTCTGAATGGGGAAATTATTAAAAACCAGTAATGTGGGGACACCTGGGTGGCTCAGTCGGTTAAGCGTCTGCCTTAGGCTCAGGTCACGTGGGATTGAGCCCTGCATCGGGCCCCTTGCTCAGTGGGAGCTTGCTTCTCCCTCTGCCTGCCCTCCCCCTGCTTGTGTTCTCTCTCTGTCCCTGACAAATAAATAAATTAGAAATCTTAAAAAACAAAAACAAAACCAAAAAACCCAGTAACATGGAAAGACAGAGACAGGCCAGTGGCCAAGAAAGTGGTATAAACCGGTCCTAAAGTCAGATCCGTTAGTGCGATGCCCTGCTGAGCTATCGTGGAATGCAGCCTGTTAGCAAGAATACTGGACCACAGAAAGGGGATCCAAATAGCCAAAAATCTTATGATAGTCTGCTCAGCCTCAGTAGCAATTAGGGGAAATCAGTAACCAGGGAAATGCCATTTTGTATCTGTCAGACTGATGAAAATTAAGTCTGACAATATCAAGTGTTAGCAAGGACATGGACAAGGACACTTGAGGGAGGACATTGGTCACAGGAATGTAAACTTTTGGTTAGCAATTTGGGACTCTCTAGGAAGGTAGAATAAGCACATGACCTTCCATCCAGCAAGTCTGCTCCCAGCTTTACCCCCGGAGGAACTCTAGCACATGTCACACAAGGAGCCACGTACATGCGGCAGTCCAGTGCAACAATATTTGTAATACCGGAAAAGTGGGAGCGTCTAAATGCTCATTGACAGGGGAAAGGCTCAAACTTGAAATATTCTTATAATAGAATGCTATAAAGCAGGGGCGCCTGGGTGGCACAGCGGTTGGGCGTCTGCCTTCGGCTCAGGGCGTGATCCCGGCGTTGTGGGATCGAGCCCCACGTCAGGCTCCTCTGCTATGAGCCTGCTTCTTCCTCTCCCACTCCCCCTGCTTGTGTTCCCTCTCTCGCTGGCTGTCTCTGTCTCTGTCAAATAAATAAATAAATAATCTTTAAAAAAAAAAAAAAAGAATGCTATAAAGCAGTTAAAGTCATTAATTTCAAAATGGTGGGCAAAAAAAGCAAAAAAAAAATAGTTGTAAAAGGCTACATGGAGAATGATGCCGTTTTATATGAGGTTTACAAACTTGTAAAACAAGACCATGTAATTTTTATAGGTACATATATATACAGTGAAAGTAGAAAAACATGCGTGGGCATGGTAAACTCTTCGAGAAATTAGTTCCCGGGTTTGGTGGTGGGGTGGGAACAAGATATGGGAAGTTTACGTGGGAGGTTTCCACCCTCTTTGTTTTGTTCTTTAAGTCATTGAAATGAATAGGACTTAATATTTGCTAACACTGGAAGTTTCCGTGTTTGACTTTCTATTCTTACCTGTTTTTTAGATCATTCAGAATATAAATAATAATTTTAAAAGAGAGGGAAAACAAGGAAGGGCATTGGGCCAGGGTTCCCGTTGAGATTCCAGGTGCGGATCTGCCAGCACCCCCTGTTCCCTCGGGCAAGTCCACTAGCCGTGAAGGCAAGGCTGTTATAATGGTTTTCCCACTGGTTCTAGCAGCAGCACCATCCCTACTCCGGATATAATTATTATGTCAGAGGAGGTGGGTGGGATGCACAAGACAAAACAGAGTACAAAAAGAGCAGCTGCCTTATTTTTTTTTAAGATTTTATTCATTTATTTGAGAGAAAAAGAGAGAGCACAAGCAGAGGGATGGGCAGAGGGAGAGAGACAAGCAGACTCCCCGCTGAGCAGGGAGCCCGACACGGAGCTCTATCCCAGGACCCTGGGATCAGGACCTGAGCCAAAGTCAAGACTCTTAATGGACTGAACCATCCAGGCGCCCCTGCCCCATTAGGGGCAAGTAGGGGAAGAGAGGAGGAATGAGACCTGGCATCCCGTCCGCAGCAGCCCCTGTAATACACCTCCATGAACCCCCGGGGCTGTGAACTTGCACAATGTGAGGAGCTCAATCCATGAGGAGCTCAGAGCTTGCCTAGACCGGGAGAAATGAAGGGCCAAGACCAGAGTAATCCATGAGGAGCTCAGAGCTTGCCTAGACCGGGAGAAATGAAGGGCCAAGACCAGAGTAAGGCAAGTGAGGTACCCGGGCACAAAATCTAAGGAGCTACTCACTCTTAGGGTCATTCAAGCGTCATCCTGCACTTGTGTGCCCTACGTCCTGCTCGCCTTCTCTTTTTCTGACAGCTATTGACATAGGTATCGCCCCTTCTGTAAAGCAAGCTCCTTGACCAGGCCCTGTGTCTGACTCACTTGCCCCGTCCAGAGGGCTAACCTGAAGCCTAGTGCACAGTAGGCCCTGAATGTTTCCTGAATTATTAGTGGAAGGGAGAGAAGGAGGGAAGTAAGTAGGAAGAAGAAGGACAAAGGAAGGATGGATGGACAGTCATAAGCCTCTTGTCCCATCTCAGTAGCCCTAATCTGGGCTGCCAGCCAACCCAGGCCAGCCACTTTGCTGCTGGGGGCAATGAGTGTTTGTAATTGTTGGCTTTGGCCTTACTCATCCTTCCTCTAGGGCCGTGTGCAAAGCGGAGGGACCGAATCACAGCCCCGGAGCTGGAGTCCTTTGTAATTAACCAGCAGCCACAAGCTCTGGAGAGTCTGTGAAGTCTGCCGAGCACACAGGGGATTGGGCATCGAGCAAGGTGGCTCCTAATTAGCCTTGGCCTGATTTTTATGATCCACAGAGCTGAGACCCACGTCCTTGGAGGCTGGTCACACACTGGTTGTGAGGTACTTTACCTGGGCTCCGTGAATGGAAGCGGGGGCCAGGAAAACAGAATTCTGCGTGTATGTATGTTTTGATTGGAGGGAAGAGGCATTCTTGGAGCTATCCTGAGACAGAACGGCCCCAGATTCCCTGGCATGTGCAGCTTTGTCAGTCTCTGTCTGTCTGTCTCTCTCTTACACACACACAGATACCGACTGTTACCTTAGCTGTTGGAACAAATATCTAGAAACATATATTTAAAGGAAATGTGAAAAAAAATAAAGGAAATGTGAAGACCCTTAGCATTTATGAAAATCTACAGAACCTCTTCCTGATGATAAGATCTTCAGAACTTGGATCACAGAGAAGGAAGCATCTCGTTAGCCCAGCAGGGGAGGAGTAATAATGCATGGGGAAGGAGGGTGCTGCCCCTCCTCCTCTCAACCAGCCTCCCACCCCAAAGCCCAACCCGTCAGGGTCTGGGGCTCTGTCACCGCTCTGCACCATGCTTTTTTCCAGGCCAGGCTGTGGAACAGATTTGTGACAAATATAGTTGCCCTTTACGTTCTTCACGGCTTCCTACTGCTCCTTTGACTTTTCTATCCTAGCATCTCCTGTCCCACTCCTTCCACTTACTATTATCTCCCTTTTAAAAGTAACAGACTGATGTTTGGAAAGGTGATATGCCTTGCCAAAGCATTGAAGCCAAACTCCAGGCATATCCAGCTCCATATCAAGCTGTCTATAAACATAGCACACCACGGCAAACCCAAAATCTTAATATCTACCATTCCTCGAGCACTTGTATGTTAAATGCCTGCTCCATGAGTAGACCAAATGACCCCCATTTTATAGTTGGGGTTCACAGAGATAAGGGAGATGGAAGAGTCAGAATGGTAACCATGTGCAAATGACCACTGCCCGTAACATTCACTATGCTCTCTCTTGCTAGGGTGTGAAAGACTGCTGAGAAGTGCACCATCAGTGTGAGGACAACTAAACCACGGCTCACCGTCTGGAGGTTAATGGCCGATGAAGCTGGGAGGCGGGGACATGCAAATTACACCTCATAGAGGTACCATTATACTTCTTCACACTTATCAGGTGGGTAAACATGTCAAAGTCTGAATACAGGAAGCACTGGAGGAGGAAGTGGGGAAATGGCAACTGTCAGAAATTGCTCGAGGGAGTATAAATTAGTATAAGATCTTGGGAGAGTGACTGTCCCCCTACCCCCTAGCCATCCTTCCAGGAATGAGTGAGTTTTGTATACTGATGTACATGATACGAATGGGGACTTTCCCTGCAGTATTTTTATAATAAAACATGGTACAAGGGTCCAGGACAAGGGAAGAGAAGATGAAAGGGGGCCAGGTAAGAAACGAGCTAAATCTTCTTGGGGAGTGACAGTGGCCCAAACCACATGGCAGGGGTGGAGGGACACGAGACCAAGACCAAGGGGGGATTTGGTTGGAGGTGAGACAGGGATGGGGTTTGAGATACTGTTAGACATCCACGTGGAGGTGTTGAGTAGCAGCCGGAAGTATAGAGCTAGAGTTCAAAAGAGAGGCCGGGCTGCAGATGTACATTGGCAGTCACCAGCACACAGGCAGCGTTTAAAGCCGTGAGCCTGTTAATTTTTTATTTCTTATAAATAAAAGAGCTGAAGCAAATATGACCATGTTGACATCTGTTAATTCTGGGTGGTAGATACGATGGTGGTTATAATAGTCGTCTTTGTACTTTTTAGTAGGTTTGAACTTTTTAATAATAAAGTTAATTAATAAATAGTTTATAAGGCCACAAGGCTCCAAATGACTGACCAGTTCTGTGAGGAGTGCCTCGGACCTAAAGCGTGGGTACTGGTAACAAATTGAGGAGTCAAGTTCGAGTCCTCCCCTGCCACCAACCTAAGCTCAGTGACCAGGGGTTGACCCAGTTTTCCCATTTGAACAAGAAGCTGACCCACACTTTCTCAGGGTTCTTTCAGGGCTGACCATCCAGGATTCAAGCTGGTGCCCCAATAGGGTCCCTGTTGGCCCAGATGGTATCCACCCACCTCTCCTGCCTAGTCCTGCAGATAAGGGGGCTCTGGAGGTGGAAGGTCAGCTCTGCCTCCAAACAGATGAAAACTTAATCAAGAGGAGTCAGAGAGGACAGGGCTCCACAGTCCCCAGGCCCCGGGGAACCCCAAAGGAATTAGGTTGAGCTTAAAGGCAGAGAACTTTAGTGACAGAGCAGAAACTATTAGTGACAATATTTGAAAAGTGGTTTTTAAAGAGTTTATTTATTTATTTATTTATTTATTATTTAACACGGGGCTCAATCTCACAACCCTGACCTGATCCAAAACCAGGAGTCGGATGCTTAACTGACTAAGCCACCCAGGGGCCCCACCATATTTGAAAAGTCTGCATGCATCCTCCTCAGGACCCCAAGACAGGCTGAAGAATAGTCCATTGACCCCGAAACATACAAATCGGTGTGGGTGGCTGAACCAATCTGCCAGCTTGTTAACAGGCATGGGCAATGATAACGTTACCACTGCTAATAAGTGCATATTAATATGCGTTCTCTCGCTTAACCATCACAGGGACAGTGCCATAAGGTTATCGTTTTCATTAGCCAGACGAGAATATTGCCGGCTCGGAGTGGTCAAGCAACTTGCCCCATGTCACACAGCAAAGAAGGAACAGAGCCTGGCCGCAGGACTCCACATCTCAAGAGTTTGACGGCTCTTGCTGAGCAAAAGTTCCTCTCAATCTCCTCTACAAGAGCCAGAGAAGACAGCCTAGATGTAACTCTGTGAACTGAGCCATTTATTCATTGTCAACCCGTAACCATTTACTGAGCACCCACTGTGGGGCCGCACTCAGTGAGTCTGGCCACGGGGATGCTGAGATTAATAAACGTAGCCTTTGTTCTTGCGAAGCATGTCATCTAGAGAGAGAGGTCAGTATCTAAACCAACATAATAAAACTGATGGCTCCAGGCTCCTGCGGGGAGTTGGGGGGGATGTATGTCCAGAGGGTCCCTGTGTGGGAAAAGATGGTGATCCCAAGAGCAAAACACAGACCAGGGTGTGGAGTCATGGCGCAGGACACTTCTCTGACATCCATTCCTGAGCCATGGCCGAACCTCCATTCCTGAGCCATGAGTCCCAGAAACTTTGCGGCAAAAAAAACGCTGGGCTCAAGAACGTGTATTTAGCTTTTACCTTGATGGGAGGGGGAGACTATAGAAACCCTGTCATTTCGTGTTTTGTAAGCCAGGAGTATTGGCGGCTCCTTTGGAACAGGCAGTTTCATCATTCTGAGAAAAACCCTTGACATATGCACAAAGGGGAGGCCGTACCTGGAGAAGGAGATAGTTAGGACCCTGGCTCCAAGGAACTCCAGCTACTGTGTGATAAGGGGAGAGCTGCTATAGGCAGGACTGCTTTTCTGCAGAGAAGTTCTTACCTCAGGACCCCTTGGGTGTGGTGCAGGGATCTGGGGTGGGTTCACCAATGAGATTTAAGAGATGCACAAAACCTCTCAACTTTTGGGGGAAATGCTGTGTTTTTGTGCCTCTTTTTGGGGTAGAAGATCGAGAACTTTCATCAGATTCTCATAGGGCTTCTTGAATACCCCCAGGAAAGCGAAGGATCACTTCTTCGCTAATCAAAAGATTAATTAATATTTCTTTGAAATACTGATGTTTTCTCTTTTTTTTAGATTTTATTTATTCATTTGACAGAGTGAGAGAGAGAGGGAGAGGATAGCAGAGGAGAGGGAGAAGCAGACCCCCCCACCGCTGAGCAGGGAGCCTGATGCGGGACTCGATCCGAGGACCCCAGGATCATGACCTGAGAGGAAGGTAGATGCTTGACCAACTAAGCCACCCAGGTGCCCCCGAAACATTAATTTTCGAAGTGCAGATTTAAGCTATGCCTACAGCCATTGCACCCACTCAGGATGGTGTGTGTATTTTTGTTTTTGTGCTCCATGCAAGATTCGGAGCTGAGACCCAGAAGACAGGCAGAAGGGCACGAGGGGCTATGGATATGCTTCCCCAGGCACCGGAAGAAGGACCGTGTAACAGGGACAGGATAGCGCAGTTCAACATGAACTTGACTGCCCGATGCTACAGAGGGTCCTTTCAGTCTGCACAGCCCAGAACTTGGGAAAGTTTGTGCTACCTGTGGGATTGAATTTTGAGATTATCATTCAGCTGGGGCCTTAAGCAACATCACGATGTCAGTCATCCAAGGAAGAAGCCATTCCTGGCTCAGAGAGGAGAGAGGGAGGAGAGATGGTTTGGATGAAGGTGGAGAAAAATCCCTTCCTTGCTGTGGGCTCATGGGTTGGGCTAGACCTCCTAAGGTATTGGTATCCGCTGCAAGGCACACACGCAAGAGGTGGGGGAAGCTGGTCCTGCCAAGACATGGGCCGGCACTAGGCCCATGGGAATCTGGGCCTAGGAAGATGAAACCAGCCTCTGAACTCTGAGAGCAGCCCTGCCCCGGCAGAGGTTTCCTGGGCTGAGATGTCCTCCTGACCCTCTCAACTATAAGCTCTGGTGTTACTCACCCTTGGCTCCCCAGTGCCCAGCACAGTGCTGGCCCTTAGAAGGAGGTGAATGAATGGAACGTGCTGGGATCCCCTAGAAGCTAGCTGTGAACTCCTTGCAGGCTGGGACCATTTCTGGATCAATACAAGATTGCCCCTACCTACCCTCCCTGTGCCTTGCTGATGCCCGTGGGGGTGAATGCCTTTGTCCTCCCTAGAATGTCTCAGCTCAACCCCATGCTTCCAGCGCTCCTCTGGATAAGGGATGGAGACCCCAGCAATTTACAAAAGGGAGGAACTATCTCCATTGGTTCTGGCCACGCCCCATCTCTCTTGCCTTTCCGGATGGTGACAGTGGTTTTCAGGAGAGGTCCCCAGGTCCCACATGCAGGAGCCTCGTGCATTTACGTGTCCGCTCCTCACTCAACTTGCTCGTTCATTTGTTCATCCCATGCCCACTCAGGTGCTCCCTCATGTCTTCAGTCATCTGACTATTCATCTCATTCATTCATTCACCTCCTCAACATTGTGCAGACCACTGCGGAATCGAGATGCTTCAGACAGTACATCTGGCCTCCGAGAGCTCTGAGATTGGGGTGCAGGGCATGAGAGCCGTGAACCCACATACACAGCAGAGTAAAAAGGAGTAAATGGCATGAGAAAGATACAACCAGGTCACTGAGAGGGTCACAGAAGGAAAGGTTTCTTCCAGTAGAAAAAGATCAGAGACAGCTTCTGGAGCAAAGGTCAGCAGCGGCAGCTCCAGAATTTCTACATGGAGAGGTGGTGAAGATGGCAGCTTTGGGGGCAGCTTGAAGCTGCATCATCAGGAGGGCACATTATGTAAGACGGAAGATCAGTCAGCTGCCTGTGTCCAAGAAAGGTCATAATGGAGATTGGGGGGATTTATTCTCCCCCAAAGCCCCCCCCCGCCCTTTGCTTCTCCCACTCAAGACATGGCATTTGATTCGTGCCTCGGTAAACGAGGAGGATTTTTTTGGACTCAGGGTGATCAGGAAAGGATGAACACCTGACAGGAGCAAAGGCCTGGAGGTGGAAAAGTTCAAGGCCAAGTACAGGGAGCCTGGAGTCCTTAGGTTTCGGTGGAGCAGGTGGAAGGGATGAGTGGACCTTGAGCTTGGAAAGGTAAGTTGAGCTTGGAACGCAAGACTAAGGTGTCAGGGCTTCATTCAGCAGATGGTGGGAGCCACTGAAGGTTTTGAGCAAGAGAATAACATGGCCAATGCTATTTGGAGGCTAGATCTCCGGGGCAGGGTGGAGAATGAAGAGGAGAAGGCAAGACTACAGGAGGCTGGTTCCAAGCCCCTCCTAATGTTTGGGCGGGGGGGGCGGTCAGAGCAGGAGTGTAATTGAAGGTTCCTAGGTCACTGGCTAAAATATCCAAAAGTTATAAATCAAATGAACAAATAAAATACTTTCTATCCCCCTACACTGACAAAGAGAGCTTCATAGCAACCTGAAGGGCCAGGTTCAATGTTTAATTCTCAAATCTTCACACCGGAAGGTGCCCAGAGATCTGCCCCATGTCCCCAACCTCCAGTCTGGGGCCCATGTCCAGTCTTTTTCCATCCCTACCCCCTTCCCTCACTGCGAGAGACCTCACGCATGCCTGTGGGCACCTAGCCTATGCATCCAAACTCTGTTCATATCCCCAGCACACAGCTACCTCCAGCCAGGCTTCAGGCCTAAAGGGACACACAGTGGCTGCGCATCTGCCCTTCAGAGCCTGGGGCAGAGGTCTGAGCAAACCCTTGGAAGCAGGATGGCTTGGGATGAGAGAAAATTCCAGAATCCAGAGCGTTACATGTGTGATCTAGAAGGAGAGGTTGCACGCTCCCTTTGGGCACGTGCCCCTGACTTTTGGCCTTCTCACCCAGGGAGTTTGGGGGACATGCCAAGAGAAGGCCCGAATAGGGCCCTCTTCTGCCCACAGTAAGGGCTTTTATGACCAGGGAAGACAGAATGAGGCCCTGAGCCAGGCCCTGTGAAGGAGGGAGCAGAAATGGCAGATTACAGAGGACTTGGAAACCGGACAGGTGTAGCTGCCAATCTGAGCACTGTGAGTGCCACTGGAGCCTGAGCCTGGCTCCTTGACACCTTGGCACGTGGGTAGATGGGTGGGTGCAGCCACCTGCTCCCCTTGTGAGAAGCATCCGAATGACTGTACTGCTCTCCCTCTCCTCTGCCCTCCCTCTGCCCGCTCTCTCCAGCCCCCAGCCTGCGGCGTCTGGCTGGGCCGTGTGCAGGGCGTCTGGCCCCAGGGACAGGTGGGGAGCGCCCAAGTGCACACCTACACAGCTATAAATAGGGAGCCTCCAGCCGCTGCTCACTCAACTTCTCTTCCCCAGCTGTGCTAGCACTGGAGCCCCTTGGCCGCCTGGACCATGGACCCCGGGGAATGCACCTGCATGTCTGGTGAGTAAGGATGCCCACTCTGGGGTCCTGGAACCTTGCACCAGCTTCAGATTTGGAGCCCATAGGGCTCTGATGAATATTTCTCTTCCTCCAATTAGGAGCTCCCACTCTGTTCCCTACCAGCCTGATTTGCTAGAACGGAGACCCTGGCTCAGGGGGCGCTTAGCGTCAGGTCCCTAGGGGCAGCCACCAGAGTTAAGGACCTGGCAATCTGGTTTTGGTCCACTGCTGCCATTCACTCCTGACACTTCGTATTTCTGAACCTCCGTATCTTCACCTGAAAACTAAGGTCACTCCTCCCCAGCTGCCCACCTCCCAGGGCTGCTATGAAAGTGCTAAAATCGTAAGGTACTTGCAGAGGTCAGGGGAGTCATTAGAAGTGTATGTGGGCTCCTGAGTCTCTGAAATCCCTTAATTCTACGGAAGCACATAGCTCAGGAGGGGAGAGGTCAGAGTTTGGAGGCATCTTGGGCTTTTATGGTCTTTGGAAATGGTATCGAGAATTCTCACAAGCCTCTCTGGTCCTTAACAGGACATGTCTGTACCCCAAACTTGCCAAAGAGAAACTTCCAGCATTTTGACACTCAAAATTTGACATTCAAAATGATAGGTGGGATGATTTTTTTTTAAGGTTTTATTTATTTATCCGACAGAGACAGAGACAGCCAGCGACAGAGGGAACACAAGCAGGGGGAGTGGGAGAGGAAGAAGCAGGCTCATAGCGGAAGAGCCTGATGTGGGGCTCGATCCCACAACACCGGGATCACGCCCTGAGCCGAAGGCAGACGCTTGACCGCTGTGCCACTCAGGCGCCCCAGGATGATTTTTTTTTTTAAGTGTAGAAGGTTTTTATCGGAAAAGAAGCTGTGGCTACAGCTCTCATTTTAAGGTTATCTATGTCCCTGGTCTTTCTCCTGCCCATTCTGGGTTTCTATCTTGCCTGATGCTTTGAAAAGGTGAAGAGGATATACGAGGCTTTCACAGTCCCTGGGGGACATTGGCCTGGTCTAGTGGTTCTCAAACCTCATTGTACAACAGAATCATCTGGGTTGCTTTTTAAAATATGATTCCCCTTCTCTACCCAGACTTGTGAATCAGAGTATCTCAAGGGTTGGTCCCGTGAATCTGCATTTTAGCAAGTATCCCGGCTGAGGGGCCCAATGCAGCCACCCCAGTTTCCATCCGGGAACTGTGACTGGGAGCCATCCAAGGGCCCATACCCCAGGGGTGTTGCCCCGCAGCCTCTTCGTCCTCTTGTCCAGCCACTCCCCAAGGACAGCCCAGAAACCCTGCCACGGTGAAAGTCTGCCTCACACCTTTCGTCCCTGTTTGATCTCAGTCCTTACGCTTGGGGCTCTGTCCTCTCTTCTAGGAGGCATCTGCATCTGCGGAGACAACTGCAAATGTACAACTTGCAACTGTAAAACGTGCCGAAAAAGTGAGTTATGCTGACCAGGGGCACCGCTGGCTGGAAGCTAGGAGAGTCTGTCCCCTCCCTTCCCAACCCTCCAGCCATGGTGGGATTAAGCGGGTTCTGGAGGCCTGGGACCCATTTGGGAGGGATCTGAAATGACAGCTGAGCAGAGGCCTGGGGCAAAGCTCCTAAGGGTGGCAGCCTCACCTGGGGGTGAGGGCATCGCCGGGGTTGCGGGTGTTCACGGAAGAAGAGGGCTGTAGGGAGGTCCTGCTGTGCCCAGTGCAGAAAGGGACAGAGCACTGGCCTAGCGTCATGAGCTCTGGGTTTTAGTTTCAGATCTGCCACTGACCATGGGGTGCCTGGGTGGCTCAGTTGTTAAGCATCTGTCTTCAGCTCAGCGCGTGATCCCAGAGTCCTGGGATCGAGCCCCACATCAGGCTCCTCCGCTGGGAGCCTGCTTCTTCCTCTCCGACTCCCCCTGCTTGTGTTCCTTCTCTCGCTGGCTGTCTCTCTCTGTCAAATAAATAAATTTAAAAAATCTAAAAAAAAAAATCTGCCACTGACCAACGACCTTGAGCAAGCCCTTCCCCTCTCTGGGGCAGCTGGTAAACTCCTGACGACCCCTGAGATCCCTCCTGGCTCTAACATCCCACAACTTCCTGCCCCGGGTTTTCTGCTAATGTGGATTGAAGCCTGTGACCTGCTCTGCCCTTCCCGCTTTCTCTAAGTAGTGGGAGAGGACGTGGTAAGAGGGAAGCATTGACCCCAAACTGACCTGTCCATCTCCTGACCATTTCAGGCTGCTGTCCCTGCTGCCCCCCGGGCTGTGCCAAGTGTGCCCGGGGCTGCATCTGCAAAGGGGGCTCGGACAAGTGCAGCTGCTGCCCCTGAAACGCATCCGTTGTGCTGGGGGCCAAGGCCCGGGAGATGTCTGTACAGTGCATTAGTCGAGAAGTTGGAATTATTGTACTATAGGTTATGCTTTTTATATATTTGCTCAGATGCGGTGTTGGTGACCTTCATGTAAAGTGCTTGCAAAATAAAGGTTTCACTCGTGGTTGTCTGGTGGCTCAGAGCACTGTTTTACCCTAGCCCAGCAGGACCAAGAAGGGCTGAGGCCGTTGCGGATACGGGAAGCGCCAGCCCGCGCCCCTTCTGCAGTGGCTGCTAACCGCAGGATCCTGCAAGTCGGCCTTGGGGGGCTTTCTCCTGCTGCATGAGCTTGCTTGGTGCGTGCACAGAGCAGCCCAGGCACACCGCAGAGTCAGCGCCCCTGCGAACAGCCCTTAGCTGCTGACAAACAGGAGTTGGTGGATAAATACCCCCGGCGTCTCTACCCTTGCAGTGGGACAAATCGGAGACAGGTTCCACAGCATGGCCCAAAAGTCCCCAGCAGCGCAGCGCTCCACTAGCCCACAGCGGTACCCCGCCTATTAACATACCCCATATTGGCCCCCTTCCTTCCCTGCCTCACTTGTCCGTCCTCCCACCAGTGCTTTCTGGGATCCCTACCCAATGAAGCTTCTTGAGCAGGGTCTGCTTTGGGACTCACTGAATCTTAGCCAGGCTGTCTGGGCATAATGTTGGCCCAGAATGCCTTGTCATGTGAAGAGTGCTATTTAAGGAACTTTCGTGCTGAATCAGCCATGAACTCATAACGTAGGATGTCTGTGTGGATCTGAAGAAGATCCCCAAGGCCGAGGCACCGAGGGCATTCGCTCCTGGTTTGGTTATTTGGGCCCGCTTTGGACTGGGTTGATGGAACAGACAGAGGCCAGGAGAAAGTGATGCCGTTCACTGAAGTTCTTGCAGTTCACCAAAGTCAATGTAAAGAGCATCTGAGGTCTCTGCCATTGCCCCCACCCCCCAGATTGCTGACACACATGGCAGAGTTTTCACCTGCTCTGGCACAAGTCCAACTAAGCTTGATGATTGTCGGTGCTGCCATTAGCCATAATGCAGCCCTTACAATGCGCCAGCCACTGTGCTGAGCCCTTCACACACTGTTCTCATTGACTCCCCGGGGCAGTCCTGCAAAAGGGTGGGTTGTATGGAGAAATCCTTGACTTAAAAAGAGGAAAAAAATCACTTATTTTTAAATAGGTCTATATGCACAATGTACAAAATACAAAAGATCCAACGTGTCTAAGTCTCCTCCCCACCTTTGCACCCCAGTCCCGGGCACTTACTTGTGTGACACTCCAGGGTATTCCCTGCCTGTACAAGCACGTATGACGTGCTGACACACATACGCACGCACACACACACACACACACACACGGCAGTGTACGATATACCTGGCGAAACTAGGTAAGTGTTTTCCCTTAGAGAGTTAACTCTCTGCCAAGTCCTTTTTTCCACTTAAGAGAGAAAAGAGTAATTAGAAGAAAAAATAAGATTAAACCATAATAAAATACAGTGACAAAACAAGAATTAGCAGATGAAATACAGTGGGAGACAAAGAGGAAGCTGTACAGGCATCCCTCCCACGGCAGAGCTGCCGCTGCGCTGAGCAGCTGCCAGGGACCGTGCAGAGCAGGGGCCATAAACACCTGTAAGAAGCACTGGCAGCAATGAGCCTTCTCTCCCTAAAAATGCACAAACACCCTCGCTCAATTTTACATATGATCTTAGGGAACTCCCAGACCCACTGAGCCATCTCTGGATCCCCCAGGAGATCTGGGTTAGGAATCTACGGTCCATGCATGCTATCTGTTATTTATAAAAATAAAGTGGTCTAATAATAGATTAAAATATTAAGCACCTACTACCTGCCAGGCACTGGGCCCAACATCTCCCCTGCATTATTTGCACTTTAATCATCACAACATGACCTCACGAGGTCATTACTGTTATTTTCCCCAGAGGAGGAAACCAAGGCTCACAGAGGTTAAGTGACTTGGCCAAGGCTACACAGCTAGTTTATAGAATTGAGGTTCGAATCCAGACTTAGACTCCAAAGCTGTGCAGTTGAGAGCAAGTGGAGATGAAGAAACTACCTTGTAGCAGGACCGCGGGGAAAGCCGCAGTCCCCGGAGGCTGGCGCTGAGGAGGGGGAGACTCGCTCGCACCCACAGCAGAGTGTGGGTGACTCCAGCTCTGGGATGGTCGGTGCTCATTCATGCTGCCGGGGCCTGAGCAGGGCCCAGCAGAGGCTGTGAGCAGCTGTCAACTCCACCAGCCTATCAAGGCGGCCATCAGAGACCCTCAGGCTTCTGTTTTTTCCTTGCATTTCAAATTGCCTTTCCCCCCTTGCTATTTGTGGAACAATCTAATATGTATTGGCTTCTTTTCTGATCTTCTGTACAACTGCCATTCTGGGATCTCTTTTCATTGTTCTCCTAGGCTAGCCCCATTTCTTCTTGGGTCCCCATCATCCTCTGTCTTGGGCTCCTTCCTATTTTGCTAGAGTACATCCTCAAGCAATTGTTTGTTTGTTTTGCTGTTGTTGTTTTTACCAAAAAAATGGATTCCCTAAATTCAGAAAACACCTTTATTTTTCTCTCAAGCTTGATGGATAGTCTGGCTTGATATCCAATTTTAAGTTCAGTGTAATTTTCTCTTAGCACTTTTGAAGGCATTGCTGCGTTATCTTCCAACGTTTGGCGTTGCTGCTGTGAGCACCAGCATGAACTGTCCTTTATTTTTCACTGGGCGCTTTTGAGAGATTTCTCAGGCTTTCTGCAATCCTCTTATTCATCTCCTAAATTTTGGTCCATCGTATTTTAATACATAAGAGCTTCTCCTCTGAACATTTACCATAATACCTTATTTATTTAAGTCCTTTCCTGAATCTCTGATGTGTGAAGAAAAGTTTTTTGAAATGTTTATTGTTAAGTTTCCTCTTTCTTGAACTATTTCTGCTTCTCTGGGCTGCAGGCAGGCTCTGTGGATGTCAGTGAGGTTTGCTGACTGGCAGGCTTGGGTTCGGCATACCCGGGTGGGGAGGTGGCAGGCAGGTGTGGCCCACCCCTCAGTGCCAAAACCAAAAGGGCCCTCCTCTGACCCTTTCCTGAGAGCCCTGGCCCCTCCTAGACTGGTTATTCCATTTCTTCAGGAACGTCTCGCAGCCTCAGCCTGCAGGGAACTGGTGGAGTTTACAAGGAGGGGGAAAGGAGGCCAACCTGATGATCACGTGGCAGGCTAGAGCCACTTCTTCCATCAGTCCCGATCCTGGTTTCTGTGACCACTTCCTCTTCCGCTATCCCAGCCTGACTCCCCCAACCACCCCAAAACAAAATAAGACAGAACCCCCATAGAGTTCTCTTCCTTTTCATCTGAGCTGAGGTTTCCTCTCCACCCATTTACCCGTCGATATGATTTGACCCATTCCAGTATTCCAGAAAAATCTTGTAACCTCTGATCCATTGATGTGCTGTCCAAGTCATCCTCCCCCCACACCAATTCTCAGCTCTTTTATTAGTTTGTCTGGTCCTTCTTTGTCTTTCTTTAGTTTCTTTTGATGGATTCTCAGGAGGAAGGAGAGGTAAATGCCTGTATCCCGTGTCCCATCTTGAGCCCCAGATTCCAAGCTAGGCTTCTTCGTGGGACTATGATGTCCATTCTACAGGCGAGAAAACTGAGACTCAGAGAAGTTAAGGCTCTCTTCCCAAACTCAGGAAGGACTAGTTGAGAGAGACGCTCGATGACCGCGAGGTAAGATAAGTTGTGGAAAAGGCCGAAGCAAAGAGTGAGCAGACTGGTTACAGGAGGCCATGAGGGGTGAAACTTGAACAGAGCGAGGAAATGCCAAGAAAACAGATTTTATGTCAAGAAAAAGAGCTTTCTCAAGGAAGAGTTGCCTGGAGCAGGAAGGAGCTGTGTCAGGAAGCTGACACATCACGGACTGTGTTCTTGTGCTGCCTAAGGGACAATGGAAACCCCTGAGAGGCCGTGACGAAGTCTGCACCTGCTCAGGACATTCTCCCGCTTGGATGGAAACGCAAGGCAAACTTGGTGGGGAAGCAAGGAAACGCCAGGTCACAGGACGAGGAAGGAAGTGCCTCACGCGGACTGCAGGGGGCGCTCGAGGTCCAGAGGCAGGTGCGGAGGCGTTTGCTTTGAGCCCGGCAGCGCCGGCGCCGGAGTTTATTCCCCTCCTCGGTCCGGCGGTGTCTGGGGCCCAAGAGATCCCAGAAAGGGCTTAGAACCCTAGACGAGGCTGCAGGGGAAGATAAATCAGGCCAAACTCTCCAAGGGCTGATTAGGTGTAAATAGCCCTTAACAATGTGTAAACCACCCAGATTCATAGGACAGGAGGCTTTTAAAATAATTTGGCAATGTGGGTCCAAGAACCATGAAATCTTAATTTGTCCTAGTAGCTTCACTTCTGGAAAGCTGTCTAAAGAGCCACAAATTCAGGGGGAAATAAAGCTTCACTCCCACGACAAGGCTCATTACAGTACCATCTACAACTGTGAGAAACTGCAAACGGCCTCACGTGTATGAGATGGTGCAAGGAAGCTTCGGCGCACACACGACGGACGGGAGAGGAGACAGCCGCAAAAACTGCAAAAGCGCGGAAAATAATTACAGTAAAGTCTGAAGCAAATATTAGGCTACAAATTAGGTATGCAGTCATTTATTTTGAAAAAGAAGCCTCACAGAATACAAACTATGGAAATGAAAATACGCTACGACGTCAACAGTGGTTGTGTTCAAATCACAGGTAAAAGGTAATTTTTACTTTTCCTTCTTTCTATTTTTCTGGATTTTCTGAAATTGACTGAAGTAGCACATTTCTAAAAAAAATTAATAAATAAATACTGTGTGACAAGGGGAAAAAATGTATCCTTTGAGCCAGAAATTCTAGTGTAAGGAATGTTGTCTCCTCAGGAAAAAAAAAAAAATCATGAATACACACACACAAAAGCTACCAAGATGTTTGCCACATCATGGGTTTTAACAGTGAAGATTTAGAAATGGCAAAAGTGTGTCAAAGTTGGGGACCGGTTAAATAAATCGTGCAATGAACCTACTAAAATGAAATTGTAGAAGTGAAACTGATTTCACGGACAGAAGTTCATAATCTGATAAGCGAGGAAAAAAGTCATTTATAGATCAGTGTATACTGTAGGCTTCTGTTTTTATATTTGAAAGAACCATGTTTTTTTAAATTTTTCAGTATGTCCTCAATAAACAAAGAAGGAAGAAGAGGGAGAGGGGAGCTAGACCCAGATGTTTCTGAACCTGAGGTACCGATGGCCTGAATTGTACAATTTATTTTTAGAGGCAAGGGTAGGGGAGAGTACTTGAAACTGAAACAGTCTTGGAGAATTTGTGACCACAATACACATTGGCTCAATGGAGGCTTCCGTCCCTCTCCATGCCCAGCCTCACCATCCACCATCCCTGGCAAGCGCTCTCACTTACTTTCTCGTATTTCAGCTCCCGAACATGTTTGTCAAGGAGGCAGGGCTGGGCATGACTGTCTGCATCTGACAGAAGATGAATCAGAGGTCCGAAGAGGCCAGCCGGAGATAAGGTAGGGGCTCTGACTCCCCCGGCTCCCTTGCCTACATCTCTGAGTTGCTACAAAACCATCCTGGATTTGTTACAGGATAAAGTACAGCAGGGTTTCTCAACCGCGGCACTATTGACACGTTAGGCCAGATCGTTCTTTTTGGGGGGAGGTTAGTCTGGACATTGCAGGAAGCTTAGTAGCGTTCCTGGCCTCTACCCATTAGATGCCAACACCATGACCACCACCACCACCACGACCACTTTGTGACACCCAGAATGTTCTCAGATGTTGTCAAATACCCCTGGGGGCGAAATTGCCGCCCAGCAGAGAACCACTGAAGGAAGGTGAGCTGTGAGACAGAACTTTGACGCTAGGTCAGGCTGCTCTGGGGTGGTTTCTGGGAGAGGCAATGCTGCCTGTCCCCACACCTGGGGGTAGTGGGGAGCGGGGATCTAACGAGGAAGGGAGAGCGGGGAGATTGGTTTATGCAAACTCACGGGCACCACCATGTTACGCACCTCCTGGCAGCACTTAGCTTACCGTATGTGGATTTCTTTTCTTTTCTTTTTTCTTTTTCTTTTTTTTTTTAGATTTTATTTACTTATTTTGAGAGAGAGAGCGCGCGCATGAGGTGGAGACGGCCGGGGGGAGGAGAGGGGGCAGAGGGAGAGGAAGAAGCAGACTCCCCCCACTGAGCAGGGAGCCTGGACCCTGGGATCATGACCTGCGCGGAAGGCAGACGCTTCACCAACTGAGCCACCCAGGCGCCCCCATAGGTGTGGATTTCTTATTAAATGCCTCCTTGCCCAGGTAGTGGGTTCTCAGAAAAGACAGACGTTGTCACTGTCCTGCTCACCTCTGTACCTGCCATTCCTAACACAATGTGTGGCTTAAGGCAGAGTTCAATGAACGTTTGTGCTGGAGAAGGAAAGAATTCACCACCACGTTGCTCATTACTAAAAGCAGGATGGTGGGGGCCACAGGGTAACTTCATTAAGACATACGTAATTTAACCTGACTCTTCATGACCCAGCCTTCAAGGGGTCCCATAAAAACAGGTGAGCCCGAAGTCAGACTCTCAGTTCTCACATTAATTCATTCACTCAGCATTCAAAATCATTTCAGGTACAGAGGGAGTTTTGCTAAGCATAGAAGGGAGGAGAGGAAAGAACCTCCTTGCTCAGCCTCTGCCTTTAGGAACCTCAGGATGTGTCAGGGAGACTGTTGGACTACCCTATCCCCTCTCCTACAGGGAAGAAAATATCTAGACCAAACCTCATAGAAGTTCCAAGAACGATGGTTACGTCTGGCTGCAGGCAGGAGTGAAGACTTCCTGGAAAAGGGGTATCAAAGCACTGCTTGCTGAGCACCTGTGACATGTTCAGCAATCTGCGTGAAGAAGCTCCTGAATGTTCACCATAACCGAAGGGGTAAGGAGTATGATTATCCCCAGTGAATAGTGGAGGGAAGCTGGTGAGATTCAAAATCAGGTCTGACCCCAAAGCCAGGCACTCTGAAGAACTTCAGTCTTCACTTGCTGCATTTAGGAAGGTTCTCGCAGGAGTGTCAGGGTGGTCTGGATAATGTGAGCAGTGCAGGACCCCCATTATCCCGCTGTGGGAGCCCAGCAGACACCCAGAGTGTCTCCTGCAGTTTGGGGGCCCTGAGGGCTTTCTTCTGGTGACCCAGCTAAAATGGACCCTTCCCTTGTCATAACCCCTTCCCCGCAAAACCATGGAGCTCCTGCCCCTACCCTGCGCAAGAACTTTCACAAGGGGTGGCCCTTGAACTCCAGCCCATCAATGCCCAAATCAGCTCGTAGAGCCCTGACTCACTCAGGGTTTAATGATCCCCCCCCAGGCCGCTCATTGAGAGGAGACCACCTCTGTTCATCTTCTATTGAGGAGCCCCTTGGGGAAAACTCTGCATTACAGTCCTTAGAGCTCAGAGGTATTGGAAAGGTTGCTGGGGTCAACCTGGCCACTTTCTGAAACCTGGAAGCATGGAGGCTGCCTTTCCCCACCTCCTCGTCTAACACTTCCCATCCCACGAGTGTTCAGAGAGAGCAGAATCTTCCTGTGGCCTTTAGAGACCCGCAAAAGGTGCCAATGCCTGGCTAGGAAGGATGCAGGAGGGCAGGGGAGACGGAACCAGCAGCCACGTTGTATGTGAGCACTCAGGGGATCGGCCTGGTGTAGGGCAGTATTTCCCTGATTGCTGTCCTTCCAGAACCACCTACTCGATTTTAGGCATAATCACATATCACCTGGTCTATTATTATACTTAAATTTATTTTAAAAGGAGGTCTTGTATCACTACTGCAGAGGAGAAACTGAATCATTTGCCATAAACAGGAGGTAACCATGGAGATAGAGGGTTATTAAATTTCTAGCTAAGTTGTTCTATGGCAGGCTGAGGCTCCCTCCCCATCCTTACCCTGACTCCTTACCCTCTCTGTGACCCCGTCCCCTTCTGCTGCTTTAGTTGCCCCCTTGGATAAAATTGCTCACTCAGCATTCCCTCTACTAATAAAGGCAGATCTCTCCAAGAAATGACTTTACTTGCAGAGAAGCACATTTGCAAATTCTTTCAGTACATCGCTCCTAAACGCTCCGTTAATTGTTCGGTCCCAGGATAGTAAATTAGGAGACCCTTTGAGGACAATGCAACAGCCCTGTGTGGCACTAGATCGATTTCAACCCCGGGTGGGACTTGCTGGACTCCTTGCTCTTTTCTGAGATCCTCTCAGAAAAGATGAGCTACCCCAGGGGCCTCCAAATGGCCTCATCTGAGGCTCAATCCCAAGGAAGTCTGAGAGGCCTGAGGGCGAAGGAGGGGGTCCCTGCTCTAGCTGAGTGTGTTGGCATGCACATTTCACCTGCTCGGAAAGTCTTAGACACGAAGCCTTGAGGGCTATGGGCATCGGGGGACCTGGGGCCAGAGTAGCCTTAGGCAACATGAAGACAAACAGGACATGAGCTGCAGTGCTAGGGCTGGTGAGCTCTGCCGTCTGAAACTGCATGAAGCCAGCGTTGAGCACCCACTTGGGCTTCCCATTAAACACCTCAACAGAAGACACCGTAGCCTCTCCTGAGACCCTTGGTTCTCCTCTTCTGCTTTTCTCTTCTTTCACCACTACTGACGCTTAGACTCACAGACCAACACATGTGGGACCTGCACAGCCTGGAGGAACCAGCTGGCTCCACCCCTCAGGTGAGGCCAATTGGAGGCCCCTGGGGTAGCTCATCTTTGGGGGAAGGGAGGGTTTCCAACCAACATTTGAAAGTGCTCATCCAGCTCTGATTGAGAACAGAGGCTCACGCTGCATGGGGATATTTGGAGCAGTGCTCAGTTTCTGCTCCAGTCTCAGCAGAACCACACCCCGAAAACTCACCAGACCTGCCTTCCCTGGGGGGCAACCTAGGGATCACCTCTACAGAGGGGGGATGCAGGTCCTAATGGGGCATCTCCCTGAAAGAAGTGGAAGCTAGGGTGGAGAGGTGAGAAGAACCCTTTGAGAGGGGTTATGGAGCAACGTGCATTCTTGGGGAGCAGTGGCTGTCCCCCTCCCACCTTCACCTTGCCAACATTTTACTGCAGGGATCCTGGGATTCATTCCTCCCTCCCTCCCTCCCTCCCTCCCTTCCTCCCTTCCTTCCTTCCTTCCTTCCTTCCTTCCTTCCTTCCTATTACTGTCTTTAAAACTCTATCTCTAGGAACCCCTGGGTGGCTCAGTCAGCTCGGGTCCTGATGTCAGGATTGAGCCCTACATGGGGTCCCTGCTCATCAGGGAGTCTGCTTGTCCCTCTCCCTGTGCCCTCCACTTGCACACACTCTTCTCTCTCAAATAAATAAAAGTTTAAAAAAAATAAAATTCTGTCTCTAGATAAGCCTAGTCCTAGGAAGCCGATGCAGCTAGGTGGAAGGGGCTTGCACGACGCCCCCCCCCCGTAAAGTGAGGCCTCCCCATCTCCCCGTGAGGGGTCACCAGGTGACTGACCATCTGAAATGCCACCAATAGCAATTCTTTCTTTTACTTCAATAGCCCTTGACCAGTTATCTAACGCTTTCCTTTGCACCTCTGTTTCCTGGGGATGAAATGTGTTTGCTGAGCAAGGCCAGTGAGGCTCAAAGGAAGGAAGTCATCTGTTCTGGGTCCAGCTACGTCACTCCAGTCTCTGTCTCCTGTGGTCCCAGGGCTTCCTCCTCTTCTGTCTATTCTCTGTGTGTCTTATAAGGACTCTTGTCACTGGATTTAGGGCCCAATCCAGGATGATCTCCTCTCAAGATCCCTAACTGAATGACATCTACAAAGACCCATTGTCCAAATAAGATAATAGTTAGAAGTTCTGGGATTTGACACGGATATGTTTTGGGGGCCATCTTCAGCCTATCACAGGCACAAGGGACTCAACAGAAGGAAAAGACAAAAGGAGAGCTGCTTCCCTTTGGAGCTGGGATGCAGCAGCCACCTAGTACCAGCACCCCGCTCCCCCCATAACTGCCCCCAGTCACCCCAGCCCTGTCCTTTAGGCTTCCCAGAGCCCCGCCCCTCCCAAATCCAGTTCGCAAGGCCCTTCCATTGGTGTTATGATTCTTTTCCCATCTCGTGGGGGATGAAGAAATGGGGTCCTAGAGCAGCAGGGTGCTCAGCACCCCATGTGGATGAATTGGGCGCCCCAGAATCCTAGAATAAGAGGAGATGAGAGGCAGGGAAGGGCTGGGGAACCTGCAACGCCGCTTTGGGGGCGGGGGGGGGGAGCGCGCACTTTCTGCCGGGGACTGCTGCAGCGGCAGACGCGTCCCCATCGGTGCTTACGGCCGCGCGCACACGGACGAGCGGGGAGTGTCGCCCCTGTGCACGCAGTGGGAAGCGGCCCCGGCGGGGGGGTTGGGGAGCTCGCGCGCACCCGGAAGTGCGCACGGCAGCAGGGTAGGGTGGGGTGCGGTGCAGTGCGGTGCGGTGCGGTGGGGCGGGGTTGGGGGGAACCGCTGCCGCAGTGCGCGCCTCCGCCGAAGCCCGCGTGCCCAGATGGAGAGAGGGGGCGCCGCGCGCGAGCGGGCTGTGCTTGCGCGCCCCCGCCGGGGGCTATAAAAGCCTCGCCACCTGCTGCTACCAGTGCGTCCAGTTGCCCAGAGAAGCCAATTCACCTCCTTCAGCGGCAGCTCCTCTGGACATGGACCCCGAGACCTGCCCTTGCCCTACTGGTGAGCCCCCGCCCCCAGCGCGCCCCTGACTTGCAAAGAATCCCGCGCCCTACGGACCCGCTCAAGGACATTTGGGGGAAGGGACCCTCCCTGTTTGCCATTTTTAACCTCGTCGAAGGGTGGACGTGGCTATATCCCAGAGGGCACTGAGATCTGACACCCCATCTCCTCCTTTAGGCCTGGCCCACCCCGGTTTTAGCACATTTAACCCTTCCTGTGGTGTCCCCCCCTCTAGGCGGTTCCTGCACCTGCGACGGCACCTGCAAGTGCGAGGGATGCAAATGCACCTCCTGCAAGAAGAGTGAGTGTGGGGACCCCCGCCCCCTCTTCTCCCTGAAGTTGGCAAGATGGAGAGACCCTGAGGCCCCCTATTACATTGCTTTTGACTCCTACTGGGACAGAACCACCTGGGGAGACCATAAGATAGAGCCGCCCAGGCCCCACCCCCAGTGATTGCTGCAGTGGGCCTGGGGCAAGATGTTTTCGTAAATCCTCGCTTCTAATGGGGAGCTGGGGTGGAGAGCTGCAAGCCTGGTCCGAACCCTCACCTCCAAACCTCATGCCTGGGGAAGCTGGTGGCAAGGCTGGGGGCCAGCTCTGGAGTTCTGGTCGCTTGGTCCCTCTCAGGCCTTTGAGGATGCCCTCAATTTGACCTCCCCTAGTCTCCCCAGGAGCAGTGTAATTAATACGCTTGGGGAGTAGGAGGTGGGAGGAAGGCTCCTTTCCTCCCTGGTGCATAAGACTAACCACAGGTCCTCCCACGGATCTCCTGGAACCCCTACACCTGGCCATCTCGGCTCCTCCAAGTTTATCCTTCAAGTCCTTTTTCAAGGCCGTTGATCCTCTGATGCTTTCTCCTTATGGTCCAGCACTCCCCCACCATCCCCGGGACTCCCCTGTACCCACTGAAGGGGCTGTGGGCCACTTACTGGACACTCGTCTCCCGTGGTAGCCCAGCATGCAACCGACAGACCACAGATGCTGAGTCCAACCGGGCGTGCGACCAGGACCCTAGCACCCCTCCTTGTCCCCCTCCCTTTTGATGGGGACAGACACAGAGAGAGGCCATCAGACTGGTGGCTCCCAATTTTATCTGCAGGCTGCTGCTCGTGCTGCCCTGCCGAGTGTGAGAAATGCACCAAGGATTGTGTGTGCAAAGGAGGAGAGGGGACGGAGGCCGAGGCCGAGAAGTGTAGCTGCTGCCAATGAGGACATGCCCCTCCGTGTGAGCCGGGGTGAAGGGTGTTGGGTGGCTCGGTGCCACCTCTCCTGTGGTGTGGCTGGGCTGTGTCCCCTTCCTCTGCCAGCCCCTGGCAAGTGACAATAAAGCCCATGAATGGCATAAGCCAAGGACTGGTCTCTTCTTAAAGGGGAAGGATGTGGGGGTAGGGGGAGCCTAATCTGAGGGAACTGCCCTGTTGAAAAGGGAAACCCTGAGACATGGCCTCTGTTCTATTTGGGGCTGGGATGGAGCTCTGTGGGGCGGAGTACATACCCCCCCCCCTTCAGATGCACTTGAGCCTCCTGCTAAGTCAAGCTCAAGGCTGGGGACAGAGAGACCAGACCCATATGTGCGTCTCTTGCTCACACTTGTCACCTCACATTCTTCATCTGTACAATGGGTTCGGAGGGAAGTTAAAAGCAGGCCCCAGTCCCAAAGCCCTGAGATTCCTGGAATGTTCTAGTTGCTCCTGCAAAGCTGCCTGTTGTCAGAGCCATCAGAGGAGAGAGTCCAGGAGGCCCAGGGGCCTGTCTTGGCAAACCGTCAGCTGCGTTTCCAAGTTCACCACCCTGAATAGCCTGTCTCCCCGAGACAGATTGCTCAGCTCCTTTCAAATCATCTCGTTTGGCAGTTTGTCTCCAGCCCCTTTTTCTTCAAGGGCAAAGGAGGGTAATAAGGGCTTTTATCCACTGTGGTTGTGATCCAGTCCTTGGTGAAAGAGAACACTCAGATCTACCTGGGTTGACTGAGAAGGGAGAAACAGAATTCTGGGAGACAGAAGTTGCCCGGCAAGAGGTTACAATGCTGTAAACACATCCATTTTCCTCCAAGGTAGTTTTTCAGGACAGCTCATTCAAAAGCCCACCAGGATTTATTTTTAAGAACTAATAGGCTGAGTGAAGAAACAGAATGCGAGAAAAGCCAAACCAGTTTTGAAAAGGGACAGCAAAAAGGATTTGCTCTAACCCGCTAGCATTACTTGTTCTAAAGCTCTAGGGAGTGATGTCAGCTTAGGAATAGATCCGTTGGACAGAGAAGAGGGTCCAAAAACAGACACTGGGTAGCTGGGAGTAAGAGATGATCAAGTTAGTGGCAAAAGGATACACTAGTCAGTGGGAAGCATTGGAATAACGGCTGTCCTTTTGCATATCATGTAAAAAGTATTTTTCGATTGACTTAAATACCTAGGTGCAAAATCAAAGCTATAAAAGAATCAGAAGGGGAAAATAGGATGTTTATTACTCTGGAGTGGAGATGATTCTTTTAAATAAGATATAAAAGAAAAGATTGATGCATTTGAGATTACCTTGTACTAAATCCTTTTAAGTACATTTTCTTACTTTATCCTTAAACTCTAAAAGAATAGTATGATGATTATACCCATTTTACAGATGGGGCAATAGAGCTTAGGGTAATCTGCATGAGGTCTGTTAAAAGATAAACTGAGGCATAATGTGTTCATTTGAGCAAACATTGATCCAAATCAGGCAGTCTGCAGTCTGGCAGAGAGAAAGGAGCTCCAAGGAGCACAAAATGAAAGATTTTTATAGGCAGAAGGGAGCAGGACCAATGGAGTTATAATAGGCCAAAAAAAAAAAAAAAAGAAAAGAAAAAAGAAAAAGAAAACAGAAGAAGAAGAAAAAAAGAACAGACTCAGGTCATGATCTCAGGGTCATTGCTTCCACCTATCACGTAGCTAGAACCTGGTAGAGTCAGGATTTGAACCCAGGCTAACTGACTAAAATCAGACCCTTAAACCTACCCATGCTTGTTTTCTTGCTTCTGGCTTACCTTGTGGTACAAAAAGCATCAAAACAAACCTGAATCACCCCGCACTCACGCGGATGGAGTTTTTGTCTGTCGGAACTACTATAACGAAATATTACAGACTGAGGAGCATATAAACAACAGAAACTTTTTTCTCGCAGTTCTGGAGCAGAGAAGCCTGAGATCAGCCAGCATGGCCGAGTGAAGGTCTCTTCTGGGTCAGAGACTTCTCGCTGCAGCCTCACGTGGCAGAAGGGACTAGGGAGCTCCGTGGGGTCTCTGTTACAAGAGCACTAATTCCATTCCTGACAGCTCCCCCTCATGACCCAAGCACCTCCCAAAGGCCCAGGAGACACAAACCTTCAGACCAGAGCAGATGACTGCCATCAAAAAAACAAAATAACGAGTGTTGGCAAGGACGTGGAGGAACTGGAACCCTTGTGCGCCAGGGGCGGAAAGGTGAAATGGTGCAGCCACTATGGAAACAGTATGGCGGCTCTTCCAAAAATTAAAGATAGAATTACCATAGAACCCAGAAATCCCACCTTCAGGTAATACCCAAAAGAATTGAAAGCAGGGTCTCAAAGAGATATTTGTAGACCCATGTTCATAGCAGGTTATTCGCAATAGCCAAAAGGCAGAAGCAGGGTAGGTATCCATTGATAGATGAATGGTATATACCTACAGTGGAATATTACTCACTCATTGAAAGAAAAGAAATTCTGGTATATGCTACAACGTGAAGTTGTAAGCCAGTTACAAAAAAGACAAAACTGGGGGCACCTGGGTGGCTCAAGCTGATTAAGCGTCTGACTCTTTAGCTCAGGTCATGATCTCAGGGTCACGGGATTGAGCCCCTCTACGAGCGTGGCTCAGCACGTGGAGTCTGCTTGTTCCCTTCTCTCTCTCTCTCTCTCTCTCTCTCTCTCTGTTATGGCCCCCCACCCTCACTCAGGTGCCCTCTCTCTCAAATAAATAAATAAAACCTTTTTAAAAAATATTAGAGGAGGGGTACCTGGGTGGCTCAGTCTGTTAAGCGTCTGGGTCCTGGGATCGAGCCCCAAGTCTGGGTCCCTGCTCAGTGGGGGGCCTGCTTCTCCCTCTCCCTCTGCCCCGTGGCTTGTGCTCTCTCTTTCACTCTCTCTCTCTATCTCAAATAAACTCTTTTAAAAACTAAAAATAAAAAAATATTAGAGGAAATGTTAAAAAAAAAAAAAAAGACAAAGCTGTATGATTCCAGTTATACGAGGTACCCAGAGCAGTCAAATTCATAGAGCCACAAGCAGAACGATGTTTACCAGGGGATGGGGATGGGGGGATGGGAAGTTGTTTAGAGGGTACAGAGTTGCAGTTTTGCAAGATGACAAGAGTTCTAGGGATTGGTTGCACAACGATCTAAATGTACTTAACATCACTGAACTGCACGCTTGAAAATGGTTAAGGGCCTAGCGGCTCAGTCGGTTAAGCGTCTGCCTTCAGCTCAGGTCATGATCCCAGGGTCCTGGGACCGAGCCCCACATTGGGCTCCCTGCTCAGCGGGGAGCCTGCTGCTCCCCCTGCTTGTGCTCTCTCTCTCTCTCTTTCTCTCTCTCTCACTCTCACAAATAAATAAATAAAATCTTAAAAAAAAAAAAAAAGGATGATGTAAGGCTCTGGGAACTGCTATGGAAAGACCACCACAACCTATAATTAAGTAAAAACAAGCAAATAAACAAACAAAAACCCCCAAAACCAAACATGTAGAACAGTACATATAGTATAATACTAATTACATAAAAAAGGGAAAGTAAAACTTCACATACAGGGCGCCTGGGTGGCTCAGTCTGTTAAGCGTCTGCTCAGCTCAGGTCATGATCCCTGCACCCTGGGATCGAGCCCCACTCATTGGGCTCCCTGCTCAGCAAGGAGTCTGCTTCTCTCTCTCCCTCCTCCTCTGCCCCCGACTGCCAGCTCCTGCTCGCTCTCTCACTCTCTCTCTCTTTCTTGTGCACGCACTCTCTCTCTCAAATAAATAAATAAAATCTTAAAAAAAACAAAACCCTTCCTATGTATATGGAGAGTGGGATTTTCGCAGACAATCAAGGGGGATTTTTAGCTTTACTCATATTAACCTTTTACAAAGAGACTGCATTCACTTCTGTTTGGCTAATTTTTACATATGCAAGTGAATACCGCAACTTACTTTTTTTTTTTTCACTCAACAGTCTGCCTTGGAGATATTTCTGTGTTGGGACCTAGAGAGCTAATAACTGCTGTAGCATGGAATGATTATATCATAGTTCATTTCAGAATTTCCTTACAGACTAATGGATGGCTATTTGGGTGGATTCCACCTTTCCAACACGCAGACTGCGGCTCCTTCTCGTACACATGTGTCAGAGAGTTTCTCTTAGTTGTAAGCTGATTTGTCAAATTGCTAGAGTACAGGAAACAGCGCTTTCAATAGATCTGGCCAAAGGCCCTCCACTGGGACTGTTCCAGCTTGCATTCCACCAGCAGTGTCTTGAGAGTGTTCAATGCTCCATTTCCTCATCAACCCTGGGTATTAACATTGAATTTTTTTTGTCAGCCTGATGGGTAAAAAATGACACCTTAGATTTTAAATTATACCTTTCCTTTTAACAGTAAGTCTGAGCACCTTTCCAGTGGTTTCTTAGCCCTTGGTTGTCATTTTCTGTGAACTTCTGCTGCACGTCCTTTGTCCCCTTTTTTTATTCATTTGTTTGTAGTGTTCTTATTGATTTGTAGAAGCTCTTTATATATTGTGGCCACCGATCCTTTGTTTTCGATCTGCTTTTTTGTTTTTCGGGAAGTTCTGTTTTCAATCTGCTTTTTTGTTTTTCGGGAAGTTCTCAAAGATTTTGGGCTTCTGGTGGAATTCTCTTTTCTTGTTTTTAAACCCCTTTTTAAGATATAGTTTACATGCTATAAAATTCACTGATTGTAAGTGTACAATTCAATTATATTAACAAGTTTTTAAGAGTTGTAGCACCATCACCACAACACAGTTTTAAAATATTATCCTCCAGAAGTTCTACTGTACCTATCTGCAGTTTGTTCCTGCTCCCTCCACCAGTGGCGTTTCTGTCTCTATGAGTTTGTCTTCTCTAAACATTTCATATAAATGGAATCCTATGTAGTCTTTTGCATCCTTCACTTAGCATAGTGTCTTTGAGATTCATGCCATGTAGTTGCATATCTTAGTAATTCATTCGTTTTGTTTGTTTGTTTGTTATTGCTGAATAGGTGTTTCAGGGGCCACATTCAGTACAGTACGCCACATTCTGCTTACCCATTCACCAGTGGATGGATGTTTGAATTGTTCACACTTTTTGGCTATTTCAAATAATAGCTATGTTCATAAGTGGCTATGAACATTGGTGCATGAGTGTTTGTGTGGATTTGTTTTTATTTCTCTTGGTTAGATATTTAGGAGTGGAATTGCAGGGTCTTACAGTAGCTCTTGTGTTTACTCTCTGGAGAAATTGCCAAATTGCTTTCCAAAGTGGCTGTTCATCTTACATTTCCACCAGCAGTGCCTGGGGGTTGCACATTTCCCACTTCCTTACCAGCCCTCTTAGATGAATGTTTTACCCTAGCCATTCGTAGTCAGTGTAAAGTGGTATCACATTGTGGTTTCAGTTTGCGTCTCTCTAATACCCATGATGTCGAGCATCCTTTCGTGTGCTTAATAGCCATCCGTAGATCTTCTTTGCTGGCATGTCTATTCAAATATTTTGCCCGTTATAAAATGTTTTACTGGGGTGAAATATACATAACATAAAATTTACCGTTCTAGCAATTTTTAAGTTACAGCCTAGTAGCCTTGGACGTATTCACATGGTTGTACAACCGTCACCACCGTCCATCTCCAGAACTGTTCATCTTCCCAAACTAAACTCTGTCCCCATGAAGCAATAACTCCCATTCTCGTCTCTCTGTAGCTCCTGGAAAGCACCAATTGGCTTTCTCTATGAATTTGACTACTCTCCGTGTCTCATGTAAGTGCCTTCATACAATATTTATTTGTCCTTTCGTGTCTTATTTCATCGAGCGTCACATCTTTAAAGGTCATTCATGTTGTAACATTTGTCAGAACTTCATTCCTTTTGGGGGCTGAATCACTTGTCCATCGCATGTGGATACCACACTTTATTTATCCCTTTGTCCATCAGTGGACTTTTGTTTTGTTTCCACTGCTTGGCTATTATAGATAACGCAATGAGCACGAAGGTGCATATATCTTTTCAATTTAGTGTTTTCATTTTCCTCTGATAAATACCCAGAAGTGGAATTGCTGGATTATGTGGTAGTTTATTTTTGATTTTTTGAGGAATCTCTATACTCTTCTCCAGAGTGGCTGCACCAGGTTGCATTCCTACCAGCAGTGCTAGAGGGTTCCCCTTTCTCCACATCCTCATCAACTCTCGTTATTTCTTTTCTTTTTGATAATAGCCATTCTAGCAGGTGTAAGGTGATGCCTCATTGTGGTTTTGATTTGCATTTCCCTGATGATTAGGGATGCTGAGCATTTTTTCACGTACCATGGGCCATCTCTATGTCTTCTTCGGAGAAATGTGTCCTCTGCCCATGCTTTAATCAGATTGTTTAGTTCTTAGCTAGTGGGTTATATGAGTTCTTTATGTACTTTGAATATTAACCCCTTATCAGATAAATGATTTGCAGACATTTTTTTTTCCATTTGGTAGGTTGCCTTTTCATTTTGTTGATGGTTTCCTCTGCTGTGCAGAAGCTTTTTAGTGTAATGGAGTCCCATTTGTTTGTTTTTGCTTTTGTTGCCTTTGCTTTTGGTGTCAAATCAAAAAAAAAATTCATCATCAAGACTGATGTCAAGGAGCTTTCTGCCCATGTTTCTTCTAGGAATCTTATGGTTTCAGGTCTTACATTCAACCTTTAACCCAGTTTGAGTTATTTTGTATATAAGGTGTGAGATAGTGGCCCAGTTTCATTCTTTTGCATGTGGCTGTCCAGTTTTCCAAACCCCATTTATTGGAGAGACTGTCCTTTGTATATTCTTGGCTCCTTTCTTGTTCATTAATTGACCATATATATGTGGGATTATTTCTGGGCTTTCTATTCTGTTCCATTTGTCTATTTGACTGTTTTTATGCCAATAGCATACTGTTTTGATTACTACTTTGTAATATAGTTTGAAATCAGGGAGCATGATGCCTTCTGGAGGCATTCTTTAGTCTTCCATCATTCAGCCTTTTAATGAATGACCTTTTCCCTCTTTCCATGGGAGTTTGAGCAGACACAGGAGACGTACATCTTCACTGAGATGCCATCTCAACCTGCCCCCCCAAAAAAATTTCCTCACAAAGAATATTTATGACTGCCTAAAAATCACCACGCCCTGTGGTGGACACTGAGGAGAGATGAAAGGAAATGGGCTCGGCTCTTCAAGGAACTCACAGACCGGTGGGGAGGGTAAAGCCATCACAAGAATCCGGAGTGGAATCCTGGATGCTTTATTTTTTTCATTTAAATTCAATTAATTAACATATAATGTATTATTAGCTTCAGAGGTTGAGGTCAGTGATTTATCAGTCTTATATAACACCCAGTGCTCAATGCACCACCTGCCCTCCTTAATCCTGGATGCTTTAGAAACTGGAAGAAACTTGTGGACCATGGCACCCAGGCTCTCCTCATTTTAGAGTTTAGGAGGCTGAGGCCCAGGGAGGATGAGGTGGTACAAGCAAAAAGCTCTGGTGGCTTTAAGAAGGGAGAGACTCCACCAGGACGGGAGATCAGGGAAGACTCCTTGGAGGAAGAGGCATTTGAAATAGGCTTTTGGGGACAGAAGGAGGGAGCAAAAACTTAGAGTGTGGAGTGTCACGTCTGTTTGAAAGAAGGTATGCGATGCCCTAGAATCCTAGGGTAGAAGTGGTTGGAGACAGAAAAGGGAAGTTGAGGCCAGAGTAGTAAGAAGGGAGTGATGCCAGGCGTTTGGCTGTTCCCTGAGTTCAGGCTTTCCGAGCTGACATTCCACAAGGCAGGTCTCACCCTTCAAGGAGCCCCCTTACTGGCTGCTGGCAAGACTCCGTTTTCTCCATTCCTCTGCATTATTAAGCACCCACTGTGACCCGGGCACTGTGCCAGGTGCCAGAGCTAGGACAGTGAGCGCAGCAGACACAGCCCACGACCTAGCGAGGAGCCAAAGATTAAATAAAAAAAACAAAACCACACAGTGCGTGAGCTGCTGGGAGAGGCCTTGCGGGAGAGGGCCTAAGTGCACGGCTCTGGGGAGAGATGGCCTGCTTGCGCCCTTTACTGGCAAATGGCTTTGCGCAATGTTACTTAGCCTCTCTGAGCCTCCGTTCGTCCCTCTGTAAAATGTGGACAGCCCCTGTCCTAGCTGCCAGAAGAATCCAGTGAGTTCGCACATGTCAAGCCCCTGACGTGGGACCTGGAGGACGTAAATATTAGCGGCTCTGTCACTCCTGCCTGTCACATAGTAAGTGCCACGGAGAAGGCGGACGTTTGCAGGTAACAGAGAGACTCCGATATTCTGGCTTCTGGGAAGGCTGTTCTGAGGAAGTGACCTTTACGCGGAGACCCAACAAATGAAAGGCACAGGGGTGGAGAGAGCATCGTAGGCAAAGAAAGCAGCCTGCGCAAAGGGCCTCGAGGCAGGAAGCACCCCACTACCCTCGCCGGGGTAGCCAGACTTTCGAGATGGCCTCCGTGATGCCGTGATGCCGTACCCCGCTGCTCGTGCCCTGGCATGTCCTCTCCCCTTGAGTGTGGCCTGGACCTAGTGACTTCTTCTCACAAATACAACCCTGCCAGAGCGGCGGGATGTGGCTCCGTGGGAACACGACCGTGACTTCCGTCTGATCACACTGTGCTGTTGGCACTCTCTCTTGCTTGCTCACTGTCCTGTTGGGCTGCTCTGGGGAGAGGCCCGTGTGGCCAGGAGCCAAGGTAGACCTCTGGCCAACCTTATGAGGAGCCAAGGCCTCAGCACAATAGCCCCATGAGGGAGCTTGGAAGCCGATCCTGTCCCAGCTCACTCTGGCTGACACCCGGCTTGCTGTCCGGGAGAGAACCTGGGCCTGAGGGCCTAGCTCTGCCTTGCCTGCGTTCCTGACCCACAGAAACTACGAGGTAATTCTTGGGTGTTGTCTTAGCTGCTAAATTTGTTATGCAGCCCTAGATAACTAAGACACATCCAAAAGAAGGCAGGGTCAGTAGAAAGAGAAGGAAAATCTAAGATCACACTGTTGGTAACTGTGACAGGAACCGTGGAATCCTAGGATCCCCGAGAAGAAGGGGCCTAACCTCTCTCTATCCCCCATCTGATGCTGGAATCGCCAGCCTGTTTCTATTTCTGTGGTGACAGGAAACTATCTTCCAAGCAGGTCCCTTTCGGTCATGGCCAGCTCCAATTGCAAGAAAGGCCTTTCCCATCTGGAGCAGAACCTTTATCCCTTCAGCCCCATCCTTGGCCAGGTTCTGCCCTCGGGACCACAGAGGACAAGCCTAATTTCTTCTTTTCAGCATGGCATAAACACGGAAGTATGGAGTCAGAAAGTCCTGGGTTCAAATCCCCATGCTGCCATTTACACCTGTGTCCCTGAGCAGGCTGTGAGCCTCCACGGTCTCGTCCATAAAAAAGCAGTGTCTGCCTCGTTGAGCTGTGCAGAGGCCTAAGTGAGGTAAACTCAGGATGTCCTTAGCACCAGGCCTGGTACACAGCAGGTGCTCAATATTCCGCATGGGGCGCCTGGGTGGCTGTCAGTTAAGCAACTGACTCTTGATTTCGGCTCAGGTCATGATCTCAGGGTCGTGAGATAGCCCCGAGTCAGGTTCCACGCTGAGTGTGGAGCCTGCTTAAGATTCTCTGTGTCCCTCTCTTTCTGTCTCCCTCCACTCCCTGCTCACGTGCCCTCGCTCTCTCTCTCAAAAAATATATATAACATATAATATATAATGTTAATAATGTAATTAATATCATACTAATATTAACATTAATACTATTGATATTAATAATATATATTATATATGTTATTCCCCACAGCTACTCTGGCAGATTAGAGATGTCTGCAAAGTCACTGACTCCTCCCATCAGACGTGGGGCCTTCATCGTTTCCGCTTGAATCTGGGCGGCAGGATCTGGGACCGCTTGACCAACACATCATGATGAAACTGACCTGTGCTAGTTTCAGGGCCCAGGGTTTGAGAGACTCACAGCTACCATGCCTGACTTTCGGTCCTCATGCCTGTGGAGCCCTGAGCTGAATGGAAGGAGCCTCACTGCCCAGAGGCTGCCTTGCTGACGAGGCCACATGTGGGAGCCCTGGCTAGGAGCTCCAGCTGAGCTCAGCCCTCCAGCCGTCCCCGCTGGGGCACCACATATGTGCGTGAAGCTGTCTCAGATCTTCCAATCCAGCCCATTCACCAGTCGAATGCCACCAAGTGACCTCAGTCGCTGATGCCCAGAACAAAAGAATCACCCAAATGAACACTGTTGGAATTCCTGACCCCCAAAACCAGAGAGCCTTGGGACCATTGTGATCAACCGTCTCCTGGACAGTTGAAGCCTGACATGAAGACAAACCTCAGGATGGTCTGGCCAACAGTGCCCGTTCAGACTTCATCCAGAATCACTTCTCCAAAAGGAAATGATTGACTCACAATGGTTTCAGGGATGGCTGGGTCTCGGTGCTCCAGTGAGGTTGGTCTCCATTTCCTTTGTCATGGCTTTATTTTCAGGCTCTTCTCCTCGAGACAAAAGGCTTCAGAAACTCAGCTTCACCTCCTCTCAGGTTCAAGGGTAGATGGAAAGAGTAACTTCATTTTCCCAGCTTTCCCAGCAAAAGTTTCAGCGATTCTCTTTGGTTCATGGCTGGGTGAACCAATCAGAGCCAATGCCTGTGGCCAGGGAGGAAGAATGGCCTGGAATCTAGAGACCCCCGGGTGGGGGGGGTCTCCACCATCCAAACCATATGGACCAAGAGAAGGAGAACAAAGGAGAACTAAGGGTACTGCCACAGGGGAAGGGTGTGTGGATGTCTGGGAAGCAGAACTATAAACATCCACCTCTGCATTTTAAAGGAGAGTGAAAATTCACTCCTTCACCTCCTTCATTCTAGATAACATACTTCTGTTAATGCAATCCAGGGCCACATGATTGCCTCACACTGATGACTCCCATCAGATTAGCAGGGAGGTGTTTTTCCTTATCTAATGCTGCTTGGCTTTGTCGCCCTCACCCTCTGCCATGCTAAGAATGCAGACATTGGAAGGTCCTTCCTTTCCAGCTCCTTCCCAAGCACAGTGAGGCTTCCAGGGGCATGTCAATGAGCAAGACTAGGGCCAGGTCCCCCTTTGCTGATTGGTCATCCCTCCCCTCACTGAGTCACAATGATTCAAGGCAGACAGCTAAGTCTTGGAAGCCAGCATGGATGGCTCAGACCCAAGGCTAGCTTCAGGACTTTCAGAGCAAAAACAAGCCCTATTGTCTCTTCATAGAGTTGGATTGTTTCCCCTGAGTGGCCCAGTGGCCACGTGATTAGAAACCAGGACTTTTGCATATAATGTGCGTGTCTGTGTAAACAACAGCACTGCTCACTCCCCGAGGAGCAGACCACGAGCGCACTGGTCCACAAGGCTGCCAGACACACAGAGACTTCCGGGAACTTGACTCTAAAATCAGAGAAAGTTTGCAGGTGACCCTGGAGTTCTAGTGCAATTGGATCATTTGACAGGACAGGTAAACTGAGGTTCCGAGGGGCCCTGGCACGCAACTGCGCCAAGGTCACTCCGCGAGTGAGTGGCAGTGACTGTTAGAATTTAGTCCCTCTGACAGCTCAAACCCACCCCCCGCCCCCACTTGGTGTTTTTATTGGAGTGAGCACACAGATCCCCAAGGCAGTGGAAAAAGTTTTTTACTTTCATTTTGTAATCGACCCTAATGTAAGGTGGGGGCTGGGGAAGGAGGGGACGTTAAAGGGATAACCCCCATTAATTCATCTGACAAATATTTATTAGCACCTACTGCAGACTTGGCCCTGTGCCCAGGGCCGGAGCCACATTTTGGGGGCAATGACCGTTCTTGCGTTCAGCAGCGCGCTGGAATGGGGAGGGAACACAGACATCAATCCAAGAATCACACACGTTCCTATGTATCACAGACATGGAAGGTGCCAGGAAGGAAAAGGACAGGATGTTTACCAACACGTTCCATGGGCATCCAGACCGAGCACGGGGTTCAGGATGGGCTCCCAAGGAAGTGACGTTTGAGCTGAGCTATGAAGACATTTCCACAGGACCTTACAGTAAATGCTACAAGAACAGCCTGTCCTTGCCCGCCTCCTCACTAAACCCCCTGCTGCAGGAGCCGGCATTCCCTAAGCTGCCAGGAACCTTCCAGCAACCAAAGGTTGCTGACTCCTCTGATGACACACTCTGGGCGTTCCGAGGGTGATGATCTAAGATCCTTACCCAGGGGCCAGACACACATGAGCAGGGAAGCAAGTTGTGCCCCTCAGAGAGGAATTTGGACGCTACTTCCACTCTTCCCCTCGGCTACACGGGGGAAGAAAGTTCTTGTGGGCTTTTCCCTTCCAGATGTTCCAGGGTGATGCCAACTTTCCAACTGGCTGCTTCTTCTGCAGGCTGGAATACAACTCCTTCCCCTTCCCCTGCCTAGCATAGACCTTCTCACCCTCCTTAGGTCACTGGCCCACCTCCTTCCAGGCTGGACCGACTCCCCACCACTGCTCCCCCTGCCCCGGAGGGCAACCTCCATCCTAGCCATGACCCTGGTGTCACTTTTCCCTATGCGCCCATGGGGCTGCCCCGTGACTCTGAGTTTCCTGAGCACCAGGCTTGTAGTTTCTTGATCCCGACTCTCCCCTGTTGGTGACGTCTACCCTTAGATGATCCAGCCTTAGCATCTGCGGGACGCTCTGATTTGAATCACTGGGCTCTGCTATGCAGAGCCTCTCTAGGCCTCCATTTCCTCCTTTTTAAAATAAGACTAAGGGATAGTCCTTTCCTCACAAGGTTGTGTTTAAAAACAAAATTCAGGGGCGCCTGGGTGGCTCAGTAGTTAAGCTTCTGCCTTCGGCTCAGGGCGTGATCCCAGCGTTCTGGGATCGAGCCCCACATCAGGCTCCTCCGCTAGGAGCCTGCTTCTTCCTCTCCCACTCCCCCTGCTTGTGTTCCCTCTCTCTCTGGCTGTCTCTTTCTCTGTCAAATAAATAAATAAAACCTAAAAAAAAAAAAAAGGCAGCTAGGATTTCCAACTGCATCGTGAAGCTTTAATAAATAAATAAATAAATAAATAAAAATAAAAACAAAATTCAGGGGTGCCTGGGTGCACCCCTGGGTGGCTCAGTCGGTTAAGCGTCTGCCTTCAGCTCAGGTCCTGAGGGATTGAGCCCTGCATCAGGCTCGCTGCTCCGTGGGGAGCCTGCTTCTGCCTGTCCCTCTGCTGCGCCCCCTGCTTGTGCTCTCGCTCTCTCTCTCCTGCTCTCTGTCAAATAAATAAAATCTTTTTAAAAATAAAAATAAAATACAAACGAAATTTAACTGAGTACATTTGAAGATCTGATTGGCTTTACTGGATGATTCATGAATCAGGCAGCATTCCATCTTGCCCGTCGAAGGGAGCGCTGAGGAGTTGTACAAAGTGGAGGGTTTGTATAGGAAAGACAGCGGGGCAAGTAGTTATGAGCAAGGGAAAAGAAAAGAATGTTTTAGGCAAGGTCACCTTCCTTTAGATGGAAGGGCAGGGGTCTTATTAGATGGATTGCTTCATCTTCCTTTGAGAAATAGAGAGGACCCCGGTGACAGACTGCCTCATGGGTACTGATCAGAAAATTCCTGATTGACCCCTAAGACTTCATTTCTGGGGGAGGTCGAAACTGCAGTCATTAGGTTAGGTATTAAGCTCACTTTGGTAACTTGGCCTAAGTGACACCATTTTGAGCCTGTGGTTTTCTTTTTAACAGTTGTTACAGGATTAAAAGAGAGCCTGCAGACAACACGCTTGCTATGCCCCCATCACATTATGAAGCCCTCCATATACATTGGGTAGATAGGTTATCCATAACCACCCCACGGCCTTACTATGCTGTTAGAATTATTAAGCCTTGACCGGCAGAAAGAGGTTTTTGTAATCTGTCTGCACTTTCAATCGATTTTTCTGTCCAAGCAGCGTCCCGAAGACCCGTTCCCTACCCGCTCCCAGTTTACCACCCCCCCACTCCCCCACCNCTCCCCCACCCCCCGTCCCCAGACGACGAGTTCAAGCACAGACCAGGAGGGCAGGAGGTGTGCAACACCAGAGGCCGGGGGCAGGGTGCTGGGCACACGGCCCAGCCACCAGGCACGCGGTGTTCCCGCTCTGCACCCGGCCCTTTCTGCGAGGTGGCGCGGGGCTCACGGAGGCGGCTTCTGGGAACCGGGGCGGGCGGCCGTGTGCACAGCCCCGCGCCCCGCGCGGCCGCGGGTGATTCAGCACGGGGCGTGTGCAGGCAGCGGCCGGCGGGCCGGGCTTTTGCACTCGCCCCGGCTCCTTCCCGCTATAAAGGGGGCCCGCAGCGCGGCGCTCCACTACGCCCTCCCGAAGCGACTCCAGGTTCTCGTGCAGCCGTCTCCGGACTCCAGCCACCGCTTCTCCTCGCTATGGATCCCAACTGCTCCTGCGCCACCGGTAAGGAGATCCGCGTCGGGCTCTCTTCCTGGCCACTTAGTTTTGGGGTGCTAACTGCCCTTTCCCAAAGCCTTCTGGTGCACCTCTCTCTAGGTTAATCGAGTCCTCCTTTCTATCGATAAGGGGTCGGACTTCATAGCTGGTCTCGGTTCCCAGGGGTTGGTTGTGGAATTGAGACTCGATTCCGGGCTGCCCGCTTGCGTTCCGGCTTCGAGTCCAGGGACGGTTCTCACTGTTTGCCTTTCTCCTTCAGGTGGCTCCTGCACGTGCGCCGGCTCCTGCAAATGCAAAGAGTGCAAATGCACCTCCTGCAAGAAGAGTGAGTGGAATCTTTACTCTTACACCCCCTACCCGCCCCTACCTACCCACCCCTATCCTCTATACCCCGAGGGGATGCCCGCCCCCTTGCGGGGGGAAGGTGCTGCCTGTCCGGGACCACCGGAATTCTTAATTCTGTGTGCCCAGCGCTCATCTCTGCCGCCTCCTTCCCTTTCCCAGGCTGCTGCTCCTGCTGCCCGGCCGGCTGTACCAAGTGTGCCCAGGGCTGCATCTGCAAAGGGGCTTCGGACAAGTGCAGCTGCTGTGCCTGATGACCGGGAGAGCCTGTTCCCGATGTAAATAGAACCACGTGTACAAACCTACAGTGTTTTTTTGGTGCTTTTGTTTTGGGTACAACCCTGAGCCTTTGCTACATTCCTTGTTGTTGTTTTTTCCCTATAAAATACATGAATTATAATAAAAGTTGTCAACTTTATTCTTGCTCTGTTTTCCTTTGCCTGGCCATGAGGGCTGGGGTGGGGAATTCAATGGGAATTGCAGAAACCTGTTTCCTGAACACAAATGGTATTCCCTAGAAATTGAGTGCCTTTAAGGCAAGCTTGGCGACTTCACAGAGCTATGCCTTCTGTAAAATGGAAGGGCATTATGCCAGAGGATATAGAGGCATGAGGGCCCTCTGTTCTCATGCCAGTTTTACTGTTACATAATCTCTATTCCCAATGTGGGGCTTGAACTCACGACCCAGAGATCAAGAGTCAGATGCTCTCCCTAGCCAGGCAGGTGCCCTGTCAATCCAGACTTTATGCTCCATGGTTTCTCTGCCCAACCTCAGTTCCTCATGGATTCTAGGCTTGAAAGTGACTACAGAAGGGAAAAAAAACCCTCCCCTGTTCAGATCCTACCTGGGGCTTCTAAAAAAAATATCTGTGGTAAAGGTCCAGTTTCTACTTTATATCCATCTCAAAATAAACCTTGGGTAAAATCATATACATATATATAATTTTATGAAAATGCCATAAAAGAACAATATAAAGCCCATGTTTTTAGTTTGAGCACGCATGATTTTAATGAATATATGAAGAACAAGTAAAAGATTTTAAAAAGCTGCACACACATACTTTCACTGAAGGTGTCCACTGAGCACTAGAGAGAATTCACAAATGCCCCAGACCAGGACCACACACCTAGAGGAGTGCTGTCCTAGATACCCCTCTGCACGGGGAACTTGGCCTGCTCCCCACCATTGTGCCACCGACGGGACACCCTGTACGCCCGAGAGTTCCCTGTTGTGACTTGGCTTTGAATCTTTGGAAGTTCCTCCCTAGGTCAGGCTGGAATCTGTCCTCCAGAATCCAGTTGTCCTTGGCAACTTGAAACCAACAAAGTGACGAGGGAACTGGAGGGAAACATCCAGCCTGTTTCCCAGCGAGAGGGAGGGACGTGAGAACTGGTTCCAGATGAAGCAGTTCAGGTCTCCCTGTGCAGGGGGATGGCCAAGTCTGCGCTTTGCAGGGCGTGGTGGTGTTTACTAGGCAGGAGTGAGGCCGAGTGTGACTTGTAATTAAGGCCAACGGTTAGTCCCCCTGGCTATTTGTGGAGGGAATTGCTATTTGATGTTCAATCAAAGGGAAAGGGAGTCATGTGGTCCGGAGTCAGGACCATGCTCGCCTGCAGGTGCCTGGTGTGAAAAGGGGATTTCAGAAGGCTTCTGGTGTTGGTCCAGGGCATGGGCTTTGGTGTCGGGCAGTCTAGGGGCACAGCCTACTTTGCCGCAGGTGGCCAGGACAAGCTGCTCGACCTCACTGAGCCTCCATTTCTTCCTTTGTAGAAAGGAGATTCTATCTCTATGTGGGGATTAAATGACAGTGTCCTGGCTCCTGGCCAGGGCTTAATAAACAGTGTTCATTATGTCCACACTGACATTCATGCAGACGGAATCCTGTTGGATCCCAATAAGCTCTTGGGGAAAGGGTCACTAGTTTGGAAGCGTTACTCTGGGTTGGAGGTTAAGGATAGAATTGGAAATTTGCTAACCTGTGCTAGGGGGAGAGTGGGTACCTCCTGCCCGATGTCCCCACAGACAAGATGCTGCCACAGCATTTGGACAGACACAAAAGTCTTCACTATCCTTCCTGTCATTTGGTCCTCAGTAATCAGTGAGAGAGTGAACATGCAGGGGCTAGAGTGATTGTGCAGTCTTCAGAGAGGTTAAGCAACGTGCCTAAGGTCACACAGCTCCTAGTCAGAGGTCTGAACCTAGACAGCTGGCCTCATGCCCTGTCCACAGCTGGCTGATGATGATGTCACTGGGTGCTAAATATTGCTTCTCACTATTCAAGGGTGGAAGAGCCTTTGGAGATGGATCCGTTGTGCCCCAGCTTGAGAGATGGGAAACGGAAGCCCAGAGAGGTCACAGAGCTACGCAGAGGATCTGACTGCCAGCTCAGTGCTCTTCCCATGCTGCCTCTGTGCCAGGCGTTCAGTGTCCTCACCTTTCACGTGGGGTCGTGGTGCAGGATGGTCGTGATGCCATGATACTGCCTCAGCCCGTGTGAATGCAAATCGCACCCGTGTCCCTTACAGCCACATGACATACCCGTGTCCCTTACAGCCACGTGACATACAACTCTCTGGCTTAGCTTCCTCACCTCTAAAAAGGGCAAAAAAAGGCATCTGGCTCAAAAGATTGAGTGAGTTAATACTGTAAAGAACTTAGAACAGTGTTTGGCACACGATGAGTGTCTATAAATATCAGCTGCTCCCTCATTATTATTATGCGCAGCATAAGGGGTATTTATTTACCTGCAGACAAATAAGCCCAGGCTGGGATGCCCGGTTATGTTTCCTGTGTGCCCTTTATCAACCACATAAGAATATGACTTATGGGCCAGAGAGCATCATTCAATCTCCCCCACACAATTGTGATCCGCATTACAGGTAGAAAGCCATGAGGAAGATGTTCTGTGCCTTATTTCAGACACCAAAAGACGCCTGCCAATTCTTTTATCACCTATACCATATTTTATTTAACATTCTACTTTGAAGCGATTCATATTTTCTTTAATTTATATGAAAAGTAAACTGTTTATCCTTACTGAAAACGAGAATCACTTATTCTAGACATAGAAAATAGCCAGAAAAACATATCTAGTATATAAGAATATAATATATAAATATATATGTTTCTCTTACGGATCACTTTTTTTGCTACCCGCGGTTGATGTGGCAGCCTACTCTTACTGAAAAGGTTTCAAGCAGTAGACAAGTGTAGACATTCCAGGCCAAAGACAGGCTTATCATGGACCTTCTCTTTCCCTTAGAACCCTGCCTGGATCCATCAGAGTACAACTTCTTAACTGTGGGACCCTGGCCAAGTAACCTAGACTTCTGTGTTGTAGTTATCCATTAAGAAAAAGTGCTCAAAAGTAATAGTAATTCCCTTTTGGGATCTTTGTGAGGGTACACAAATCAACAGTGAATATAACATGGCCCCGCACGTACTAAATGCTGTTTAATTCTCAGAATGTAGAAATGGAAATAACCGCTTTCTTACTTTGTTATTTAGAGCCAGGTCTCCCTATCACCTTCGAGAGATACCCATCTCACCCTCTGGGAACGGCTAGGATTGGGGTGCCCCGGGGGCTGTGGGGAGCACTAGTTTTAACGCAAAGAAGGCCCTGCGCAATCGCGCCCATATATCNTCAATCGCGCCCATATATCCGTTCGGTTGTGCAGAACCGAGAGGTAGCGTTCTGTGTCCGCCACACAGCATAGAAGGGCCTGAAAGCTCAGGCTCATGTGGGCACACGGAGAAGACGGGCCAGGGGAGGCAAAGGTCACACCCACCGCCCGTCCTCTGCACACAACTCTCTCAGGTCGCTCTGCACACCCACCCTAACCCCAGGTCCTGAGGCAGAGGCCGGGGTTGCACACGGGCTGCGGGAAACGGCGACCCCGGGGACACCTGCACGGAGCCGGGGGTGGGGAAGGCGGCCAGGACCCAGGCACTGGGCTCCCGGAACACACGCGGGAACAGGGGAGGCTGCCGACCTTGGGGAGACCGACAGAGGGCGGGCAGAGGGGCTGGGACACGGCGCGGTGCGCAGCGAGCCCAGCCGCCCTCGGGGACTCGTGCGCCCGGCCCGGCGCGGTGCACACAGCTCGGCCAAGGCCACCGCGGGCCGCGCGCTCTCCGCGGGGCGGGTGCAAGGGCGGGGGCGGGGCCTTTGCGCCCGGACCGCCCGCTCCGCCTATAAAGTCAGCGCGCGGCGGCCGCTCTCCAACACGCATTTTGGCTGCTGCTGTATCGTACTGTGTCCTCTGCCTTGGACTTCTGACCTCGCCTCCGTTTAATTCGGAATGGATCCCAACTGCTCCTGCTCCACCGGTAAGAGACCCCCGGTTCTGAGCTTTAGGGGGCACCCTTCCTAGGCCCGGGGTTAGAGGAGCGCATGTTAGGGGCTGCAGCTGAAGTAGATTCCCGGAGTCCGCACGTGCCGTGCCTTGGTCCTCGCCAAGTCCTGTAGAGCATTTCCGTTCTTCCCTTGCCTTGAGTTTAGAGTTGAGGGTATTACGGTCACGTCGAGGTCCCCTGTGAGTCGGGGACTGCTGGCTTGGGACGCTGTGCTCTGCCCAGGTCTCGGAGCTTCCAGGACTAGATGGCAGGTGCGGACCTTGGGAACTCAGGAGTTCCTGACCCCCAGCCCCAGCCTGCTTGGGCTGAGTCTGGAGCTTGGGATCTTCCTTGTGGAGTCATCTGGAAGGGACCTAAGCTTTCCTAGCAGCAGAAGAGAGAAAGTGGGGTTTCCTTAATGACCTGCCCTGGGTGAGAGAGGAGCTGCCAGGGCTGGGCGCTGACCAGACGCTGCAGGGAGCGCTTGTTGTCCAACTGCTGTGGCTCCCACATGGCTCTTCTGACACCCCCTTCTCTCCCTTACAGGTGGCTCCTGCACGTGTGCCGGTTCCTGCAAATGCAAGGAGTGCAAGTGCACCTCCTGCAAGAAGAGTGAGTGTGGTGGGGTGTTCTGTGGGGTCTGGGGACTGGGCTGGATGGGAGGGGGGAGCCCCGAGCTCAGCAGGCGGGAGCAGGCCAGTGACCCAGCGTCTCTGCATCTCCTGCCCTGAGCTCCTGACTCAGCATTGGAGCTGAAATGGCCTGTAGATGATTGAGTCCCAACCTCATCCTAGAACAGGAAGACTGAGGCCCGGGTCTGGGTCTCCTGCTTCTGCCTTCTGAACCCTCAAGTGTCTCGAACACTTGATGTACATGAGCTTGGTGACCGTGTGGGGTTTCTCTGATGTGCTGTAGCCCTTTCGTGTGGGGCAGCCCAGAGCTCCTGTGGCCCTCCTGGGAGCTGCTAGGCAGGGGGCACCCCCTCTGTGATGTTGAGGACTTTCCATCAAGATGTGTGGCTCTGGGGGGCAAGGGACCAGCCTCCATTGTCACTGGAGGCCCTGTCACTGTGTCTCCAGGCATTTTGCCTTGTCCTGGAATCAGATGGGGGCGGGGCAGCCTTTTCCGAGTGGGTAGAGCCCAGTTTCTAGACTGTACTGGGCCTGCGCTTAGGTAGGGGGTCCCTGGCCTTGTGTGCTCTGACCCGCTGGCTTTTCTCGCCCAGGCTGCTGCTCCTGCTGCCCCGCGGGCTGTGCCAAGTGTGCCCAGGGCTGTGTCTGCAAGGAGGCATCGGACAAGTGCAGCTGCTGTGCGTGATGCGGGGGAGGCTGTTCCCGGTGTAAATAGAGCCACGTGTACAAACCTGCAGTTCCAAAACATTTTTTCATGCTACCCTGACCTGTTCGCTACATTCCTGTTTTTATGAAATACATGAGTTAGAATTAAAATTGTTGATGTTATTCTGGCTATGTCTGCATTCGTGTTCTTTGGAAAAAAGGGACTGCAAACCCATCGTGTCTGGGGTGGGGCGTACAGAGACCTGGTTCTGGACCCAAGGATTGGCCCTTAACAAACTGCCTTACACAGGTCAGGTGACCACTCGGTCAGCTTTCTTGGCTGAAGATGAAAGTAATTGGATGACACATGGGTATGGGGTGGACACAGTTTCACTTTACTCTCCTTGGAAGTTGTGTTCTAGAACTTCCCAATTTCTATTGCTCTCAATTCCCTGCCAAACTTAGGTCCTCACGTTAGGCTTCAAAAATACTCTGAGGCACCTGGTTGGCTCAATTGGAGTGTGCAACTCTTGATCTTGGGGTTCTAAGTTCAAGCCCTACCATAGGTGTAAAGATTACTTAAAACCTTAAAAAGTACTTGGGGGATGGACTCCCAGTTCCCCACTTGGCTTCTAAAATGCTTGAGGGACCAATTTTTATTTTCTAACAGATTTAAACATTGGCAAAATAAAAATTCTTAACAGGCACAATGTGCAAACCCCATGTTTTGATTCAACAAATTTCAGTTAAGTATATGAGGAACCAAATAACTGAAAAATCTCAAAGTATGCATTTATTCCTGAAGGTGTGCACAGAGCACTAGGAAATTTACGAGGTGTGTGGACCACCTTGAGTAGCACTGTCCTCAACATCCCCACAGGGGATCCATCGGTTTTGGCTGGTGTCCAGCCATTTCCCAGTGAGAGGGAGGGACGTGAGATCTGGTTCCAGATGAAGCAGTTCAGGTCTCCCCGTGCAGGGGGATGGCCAAGTCTGCGCTTTGCAGGGCGTGGTGGTGTTTACTAGGCAGGAGCAGGCCGAGTGTGACTTGTAATTAAGGCCAACGGTTAGTCCCCCTGGCTATTTGTGGAGGGAATTGCTACTTGTTCAATCAAAGGGAAAAGGGAGTCATGGGGTCCAGAGTCAGGACCATGCTTGCCCGCAGGTGCCTGGTGTGAAAAGGGGATTTTAGAAGCCCCTGTGTGTCCAGGGCATGGGTTTTGGTGGGTTCACAGCCTGCTTTCCCACTTTCTGGCCATCCGACCTAGGCAAGCTGCTGGTCCTGGTGAGCCTCCATCGCTTCACGTATAAAAAGGAGATTATTTTGCAATGTGGGGAATTAAATGACATAGCGGCCTGGCTTCTAACTAGGACCTAATAAACAGCGGCCGTTATGGTCCCTACTATATTCACACTGACGTTTGCGGGGAGAGACTACTTCCAGCTCCCAATAAGCTCCAGGGAAAGGCCCATTGGTTTGGAAGGATTACTCTGGGTTGGAGGCTAGAGATAGGATTGGAAGTTTGCTGACTGGGACAGGGGGGAGTGAGGATAACCAGCAATCAGCCCCTCAGGACAGGAGGCTTCCACTGCATTTGGAAAGACACAAGAGTCTTTCCCATGCTTTAGGTCATTTGATCTGTACAGGAATCAGTGAGAGAGTGAACATGCAGGGACTGAAGTGATTGTGCCAATTTCCAGAGAGGTTAAGCAACCTGCCCAAGGTCACCCAGCTCCTAGGCAGAGTTGTGAACCTGTGTACTACAGCTGATCTCACCCGAGGGCCACAACTGGCTGATCATGATGACACTGGATGCTAAATCCTGCCTGTCATTTTTCAGAGCCGGAAGGGTCCTTTGAGATAGTCTAGTTGTGCCCTATCTTGAGAGATGGGAAACCAAAGCCCAGAGAGGTCACAGAGCTATGCAGAGGACCTTCCCACGCTGCCACTGTGCCAGGCAGGCGTTCAGTGTCCTCATCGTCCACGTGAAGTCCTGGTGCAGGGTGGTGGTGGGTGAGGCCATGATGCCGCAGTCAGCCCGCGTGAGTGCAAATCCCACCCGTGTCACAGCTGCGTGACATAAACCTCTCTGTGGCTCAATCTCCTGCACTATAAAAAGGGAAAAATAATAGGGTGTGGCTCTTAGAATGAAATGATGCAAGATTAAATGAAATTAATTAAATCTTAGAAGTAATGCAAAGAAATTAGAATGATGCCTGTACACAGTGAGTAATTCACATTAGCTCTTATTTTATTAATAGCATTCATAGTTTTGGAGACATTTCCTACTTCGACAAATGAGCCCAGCCTGGTGGACTTAGCTGCGTGTCCTGTATTGTCCTTGTCCAGCAAAGAGCATGTGACCAGTTGCCCAGAGAGAGTTTTCCTCTCTTCCCACGAAAGAAGGATCTGCACTAGGGATATAAAGCCATGACCAAGACAGCCTGTGTCCTCCTAACAGACACAGAAGGATGCCTGCCATTTCTGCTGTTCTGTGCACCAGTATTTTACTTAAATTTGCTTTTGAACAATTCATATTTCCTGAAATATGTTTATATGAAAAGTAAACTCTTTACCACTCCTGAAAATGAGAGTTTACTTCCAGACATAGAAATATATATATATATATATATATATACACATATATATATATATATATATATTCCTTTTGTATCACTTTGTCACTCCCAGGATTGAGCTTGAGACAGTAGGCAGGTGCTGAAGACACACCTCTGGGCTGAAGGGAAGCTTTATCATCTACTTTCTTTCCCGGGGAGTGGCTGGGAAGCAGGTCCAGGGCACCGCTCCCTACCACTGTGACCCTAGGTCAGCTGCCTTAAACTCCTTGCTCTGTATCCGCTTCTGCCTTTGGGAAACTGGCTCATAACTAATGTCCCCTTTAGGATTGCTGTTGGGGTCCAAAGAGCCAAGTGATACGCACTACAAGTGATAAGACTACACACTGTAGTTCTCTGGAATACTGAAAGGGACAGAACCGCTTGTCTTGCTTTGTTACATGATGCCAGGTCTGCCTATAATCTAAAAGGATCCCTTCTCTGCCGGGGGTGGGGGGATCATCCCATGCCTTGGGAACCTCCACCCTGAGAGAGGTGAATGGGCAGCGCTGAGGAGAACCCCTAGAAAGTGTAGGCAAAGGATCACCAGGACAAACGTGCCCACACATCCCTTCTGCCTTGGTGGGGAGAAGGAAGGGAAGGGAACCCGAAGCCTGAGCTCAGCTCCCTGTTGTCTACAAGAGCTGCGGCTGAGGGCCCAAGATAGGGACCTGGACAAGCAACACCTGCCTGGGAGCAGAGGAGGAGGTCACTAAGCGCTACGTAATTCTTGGAATGTGGAAGGGAAATAACCATTTTCTTACTTTGTTATTTAGAGCCAGGTCTCCCTATCACCTTCGAGAGATACCCATCTCACCCTCTGGGAACGGCTAGGATTGGGGTGCCCCGGGGGCTGTGGGGAGCACTAGTTTTAACGCAAAGAAGGCCCTGCGCAATCGCGCCCATATATCCGTTCGGTTGTGCAGAACGGAAAGAGGCAGCGGTCTGTGTCCGCCACACAGCATAGAAGGGCCTGAAAGCTCAGGCTCATGTGGGCACACGGAGAAGACGGGCCAGGGGAGGCAAAGGTCACACCCACCGCCCGTCCTCTGCACACAACTCTCTCAGGTCGCTCTGCACACCCACCCTAACCCCAGGTCCTGAGGCAGAGGCCGGGGTTGCACACGGGCTGCGGGAAACGGCGACCCCGGGGACACCTGCACGGAGCCGGGGGTGGGGAAGGCGGCCAGGACCCAGGCACTGGGCTCCCGGAACACACGCGGGAACAGGGGAGGCTGCCGACCTTGGGGAGACCGACAGAGGGCGGGCAGAGGGGCTGGGACACGGCGCGGTGCGCAGCGAGCCCAGCCGCCCTCGGGGACTCGTGCGCCCGGCCCGGCGCGGTGCACACAGCTCGGCCAAGGCCACCGCGGGCCGCGCGCTCTCCGCGGGGCGGGTGCAAGGGCGGGGGCGGGGCCTTTGCGCCCGGGCCGCCCGCTCCACCTATAAAGTCAGCCCGCGGTGTCCGCGCTCTAACGCGCTTTCTGCCAGGTGCTGTGTCGTATTGTGCCCTCTGCTTTGGACTTTGTCCGCGCCTCGACTTAACTCGGAATGGATCCCAACTGCTCCTGCTCCACCGGTAAGAGACCCCCGGCTCTGAGACTTAGAGGGCACGTTTTCCCGGCCTTGACCGCGTTTTCTCGGGGCTAGAGGGGCAGGTGTTAGGGGCTGCCCCTGAACTGAAGCAGACTCCGCACGTGCTGTGCCTTGGTCCTCGCCAAGCCCCGGAGACCGTTTCCGTTTTCCCTTTGTCTCGAGTTTAGAGTTGAGGGTACTGCGGTCACGTCGAGGTCCCCTGTGGGTCGGGGACTGCTGGCCTGGGACCCCGTGGCCTGTCCAGGCCTTGGAGCTGCCAGGACTTGATGGCAGGTGGGGAGATGCCTTCTCAGCGTTGAAAATCTACGGCCCTGATCCCCAGCCCCAGCCTGCTTGGGCTGAGTCTGGAGCCAGGGATCCTCCTGTGGAGTCAGATCTGGAAGGGACCTACTCTTCCTAGCACCGGAAGAGAGAAAGTGGGCTTCCCTTAATGACCTGCCCTGGGTGAGAGGAGTTGCCAGGGCTGGGCGCTGACCAGACGCTGCAGGGAGCGCTTGTTGCCCAACTGCTGTGGCTCCCACATGGCTCTTCTGACACCCCCTTCTCTCCCTTACAGGTGGCTCCTGCACGTGTGCCGGTTCCTGCAAATGCAAGGAGTGCAAGTGCACCTCCTGCAAGAAGAGTGAGTGTGGTGGGGTGTTCTGTGGGGTCTGGGGACTGGGCTGGATGGGAGGGGGGAGCCCCGAGCTCAGCAGGCGGGAGCAGGCCAGTGACCCAGCGTCTCTGCATCTCCTGCCCTGAGCTCCTGACTCAGCATTGGAGCTGAAATGGCCTGTAGATGATTGAGTCCCAACCTCATCCTAGAACAGGAAGACTGAGGCCCGGGTCTGGGTCTCCTGCTTCTGCCTTCTGAACCCTCAAGTGTCTCGAACACTTGATGTACATGAGCTTGGTGACCGTGTGGGGTTTCTCTGATGTGCTGTAGCCCTTTCGTGTGGGGCAGCCCAGAGCTCCCGTGGCCCTCCTGGAGCTGCTAGGCAGGGGCACCCCCTCTGTGATGTTGAGGACTTTCCATCAAGATGTATGGCTCTGGGGGTCAAGGGACCAGCCTCCATTGTCACTGGAGGCCCTGTCACTGTGTCTCCAGGCATTTTGCCTTGTCCTGGAATCAGATGGGGGCGGGGCAGCCTTTTCCTAGTGGGTAGGACCCAGTTTTTAGGGACAGACCATGCCATCCTCAAGTCAGGGTCCCTTGGGTCTGGGGGCAGGGCCTGTACTGGGCCTGCTCTTGGGAAAGGGGATCCCTGGCCCTGTGTGCTCTGACTGTCTGGCCTTTCTCACCCAGGCTGCTGCTCCTGCTGCCCCGCGGGCTGTGCCAAGTGTGCCCAGGGCTGTGTCTGCAAGGAGGCATCGGACAAGTGCAGCTGCTGTGCGTGACGCGGGGGAGGCCTGTTCCCCGTGTAAATAGAGCCACGTGAACAAACCTCCAGTTTTTTACTTTTCCTTGCTACCCTGACCCAGTTGCTACATTTCTGTTTTTTTGAAATCTTTGAACGACAATAAATTCATGGACTCCTCTGTCTCCAAGATCTGGTGGTGTCCTATTGTTCTGGTTGGGCTGTAGGGGAAACTGGTTTGGGGGAGGTTAGAGGTGGGGTGGCCGTGGGAAGTGGAGGTGGGGTGAGGTTCCTCTGGTCTGGCCTGGTCCACCTCCTTAAGCTCTTGGTTTTTTGACTCTTCTAGGCTTAGCTGTGACAGGGTTTCCCCCACCACCTAAAGAGTCCCCGCTCATCCCCACCCTTTGTATCTGTGTCACTGCGTATATTCACTCAGTAGCCACCTATGGTTCATCTACTGTATACATAGGCATCGGGTTGTCAGTGTTGAGGTCACATGGCGCTTACAGACTACTGGGAAGAGATCATTACTGAATGGAAAAATCACAGTGGCTGTGACAGAATGCTGTTGGGTGAGCCCGAGTGAGACCTCGCATGGAGAGCTGCATCCCTCTCAGAGGGGACAACTGGAAAGACCCTGATGGGGTCAGAGGCGGGTCAGCATGTCTGGCGAGGATGTTCGAAGGTCACTTTGGAGAGAAGGGAGCAGAGACCGTGTGTCTTACCATCTGCCTGACTTGCTACCTGGTTACACTCGGAATCAGATGGAGAGTGCCACACCATGGTCCCATGTTCCCCTTCCCAGCCCCCATTCTGATTTCCTCCAAGCGTAAGGTGGCCCAGGGAACCTGGGTTTTAGTAAGTACCCAAGGGTTACGATCCACCGAGGCGGTCACGTGGGGCACTTGGTGAAATGAAACGAGCGTCTGCCGGGAAATCTCTCCATCCTGGTTGGAATTTGAAGCCAACTCCAACATAGGACTGCCTGAACTGGGGGCCTAGGGAATCTGGAGGTACCCGGTTGTCAGTCTGCGGAGGGAAAGGCGGGCAGGCTGTGGGGAGTGTTTTTGTAGAGACTAAATCAGGATGAAAGGGCGACCAACCCCCCTTGGGGGCTCATATTACAGAAACATCACCCCGGTGTGGCTGGACTGGTGTCCCCGCCACCGTTTCCTGGGGAGAGCCTGGCACAGACCTCGTGGCTCCTGGGGAGGAGTGTGGTATGCTGTTGCGCCGTTTGGTCTGAAAGTCCTGGTGCCACAGTCACAAGGGCGTCCAGAGGTTTCACAACTCTGCTGTTGGGACCCCAGCTGCAAGTCCTCTCCGTGGGAGGGTACAGCATGTTTTCATCCTGCCTGACAAACACCGAGATCCAGCTTGCAGCTCTTCATTGAAGTCGTGTGAAGTGGCATCCTCGCCTCAGCCCCGAGCCCCAGCTCCCCAAGGGGTGGGTGGGGCGTGACCATTCTGGCCTCAGTTGGAGAGATTCATTTCCAATAGGTTTTTTAAAACATTGATGTGAGCTCATCAGAACGCCTGACTTAATTCCAGAAGTTCATACCTTGATGAGCTTGTAAAGCAGTTAAGCATGGCGGGCCTGGGGCCAGGCTGCCCGGCCAGACCCGTAGCTCTCCCACTTCGGCAAGTCACGTGGCCTGTTGGTGCCTCGTAGTTCTCATCTGTCAAGTGGGGCAGTAATGGAGGCTACCCACAGGGTTGGGAGGTTCAGGGTGGCTGACACAGTCGCTGCTCAAAAGAGCACTTATTGGACCCCTACTGTAGGGAAACCGCTGTGCTGGCCACAGAGGAAGGTACTACATACAGAAGACCCAATCCCTTTGCTGGAGGAAAGCTTATTCAAGTCCCTGGTGAACTCAGGGAGCATTTATTTACCAGTTCAAGACGCAGCTACTGCGCTGGTGATGGTGTGATTCAGTCTATCAGGCGGTTGAGAGAAAACCCTATTCACTCATTCATGCGTTCCTTCGTTCGTTCATTTTTTTTTTAAAGATTTTATTTATTTATTTATTTGACAGAGATAGAGACAGCCAGCGAGAGAGGGAACACAAGCAGGGGGAGTGGGAGAGGAAGAAGCACTTAGAGCAGAAGAGCCTGATGTGGGGCTCGATCCCATAACGCCGGGATCACGCCCTGAGCCGAAGGCAGACGCTTAACCGCTGTGCCACCCAGGCGCCCCCCTTCGTTCATTCTTATGGGCACTTTGGGGCCAGAACTAATTGGAGAATTGGTGGGTAGGCTGGACAAGCAGAGGGTTAACTCTCCCAGGGGAAACAGGAGGCTGGCATGACACCTCTGACCAAAGCGGATCCTTCGGATGCTTCGTATTCAATGAACCAGTCAGACCCTCTCCCCTGAGAAGCAGAAATTCAAGGTACGGGTGGCAGGGACAAAAGGTAACTGGAGCTCATGCTGTAACTGGAGCTAGGTCATGGGAACAATAAAGAATCCACCCAAATGGTAATCATGAGGATGATTTGACTAAGCTACAGATTTGTTGTTTTTTTTTAAAGGTTTTATTTATTTATTTTTTATTTTATTTTAGAGAGAGGGCATGAGCAGGAGGGACGGGCAGAGGGAGAGGAAGAGAATCTCAAGCAGACTCCTAGCTGAGCATGGAGCCGGATGTGGGGCTTGATCTCACAACCCTGAGATCGTGACCTGAGCCGAAATCAAGAGTTGGAGGCTCAACTGACTGAGCCACCCAAGCGTCCCTACGGATTTGTTTTCTATGACTGCTGTTCATCTCAGTCTTCTAGGGACCGGGAAGCTGAACACCTGCTGGGATGAGTCCCAGGGTGAATGAATTCTGAAAGTGAACCCTTCAATGACATCAACAGAAATGGATTCTAGCCAAAATCAGGTTAAAAAAAAAAATTCATTGAAAGGATAAAGGGCACCTTGGAACTGATCAGAGGGGATAGAGAACTAGGCCCAGAAAGCGGGCAGGATCCCTGGTATTTCAGGGAGGCAAGCAGCAGGGCCTGTCCCAGGAGTGGCCTGGCAGGGCTCTCACAGTTGTCACAACTGTCATTACTGCTTCTGATGCCCTCGGACACCCCCATCGCTGCCACTGGCCACAGCTCTTGCAAATGAATTCTTGACTGTCCACTAAGCCCTTCACCTCTAGCCGCAGACCCGAAGACCCCAGCTGGCTGGGGGTGGGGAGGAGGCATATCTGGTCATCTTTGGATTCCCTTGTGGGAGGCGGGATCCTGCAGACACCCAGACTGACTATGTGGGTTAGATGCCAGTAAGTTCCATGCCGGAAACCAGTGAGCCATTTGGGACAGTTTAATAAAGGGATTTTTTTTTTTTTAAAGCAAGGAGTTGGAAGAATTCAGAGAACACTGAACAAGAGATGTGAAGGAGAGGAGACATCAGCAGGCCTACGCCTGAAGAGCCAGCGGAAGGGGCTGTGCCGCGCAGAGAGCAGCTGCAGTTGGCGGAGAGGAGGCCCCAGCAAGAGCTGTGAGCTTCAGGTAACATCCAACCTTGCAGGGGAGCCTGGGGAACACATTCGGTGACCTCCTGCCCTCCCCGACCAGATGCTGTTGGGTCCCCACCCTCGGCCTGGCTCACAGAGGGGAGGGTGGACAGGGGATCGGGGAAATACTCAGCACATCCTGCAAGTGGGGTGTGTCGCCGTCAACAAAAGCCGTGTCTCTTCCTTGCACCCCGGGAGCATCTCACTAATCAGAGGATGAATTCAGCTCCAGGTGCCAGAGGGAAGGAGGGAGGGGGTCAAGGATGATGGTAGAAGCCCCGTGATGGTAAGGAGGCGCGGGGGGGGGGGGGCATGGGAGGTCCCTCAGAATGCCTGCCTGCAGGTGTGGCCAAGCAAGTCTGCTCAGAGCCGGGTGGGGAGGAGGGTGGAGGAGAAACTGAATCCCGCACCTGTGTCCCCATGGGACTCTCACCTGGCCCCACCTATGGCATCACGATATCCACTGAACCACCCTTCCAGAGTGATCCCTGAGGCCATTCCTGGCTGGCTAAAGGCCCACACCACCTCCCACCCTGGAGGCAAAGCCCTGAAGTTGACTGAGGCTCCCCCCACTCTTCCGCCACATCCCACCACCACACCCAGATCCTTCCTGGCCCCTTCCTCCCTCCATGCTGGCCTTCCTCCCTCTGCGGACCCTTGTATCTAGCAGGGGCGGGGAGGTTGGGGTGTGCTGTAAAAGTTGGCTGGTTTTTGCCTCACAGCCGGCAGCGGGGACTTCTCTGGCATCAGAGATCCTTCCTGGCCTCTGCCGTTGCCTGCACAGGTTCAGCGATTCTTAGGCAGTCGAGGAAGCCGTCAAGGGAGGAGGCTGAGGCATGGCTGGAGAGCTGGTGTTGGTACTGAGGCTTGGGGGATGTGGTGGACTAGCCCCCAGGGGATTCCAGAGGTTTCCTAGCGAACTGGGGAATGGGATCTGGGCCCCATCACCACCACTCTGGCCTGCCTGACACATCATTGCCATTGCTGAGTGTGGGGGTGCTGCAATATGCAAACCGCTGGACTCCGCTCTCTCCCCAAGACACTTCCTGTGTCCTAACAACCCCCCCAAGCAAAGCTAAGCTATCCCCTCCACCAGGAAGGCATTTTGTCTGGGGGTGCATTTAGGTTTGTAATGGGCACTGGTCAAGTGTGGCTGTCTGGAGAGCCTCCTCTGTCCAGCCCTGGAGATGGGGGGTTGGGGAGATTCAGGAGTCTAGTTTAAAAAGCTAGAAGTTCAGACATGGAACTCAGATATGGGCTAAAATACGTTCCGAGGACATTCCTCACAGGCATGTGCCCTGACCAGATTCTTTGGGCCCTGAGACCAGGCCTGTGGATTCTGTGTCTCAACCCTATGGCATTTCCTTCGTTCCTCCCTCTTTCCAAGCCTGGTCCCTTGGTGCCACCCACCCCTCCCCTCGCCCCAACCTTCTATCATTCCAGTGAATAATGCTTGCTTAATTCTATTAAGGAGTCTGGGTTTGGAATTAAAAAAAAAAAAGGTGGGGGGAGTCTGAGGAAGATGTTGGTGGGGCAAGGAGGCTTCCTCTGTGGCATCATAGGACCACAGTTCCCAAAATGAGCCTCACCAGACCCCCAGGTCCTGAGACCGAGGGCAGAACAAGTCCAGGGGCCTGATATCAGCTCGCATCCGGGCCCACGTTCCTTCTTGCCTGGGCCTGTAAGACACGCCCATGGGTGAGGTTTTCTTTGGGTAGTAGGCATTTCCTGCCCTCGGGGCCTGCCGCTTTCAGGCCTGGGAAAATTACTTTCCTGGCAGGGATTCAAAGTTTGTACCAGTCAGATGAGGCTTCTCATGTCCCTATGGGTCACACGGTGCTGGGTCCCTAGTACAGATGGAAAAACAAGACCAATCCCCAAGGCAAACTCCCTTGGAGGAGGGATAGTGCCCAAAGAGGGAATGCGTGCAGGGCGCTTAGCACGCCTGACTCCCCTTTCAGTGTGCTCAACTCAGTGTGGGCCCTCGCCTCCCCTGGAGGAGGGAACAGTGTAAGAAAAGGCTTGGGAAAAGAGCCTTGTTCGATCATGTCCCGGATAATAGGGAGCCCTAGAGAGTTAGGGGGCAAAGAAACAGAGTGACTGCAGCTGTTCATTTACTCACTCCTGGGTACTTCCGCTGTGCTGGGCCAGTGGCAAGGACTGATCAGTAATGATGAGTTAGACATGATTTGCCCTCTAGGGGTGTGCGGGCAGAGTCCAGTACACAAATAAATTCATACGGTGACAGAAGACAGTAGGGCATCGAGTAGACTCCCACCTCCTGGTGCCACCTTCACTGCAGCCACTCTGTCCGAGCTGCCGTCTGCTCTCGCCCTGGGCTCCTACCTGATCTCCCAACGTCTGCCTTGACCCCCTGCCATCTGTTCTCAGCCCAGCAGCCAGAGGGGTCTTCTGCTCAAAACCCAACATTGGTCTCCATCTCGCTCTGTGTACCAAGTCCTCACAAGGACCCCCAGGGTCGTAATAGAGTCTATCCAAGGATGCACATGCTCACTTGGATTTTTAAATTTCTGCCAATGAAATGGGGGCAAAATGATTCCTCACTATGACTTGAATTTGCATTTTCTTGATCACTGCTGATGTGAGACATCCCTGCCTCTGTTTGTTGCCATATATGTTTTTTTTTTCTGAAAAATGCCTGTCTATATCTTGTGTTCATTAAAAAAAAAAAAAGCTGAAGTCCATACTTTATTCAGATTTCCTTAATTTTTACCTAAGTTCCTTTTTCTGTTCCAGGGAAGATACCACATTGCGTCTAATCAGCGAGCGTCCTTAGACTTAACCACTGTCGATGTTGGCATTGACCCCCTGGCCGAGGTATAGTATTGGTCAGGTGTCTCCACAGTAAGGTTCTTCTTTTTTTTTTTTTTAAGATTTTATTTATTTATGTGACAGAGAGTGACAGCCAGCGAGAGAGGGAACACAGCAGGGGAGTGGGAGAGGAAGAAGCAGGCTCCCAGCGGAGCAGCTCGATGTGGGACCCAATCCCGGAACGCCGGGATCACGCCCTGAGCCGAAGGCAGACGCTTAACGACTGCGCTACCCAGGCGCCCCCAGGGTTATTCTTTTTTGCCTCCATCTGTGCTTCACTCTTTGGAAAGAAGTCACTTTGTTCTTCCACACTTAGGAATGGGAAGTTATGCTCCTTGAGGGCAAGTATCTACATACATTATTTGGAATTCCACACAGGGGATTTGTATCTTTTCTACTTATTTGTTTGTTCAATGACTGGTTTATATCACATGGGTTTATGGATATTCACTTTATACTTTGGTTTATAATTCAATACCACGTTATTTATTTTGTTGCTCAAATTCTTCCAGCCTGGCCACTGACAGTTCTTTTAGTTGGCTCCTGGGTCCTTTTGACATACCCCTATCATGGTGGGTTTTCTCCTTCTTCTTTTTCCTCTTTTTTAATCATTTCATTACTTTCCATTTGTGCCCGTTTTTCCATGGGTTATTTGTATCCTTATTATGTTACAGGTGTTCATTATACACTCTTGAAATTCATCCTTTGTCTGAGTCTTTTGATGGGCAAATGTTCTTACTTTTAGTTTAACTTATCAAATTTTATTATATAATCAGTTCTTTTGTGGCTCGTTTAGGAAATCTTTTGCTACTGTGAAGTCTAAAAGATATTTGAATACCTAAAAATATCTAAAATATATCTTCTAAAGTTTTGTTTTTAAATTGAAGTCCTTCATCCATCTGGAATAGGATTTCTGTATATAGTGCTGAGACAAGGATCCAATTTCATCTTTTTCCTGGTGAGTAATCAGGTCCGTCTATTGCATGTTCCTTCTTTTCCCCAATGACCTGACTTGCCACTTTCGTTATGTACCAAAGTTCCATAAATGCATGGATCTGATTCTGAGCTCGCTCTCTCTCTCTTTTTAAAGATTTTATTTATTTGTTTGACAGAGAGAGCACAAGCAGGGGGAGTGGCAGACAGAGGGAGAGGGAGAAGCGATGTGGGGCTCTATCCCAGGACCCTGGAATCATGACCTGAGCTGAAGGCAGACGCTTGACCGAATGAGCCACACAGGGGCCCCCAAAAGATTTTATTTTTAAGTAATCTCTACACCCAACATGGGGCTTGAACTGACAGCCCCAAGATCAAAGAGTTGCACGCTCTTCTGACGGAGCCAGTCAGGCGCCCCTCTTTTCTAAAACTTTATAATAAGACCTGACGTCTCCCCATGCCTCTATTTCCAAGCCCCTGCTGTTCTTCAGAAATATCCTGGCTATCCCTGGCTCTTCACTCTTCCATATACATTTTAGAATCACCTTATTATAGTTCTATGGAAAAATTCCTGTGGGTTCCGATCAGAATTGGGAAAGCAGATTTTTCCCGCCCTCAAACAGCAGAAATTAATTTTCTCCCAGTTCTGGAGGCCAGAAGTTTGAGATCAGGGTGCCAACGTGATCGGGTTCTGGTGAGAGCCTGCGTCCTGGCTTGCAGACAGCTGGCTTCTTGCTGTGTCCTCACATGGCAGAGAAAGAGCGAGAGCAGACATCTCAGCATGCTAAACCTTCCTATCGTGAAATGTTACAACTTCAGGAAAATACTGGTAAATGTTTCATGACCAGTTCTCCAGGGGGGAAGATGCGTTCATACACATGAATACATACATTTATTGTACATTTTAATGATATAAAGAATATGTAGTCCACAGTTTAGAAAAAATAATGAAATGTGCAGTACTTTTCATCACGCTCTGTAGTGCCCGTGTAGTCTGTGGATTTTCACAGAGCGCTCTCATCAATGGGCTTTTGCTGAACACTTGTATCGGCCACCATGGGATGATTCGCAATTGATGAGTAAATATAGTTCCAATATGAATGCAGGTTCCTTTGTTGTTGTTGTTGTTCTCATTAATGAGTAAGATGAAAGCCACACATGGTTTCTGTTGTGTACCCTTCTTTTTCTTTTTCTTCTTCTTTTTATCCTTTTTTAAAAAAAAACAACCTTTTAAAAATGCAGAATCACTCTTAGGCCTCTCAAAGACAAGCTTTGGTTCAATTTGACTCACTGGCCATAACAGACTAACCCTTGGCCTATATTCTCGGAATCTTTTATATCTATTGTATCTGGTTGGTGAAAATCATATGCAACGGCGTATGACTGTGTCTCTCTTCCCAGCTCTGGGTTCAGTGACATCACATGGGTGACTAGACGTTGGGCAGTGCTTACATGGCCTAAATTGGCAAACACTGAAAACCAAGGCTTGATCGATTATTTGTTGATCGTCTAGACTACAAAGTGATGCAGTTAATGTTGGTAATGCAAATCGGACCTAAAATGCATAACCGTTCCATTATGAGTAGCGTAAAGAATTGAGGGGAAAGAATCTTCATCAAAGAAATCACTCGCATTATTTTTATAAACAAAGTTGCAACATACACCTTCCGATCCTGGGCTGCTCATCTCCCAGCGCAGAGCGGCCCTCACCTCGTACCAGGGATAGGCACAGGGCCTCCTCCTGGCCAACCAGAGTTATGGGGCCAGGGATGGTCACGTGACCCGATTCAGGCCAATCAGAGTGAATTCTGAGGCATGCCTCCAACTCTGGGGCCACTGCCGAGCTCTGTTTCTGCTGGGGTTGCTAAGCTACCGGGGCCCCCGCTGGGAGAAAACCCATCTGAGTGTGAAGCCGACAGAGGAGGGCAGGGCCAGGACATGGAGAGAGTCCTGATGTCATTGCTGGAACACCCACATCCCATGGGATTGTAGAGAATTTTCCTGGATTTTCTGTTAACTGAGCCAGTGTGTGCTTACACTCTCCCTGAAGCCAGTCTGAGTATGGCTGATTCTTGTAAGGGAGGCTTTGAAGGCCCATTCCAACCCTGAGCTGCAGTTCTGGTCTGGAAGGTATGGACCAGCTAGACCAAGAGGGATGCCTAAGGGACCAGGCATCCGGAGATCCGTGTCTTATTCTGGATTTACCCCCTTTTGAGGGCCTGACCTCAAGTCACTTGGTTCTGCTCTTGGGACCTCCGTTTCCCCATCCGATGTCTCTTCTCAAAGGTGTGCAGAGACAGGCAGAGTTAAATAGGAGCTTCTTGGCCAGAGCGCCCACGGTAATTTTTCTTCTGTCAGGACATCTGCCTTCAACAGGGAGAGCTCCCGGTGGCGGATCATAGAATAAGTCATCCTGTAATGGCTCATATCAACAAATGCTGTCTCTCCCACAACTTCCTGGTGTGATACAGAAGTTCGTCGTGACCCCTCATCGATGCCACGGGAAGGCTAAGAGGCAAGAGCATGCGGCACAGAGTAAGCCAACCCTGGGTTTTATTTCTGGTTTATGCCACTTACCACCTATGTGGTGTTGGACAAGATATTTAGCTTCTCTGAGCCTCAGTTTAGTCATCCATCAAATGGGACTTTGAAGATTAAATAACAATGCCCAGCATATAGGAGGTGCTCAATAAATGGCAGATAGTATTACGATAAACGTGTGGCTTTCCACCAGATTAGCATGGGTTTTACAGTTTGACAGTATCAAATGGGAATGCTCCCCCGCTGCTTTGAAAGACCAAAGAGCCCTTAGATGTACCTACAGGATTCTGATTTTTTTTTTTCGGACAATGAGTTCATGCATTTCTTCTGGAATTAAAGATGATTGTTTGTGAAATAAAACTGAGACATACACAAGGTCACAAGGTGGATAAATACTCAAGAGGCTCCCAGTTCCTGGCCTGATGCTGTCGTTAGAGCATCTCTCTAAAGGGCAGTCATGTATCGGCTTCAGCCCATTGTCCTGTGGAATGTGGGTTCAGTGTGGCCAGACCTTGCAGATTTTCAGGATGAAACAGAAATTGAGCTTTTTATGTAAAATATCCAGGTTTTTAAAAGATCGTGTGGAAACTCAAGAGCGTTGTGCTAACCGAAATAGCCAGACCCGAATAGACAGATACTGTCTGATTCTACTGACATGAAGTACCTCGAATAGGCTACTTCCCAGAGACATAAAACAGAATAGTGGGGGGTTAGAGGAAGAGGAGGATGTGGAGTTATTGTTTGATGGGTCACACGTTTCTGTTTGGGAAGATGAGCAAGTTCTGGAAATGGACGCACAGCGTTGCGAATATTCTCAATGCCACGAATTGCACACTTAAAAATGGTTAAAATGGGGGCGCCTGGGTGGCTCGCTCAGTTAAGCATCTGCCTTCAGCTCAGGTCTTGATCCCAGGGTCCTGGGATTGAGTTCTGCATCAGGCTCCCTGCTCAGCAGTGGGGTCTCCTCCTCCCTCTTCCCCCACTTGTGTGCACGCTCTCTCTCTCTTAAATACATAAAATCTTTTTTAAAATGGTTAAAATTGTAAATTCTATGTTATGTAAATTTTACTACAGTAAAAATAATTTGTATTAAGGGGCGCCTGGGTGGCACAGCGGTTAAGCGTCTGCCTTCGGCTCAGGGCGTGATCCCGGCGTTGTGGGATCGAGCCCCACATCAGGCTCCTCCGCTATGAGCCTGCTTCTTCCTCTCCCACTCCCCCTGCTTGTGTTCCCTCTCTCGCTGGCTGTCTCTATCTCTGTCAAATAAATAAATAAAATCTTAAAAAAAAATAATTTGTTTTAAAAGAAAAGAGAGGAAAAAGAATGGTGTGGACCAAACAGAAGTCAGAGGACCAGATTTGGCCAGTTTACAACTCCCGGTTGGTGTATCCCTAACTCTGGCCCGTTTCCCTTATATGTACCCAAATTCTTCTCATCCTTCAAGGACTGGCTCAAATGTCACCCCTCTTCATTCCCCAAGGCTGGAGGTCCAGCGGCGTTGAGGCCACTCTGCTGCATGGCCACGGCGAGCCCCTTGAGAGCCACATTCCCCAAGCCGCCACAGCTCCTACCTTATTTTCTTGTCTTCTAGTCCACTTCAGCCATTTCTATTACCGCCCTGGCCATGCAGGCATCTGAGATTTCACCCTCCACAGACTGTCAGTTCCTTGAGGACAATGATAAGATGCGTTTTCCCGGGTTCTCCCACAATTCAGTGCTGTAGCATTATGGAGTGACACCTGCCTGCCAGACTTGGGGCCAGGGGCCTGGCTACAGAGAGGAGAGACCTAAGGAGCCCCAGTCTCACCTCCTTAGGGGCAGAACTCTGTTGTTTGTTGGTTTAATCTGGGGTGTGTCATCCTGGGCACCGCTGACATTTTGACCCTTGGGGTGGGGGCTGTCCTGTGTATTGGAGGGTGTTTCGCAGCATCTGTGGCCTTCACCAGTTGTAGTTGTGACAACCACAAATATTTCCAGATATTTCCAAATGTCCCCTGGGGGTCAAAAATAACCCCCAGTTGAGAACTGGTTTCATTCATCCATTCATTTACCTAGTAAGCGCTGTCCTCAAATGAAGATCCAAGACAAGGGTAGGGGGAGGATCGTAGGCAGGTTGAGAGAGGGGCACATTTTTAAAAAATTAACAACACAATTTAGCTATGGTTACCCAGAATTCTAAGTGTTCTTCCTCCCAGTGTCCTAGATGCCAGCTCTTCTGCTCCCTGAGCGCCCTGTATTTTAAAAAGGGATTGACTTCCCATACTGGGTGTTTGCTGTCACCTGGTGGTAATTTTGTTCATTGCAAGCTGGAGGGAGTTCTAATTCAGTTTGACTAGTCAGACACCAGCACATCCAAAGGTTAAGACAAGTTGATTCACTTTCCTCAGATGCTAGGAAGCAGTTCTAAGTTCACAGATGAGACAGGCCCTTCAGAAACAAGTTTGGAGTTACCAGGAGATGGTATAGGCAGCGATCCGCCCATTTTCTGGGGCCTTGGTTTGAACTTGGGATGCACCAACTTTGCCCCCACTTTTCTGACTACTAAAGGTCCTCTTTGGTATGTGTTTATAATTTATGATCATGTGCATTCGAATTCATTTTGTGGAGCTCTTTTTGAGAATTTCGTAGTACACTTGGAGATAATCAGATGTATTGAGGATGTCATAAAAGGGGAGCATCTCGTATTAAAGCAGTGTTTTCCAAATTCGTCTGAAATTAGAAACTCCTTCCTTCCTCCCCTCATCTTGATTGCTGAAGTCATATATTTCCTAACGGTAGAAAATTTGTAAATTATAGAAAAGAACTAAGAAAATCTCACACCCAGAGATGGTCCTGCTAACATTTTCGTGTCTATCCATGCAGTCTATTTTTGACGTTATTAATTTTTGATTATGCATAATGCACGGATATATTCTTCTTGTACAAAATTAAGGCATTACAGATAGGTCTCAGGTCCCCTTAGACAGGTAGCCCCACTCCTGGTCCCTTCCGTAGGTCTCAGGTAGGGCCCTCCAGTGACTGTTAGCAGCAAGGAGGTCTGGAAACCTCAGTGTCACCGGTGTCAGAGCTGTCTGTCTGGTGACTCAGCCCCCTGTCTGACCTTGAGGATGGGGAATATCCCTGAGACTCAGTCTACAGGTCCGGGCTGCCTGCTGTCCATCTGGGCCCAGATAGATTGGTTATACAGGGCTCAGGCTTGGGCAAAAGCCAAGTTCCACCACTGTTACTGTGGATAATATTTAATAGCAATAAGAGAAAAGGTTCAAGAGACTTAGGGAATTCAGGAGAGTAAGACTTTGGTCTGTTTCAAACAGAGCAGCCAGACTCATTCTGGTGTGATACATCACTCCTCTGTTCCAAACCCCCTAATGATTTGGCATTTCTCTTAGAGTAAAAGCCAAAGTCCTCACATGGGCCCACAAGGCCCTAGGTGATGCTCTCCCATCAGCCCATCAGCTCCATTTGCCCAGTCCTGTACTTCATGAGCATCACGAATGTTCTGTCTCAGGGCCTTTGCACCTCCTGTCCCCCTGTGCCTGGATGCTCTGTCAGACTGGCTTCCCACCCCATCTTCTTCAAGTCTTCTCTCAGCCCCCTCCCCCGGCCCAGCTTTAAGTTCGATCACCTGTTGTCTCATCTTCCATATTTTTTTGACACTTTATCTATCTCCCCATGACAGAAGGCAAGAACTTCTTTTAATAGAAAAATTCTTGCTGACTGCAGACCTTTATTGACAGGGTGTTGCATCAGCAATAAGACAGACAAGGCAGACTTGCAGATTAAAGATTCTCTTTTGTAAATAGGGACATTTGAAAGAAACCATTTATAAGCCATTATATAGTTATTGTAACGGATGTCTTATAATGATGGTAAAAATGTTCAATCTTTTTTACATAGTCCATGAAGCAATATAATAATCTCACATCTTGGTTTCATAGGCTTAGATGATATCTGACCTATACTTCCCCTGCTTGGTAGCTTGAGGATTTATTCAGTCCAGGAAGAAATGGGAGCAGGTCAGGGCAGTTGAGGGGGTAGTTGCCCTGGACTTGAAAATACCTACATTGCAGAACAAGTACCAAGAAATGAACTGTGATTGCTGGGCTGGTTCTAACAAAAATGAGTTTAATCCCAGATGCTTCTAGGGCCTGAGGTTCTAGGGTCAGTGTTGGATGCCGTCTCTGAAGGCCTAGGTGTCAAGCTCTGTCCCTGTCACTCCTAGGCATGCCACTGTGGGCCAACCCAGTGCTCAGCACATAGCAGGGGCTCTGTGAGAAGGAAGCCGGAGTTGGCGATGCACTCTTGGAGGCCCCGGGGGTGAAAAAAGAAACTAAAACATCATTATTGCCCGAAGATACGTTCCTCCTCGTCCAGTCCTCTCCTCCTGATTGTATCCAGTTCATTCTCTCAGGCCCCACCAGGACTTCCTGGTTTCCAGCCTCTCCTTCCCAGAACAGGTTCATATGCACCGTTCCCCCCTCACCTGGGACTCCCTGCGAGTCCCCAGGGTCTTCTGACTACCCTTCTAAATGCACGTATAGATTTATTATTTTAAATAGTTGGATTAGTAGTGTCAGTTTTCCCCCTTAACTATATAGTGTGAATAATTTCCAAATATCATTGAATATTTGAAGCACTTTCTTCATCCATCTTTTTATAGCCATTGTGGAAAATTGCAAACATATACAAAAGTAGAGAGGATGGCAAAATGAAGCTCCAAGTACCCAGCCCCAACCCCCAGCTTCAATAAATGTCAACATCTTGCCGTGCTCTGTGCAGCACTGTTAATAATGGTTTAATATGCATCATAAGCTTGTGCTGTCATTTCTTAAGCCTATTCCCTAATGCTGGAAAATTAAGACTTTATTTTTTCACTATGATAATAGGATTTAAATTCTCACATTTGGGGTGCCTGGGTGGCTCCGTCGGTGAAGTGTCTGTCTTTGGCTCAGGTCATGATTCCAGGGTCCTGGGATCGAGCCCCACGTCAGGCTCCCTGCTCAGCTGGGAGCCTGTTTCTCCCTCTCCCTCTCCCTCTATCCCTCCCCCCTGCTTGTTCTCTTTCTCTCTCTTTTTCTCTCAAATAAAGTCTTTTTTTTTTTAAGTCTCACATTTAGTGATAGAATACAGGAATATTTTGCCATTCTGTTTTTGGGTATTGCCCCTTCTGCTTAGCCTAGCGCTAATCTTCTTCTGCCCACAGGTTTCTCAAAGGCAGAGCTGGAGACAAGGATTCTGCACACGTGACTTCTTGAAGGGCAGAGGGAAGCAGAACAGGGAAGGGTAGGGCTGAGCAAGGCTGTGTAGTCAGGGACCTTCGAGCCTAGCCTGACCTTTCCCTCCCAGGTGCTCTGGAGTTAAAACTCACACCTGCTAGGGGCAGGGAGGTGAGCTTTTGCCCCCTCACATCTGCTAGACCCCGGCTGCTCAGGGAGTGAGAGGTAACCTGCCAGGCATCGTAGGGGGTGGCAGAGGTCACAGGGTCAGGTAGGGGAGGGCAATAGCCTTTGAGGGGGTGTGGAATGCCCTGACACCCGCATCCTGGATCCCGAGACCTTTGTCCACACCTATTGATGAGTGAGGTTTCATAAGAAGCAACTGTGAGGTTAGAGCAAATTTTCAGAGCTCTTGAATTAAACTGGAAGATTTGGGGTTGGAGAGGCGGGAGGCAGGAAATGAATCTCTCCTCTTTTCATATCTGGCTGCAAAGCCCACAAACGCCCAAGCTCAGGCTGCAGCTAGATATGGAACAAGATGAAAGATTGGGCCACATGATGGCTCAAATGGAATTTAAGACATAAACAAAAAAATCAGTCAAAGAGCTGCAGAGGGTTGAGGGGGGTGGGGTGCAAAGGGGGAGGCAGAGGGAAGGTTATCCTAAGCTTTGGCAGATTTATGGGCCTTTGGGAAAGGCTGGCAGGGGGCAAAGGAGCCTCTGAGAGGGAGGGATAGTGAGGTTCTGGGATGAAGCTACTATTTGTCAGGAAGATAGGTGTACGCAGGAAGGCAACGTGGGACTCTCCTGGCTGCCTCACAGAGTTCAGGTTCGGTATGCGGGTTAGGGTGGGCTCTTTAGGGATTAAATATCCTCATCCTTGGAAAGCTGGGACCTGACCTTCTGAAGGACACTGGCCTGCTGTCCACCTGCAGTAAGAGACCCGGGATGGAGAGGGCAGCAGACATTGTAACGTGTACCCCTCAGTTGCATTAACAGCCGCATGTTTCATTTGATTGGGAAGTGGATTATAAGAATCAAAATCTTTAAAAATCTGGGTCTCCAGAAGCGTAGGACCAGTGTTCCTTCATGGCTTCAATGGGACTATTCAGTAATGGCTGCCCCCTTTAAAGTATGCATGCCACAGTCCCCACTACTCCCTGGTGCCTCACATCTGCCTGCTTCACTCATTTACAAGATGTGGGTGGCCCTGCAGGGGGTTGGGGCTTCCTACTCATGGTGGCTTCGAGAAGTCTCACCTCAAATCACCTTTTTTTCTTCTCAATCATCGTTTGAGGCTCCATTGCTGACCTCTGGCTGTAGCAATTTGTGTAATGTCCAGGAAAGCAATGATGGGTGGAGGTAGTGGGAATAAGACCAGCGTAGAGGGCGAGGATATGAGCCTTGGAACCAGACCATCTGGGTTCAAATCCTGGCTCCACTACCAGCTGTGGGAGCTTGGAAAGTTGCTAAGACTCCTTTCTCCACTCCGGGGTCTCAGTTTTGTTATCTATAAAATGGAAATCATGAAATGAATGAATACATACAAAGCTCTTAGCAGTGACAAAGGGCTCAGTAAATGTTAGGTATTCCTGTGATTGCTAGCCCCAGACACTGCTGTCACCATGCTTCCAGCTACACAAGGCCACTCGCAGGGTTGTGCTTCTCCTGGCCATCTGTTACAGCTGCTCCAGGCAGGCCACAAAGCTGCTCTCCCAGCCATGCTCAGCACTTTCCAAGGGCCTCCACGATGGGGCCCTGCCTGCTCCCTCAAAGCCCCAGGAGGAGGTACCAGAGTACCAAGCATGCTTGTGCCACCTCCACGGGGGGACCCCTTCCAGGGCACTTTGTGCAGTGGACCCAGGCCCTCCCCCGATGTGTCCTGCCCCCACCTTGTTGTCCTTTGGATCTCAGGAAGCCACTCCCTTCAGAGCCACACCTCCCTCCCCAGTTCCAACAATCACATCTGTCCTGTCCACCTGCACTAGAATACCTGAGGTGGGGAAGTGATACCAAGACCAATTTCTAGGCCAGGAAATGTCAATTCCCCGAGTCCCATGAGGTCAGGGATCGCAACTCATACACACACAACCACAGGGTTTTCGACATTACATTACATTACATTCACATTCTGCAAAAGGCACAAATCTTAACTGTGCCGCTTGGTGAGTTTTGCCAAACATACACCCCTGTGTATCCCATACCTCAGTCAAGCAAGACAGAACGTGGCCATCTCCCAGCGGTTCCCGTCCTCCCCCTTGTAAGACCCTGCCCTCTCCCGCCCACTGGTCCGATTTCTATCCCCTGTTGGTTCTGTCTGCTTATGAGCCTCAAGTAGATGGCATCGTATACTATGTACTTCTTCTGGCTTCTTTTTCTCAGCCCAGTGTTTGAAATTCATCCATATTGTTGCATGTGTCACTGGTCTGTTCCTTTTTATTTCTGAGTGCCGTTCGGCTGTGTGCATGCCCCACCCTTTCCTTGTCTGTTCTTTGATAGACACGTGTTTCCAGTTCCGGGCTGTTAGGAAGAAAGCTGCTATGAACATTCTTGTACAAGGCGTCGTGTGGACATATGCTTGCATCTCTCCTGGGTAGAAACCTAGCAGTGGGATTGCTGGGCCTTTAGTCGAGTCTGCCAAACGGTTTTCCAAAATGGTTGTAGCATTTTGTACTCTCACCAGCCAGATAGGAGCATTCCAGTTGCTTCCCCTTCTTGCCAGCACTGGTGTTGTCAGGCTTTTAAACCGTAGCCGTTCTAGTGGGTGTGAAGTAATGTCTCACTGTGGTTTTAATGGAGACGTCTCTGATGACTAAGGAGGCTGTCTGATTTTTCTAATGTGTTCATTGGTATGTCATCAAGTGCCTATGTAAGACTTTTGACCATTTTTAAAAATGATGTGATCTTTTTTATTTTTAACTTGGCAGAAGTTCTTTACGTATTCTGGATATATGTCCTCTCCCACATAGATATCTACTAGAAAAATGTCCTTTCAGTCTGTGGCTCACCTTTTCATTTTCCTAATGGTGTCTTTTGATGATTGGAAATTTTAATGGTTGATGAAAACCAGTGGGTTGTCTTGTTCCTTTTGATTAGGGCTAGTTTTCTGTCTAAGAATCATGGCCTATTGACCATACTTTTACCAAATAATGGTACATTGTTGGGTATTTTTCCCCATAGGCACCATTCCTCTTGATACAAGCATACACACACACACCCCTGCCACATGGAACAAGGGACCCAGGACTTAGGTATCTATGACATCATGGGTCAGAGACAATGGGTTTTTCCCCAATATCTATACCCCTTTCTTTTTAGTAATAAGGGTTCAGTTTTCTAGGACATGTGCCTCCAGTTAAGACATTTCCCAACCTATCTTGCAACCTCTAATTTTCCTCTAATGGAAATTAGAGGGACGCCTGGGTGGCACAGTCAGTTAAGTGTCTGACTCTTGATTTTGGCTCAGGTCATGATCTCAGGGTCATGAGATTAAGCCCTGCATCGGGCTCCATGCTCAGTGGGAATCTGCTTGAGAATTTTCTCCCTCTCCCTCTGTCCGTCCTCCCTCTCCTTCCCTCCACCCCTCTCTCTCTCAAATAAATAAGTAAATCTTAAACTTTTAGAAATGAATTCTTAAAAGGGATGGATGTTACTTCAGGTTTTTGTCCTCCTTCATGCTGGTTGGTACCTGGGCATTAGAGCTGGAGCTTAAGCAGCCATTTTGGGCAGTGAGGCAGGATGCTAAGAGTGCTGGAGCAAGAATGTAGAAGGAGCCTGGGTCCCTGATGATTCAGGAGCCACCATCTCATCTGCATGGCCTCTCTTCAGACTTCTGCTATGTGACAGAGAAATGATGTCTTATCTTGCTCAAGCCAATAGGTCCTGGTGTTGTTATCATTATTGTTTTTGGTTGTTTTAGGCAGTTGAATCAAATACTAACACGTGGCTGCTTTCCTGGTTGGGGAGAGGAGGAAAGTGAACTTTTCATTTTTTGGTTAATGGATGTGACCAAAAAAAAAAAAAAAAAAGGAAACACAAAGCTAAACCAAAACCAGATAACAAGTAATTTCTCTGGAACATTCCTACAGCCTCTGCACGTTTCCTCTTGGAGTCTCATTGCACCCTGCCAGGTGGGTTGGACCTAGATGAGCATTAATGATTCCTCCTAGCACATGATGGGGGCTAATATTCAGAAGGCAAAATGTCTTGCCCCCTGTCCCAAACAGGCCACAGAATTCAGGTCCCCTGACTTTTACCCCAGGGCATCAAGGGAATACCTGGAAACCATGATGGTACAATCAGTCCTGGAAATGAAGTGCCTCAGGGGGTAAAGGTGAAATCCTGCTTCCCTGTTCACAGAGGAGTGTGCCAGGGCCAGGACTGGGGAGAGGCAAGGAGGTGCCCGCTGTTAGGTGCTGTTTCCACATTGGTGTGACCCCATCGCCTCTCTAGCCTTACCTGAGACCCTGCTGAACTCCTCTCTCTACAGCAGACCCTCATTCCCCAAAATCACTTCTAAAAGGAAAGTGGTATTGTGGCAAGACCCAGGGCTACAGCATTAGACCAGCCTGGGTTCAAATCCTTTTTTGATTCCTTAGCTATGTGACCTTGGGCAACTTCTTCCACTCAGCCTCCTTTCCTCCTCTGAAACATGGGATGCTTTGAAAGGGTTCTTGGCAGGATTAAATTAAACAGCATAAATAAAGTTTTTGGCATATGGAGTTCCTTTCCCTTAACTTTCCCTTTATTATAATAGGGTTCTCCAGTGTTCCTTGTCCCTGAGAAGTGAGAAACTGTTAATTCAATATATTCTAATTATGCACCCTTCTGGGTGTAAAGTATGGTGCTAAGATTATTCGCTAGCTAGAGATAAAGCAACCCCGATCCAGCAATCCAGGAAGGAGCAGCTCTGGTTGCTCAAACACCCATGCTCCCGGCTTGCTGAATGGAAGGCAGGGAGCAAAGAGCTCTCTTTGCCAAAATAAATGGCAATAGATCCTCCCTAAATGTTGCCAGCTGGTGAAATGCACCAATGGGCTAAGTCAAGCCCATTCACACTCACAACACAGAAGTTATTCCTATTCTCAGGTTCTTTTCTTTCTTTCATTCATTTGACACATTTATTAAGTGCTCATTCTGTACAAGGCCTTGCATTGAAATGAACATATTTTAATTTTATTTGCAGTAATACATTTCAGGAAAAAAAAAAGCAAAGTTGCTTCTTGCTAGGATAGATATTACAAAAACACCAAAGAAATTGATAATTTCAAAAATCAGGACCAGGGGTGCTTGGGTGGCTCAGTGGATTAAGTGTCCAACTCTTGATTTCAGCTCAGATCATGAACTCAGGATCGTGCGATCGAGCCCCCCGTTGGGCTGCACGCTCAGAGCGGAGTCTGCCTGAGATTCTTTCTCCCTTTCCCTCTGCTCCTCCCCCCACCCCACTCCTGCTTGCTCGCTCTCTCTCTAAAATAAATAAATAAAATCTTTAAAAAAATAACTAAAAATAAAAATTGGGACCATATTGGATAACGACTCTCCCTTTCAAATCTTCCAGTTTAAGCGTGAAACTGAAGATCAGATTTCTCATGATACAAAGGCAAATGCATCATAAAAACAAAAATTCTGTGAAGATGTGTATGGATCAAAAAAGCAAACATATTTTTCCAGTAAAAAATTATCAGCTAATGGATAAATCAAGCTTTGTTCTCACCTGAGTGCCCTCTTTCAAGGGCTTTTTTTTTTTTTTTTTTACTTTTTAAGGATGATTTTTTTTTAAAGATTTTATTTATTTATTTGACAGAGATAGAGACAGCCAGCGAGAAAGGGAACATAAGCAGGGGGAGTGGGAGAGGAAGAAGCAGGCTCATAGCGGTGGAGCCCGATGTGGGGCTCGATCCCATAACGCCGAGACCACGCCCTGAGCCGAAGGCAGACGCTTAACCGCTGTGCCACCCAGGTGCCCCAAGGATGATTTTTAATTTTCTACTCTAAAATGAGACATCTAAGCTGGCCATCAGCCAGGGACTGCAGCCGGGGGAGTATGGACGCTATGGTTTTCACAAAGGTAAACTCCAGCGTTGGTTCACTGAAGTCTGAGCCCTGCTGGGTGGCCAGCATTTAGCAGTCCTATCTCTCAAGGCAAGACAAGCTTTGGCCACACCGCCGTTTCAGGAAATGCCTCCAGTGTCCAGGAATGTTACAGCACCTCTTAAGTGGCTGACCACCAAGACCACGCAGACAAGATGGCCCGGCCACACTAGGCCACGCACGCCACTGTCGGCCCCTATTAGGGGCAGATGCTGGCGGTGCCAATTCTATTCGAGAGATTTGGGCTCTGCCTTTAAGCACAGTGGACAACGTCAGGGGGCCTGGAACCTCCATTTTGAGGGTCCCCTGGCAGGTAGGTCGTGTGGGATCCTGTTCACCGAGAGCCCCCTGGTGGACACAGAGCTGCCAATGCCCTGCCCCTGCCCTGCAGGGCTTCAAATCTGCGGAAAGTTTGGGACAATTGCAACGTCCTGGTATGCCAGCCTTGTGTCCTGGTGAGTCAGGGAAGCCTCTACTCAATTCTAGAATATTGTGGCAACAGGCCTCGCCAGAAATAAAAACAGTTAACACTTACGAAGCATCTACTATGAGCAAGACTCTGCTCTAAGCCTTTAACACGTAGTAACTACTTTAAGCCTTGGAACAACCCTTCGTGGTAGATCATTATTCTCCTTGCAAGAAAACCCACAGTGCGAAACAGGTAATCCCCCCAAGGTAAAGTGGGGTGTTCTTGGGGATGGTTACTAAAGAAGGGAGAACGAGTGGTGGAAAGCCCCAAAGCCACCCATGTCCACTATTGTTCGCCATGTTTGTTTGCTGATCTTAATTTTCTCCTGAGTTTGCAGGGAAGGATGAAGTCTTCTGCTTTCTAAGAGTGGTAATAACTACCACTGCTTCTGTTTCCTACTTTCATTCTTGGAGACACTTTCCTTTTGTCATTTAAGTCCCCCGCCAACCCCTCCAGCTGCAAACACATCTAATAATCAGCCACAACAGAGCCCCTGACAGATGGGCCGTGAAGCAGATGGCTCCATTGAAAGGCAGCAATCGAAACCGGAGGGTAATTTGAACCAATCAAGAAGATGGGGTCTCTTGGAGGCAAAGTTTCTACAGAAACTGAAACCACATCCCTCAAGCTCCTTTGGTATATTTTTCACCCGCAGATGAGTCTTCCTGGGGGTGGATCCAACTTTTTTTTTTTTTTAAACATCTGGAATGTTGAAAAGGAAGAGAGAGAAACCCTGGGGCCTTGTCAATCAAATTCACTTTTCTTTTGGCAAATGCAGCATCAGTGACAAATTGTACAATTTGACATAAACAAAGTTGATAGATGTCGGCAAAGCTGTTTTAAAACAGCAGCAATGCAGAGATGTGTAGGATGGGCTTTTTTCACTCAACAGTCAGTATGTTTAATAACAAATAAAACAACCAGATGTTTAATAAATTCTACCACCTTCACGATGTCATCTGATAGCTGCTGATAGTTAATGAGAATGTGGTATTTGTTCCAATCCCAATCCACTGAATAGCTCTTATTATTATAGTTCATGAGGGCTTCTAAGCTCACCTCTGAGGCCTTCTTGGACTAGGAAACATTGGCCATGACATCCCAAGACTAGGGAGCATAGGCCCTGGTCTGCCACTATTTCCCTATGTAACCTTGGGTAAGTCATTTAATGTTCCTGGAGTTTCGGTTCCCCACAGAATACTTGATGATGGTCAGCCCTGCTCTGCTCAATGCTGGGTCGTTGCAAGGTTCAAGTGCAATATTAGATGCGACTCACTTTTTCTTTAATGTGAAGTGTATTGATCTTTTTATTGAGAAATAATTTCTTCTAGTAGAGAGCCCAGATCTTAAAAACTCATCTGAAGTGCATAGTGAGAAGCTTGCCTTTTAAGCTTTTAATGACTTGTAAAGAATATTGCTGATCGCTCAGCCACAGTTCCAGAAGCTTTATGTAATTTGCTGCCACCCACTAAGAACCCATCTCTGCCAGCGCAGTTTGGGATAGGGGGCAATCATGGTGCTGGATTTTGTCTATCATTTAAGAAATATTTCTTGCTTTCCTTCCCAGTACCCCATGCTGGGGATTGTGGGGAAGATCAAAGAAATAAAACAAGGTTCCAGACTGCAAACAGGTGGGGGAGGGGAAGTGTTATGAATTCTGGATAGCAAAACATGTAACATTCCACAGTGTAGGGAATATTTCACTTTATTTTTTACTTTTTTATTGGAGAGTAATGAATAATATATGTGTGGTAAAGTGCACAAATCTTAAATGTGCAGCTCAATGAATTTTTAAAAAGTGAATACATCCAAGCACTCAGCACCCAGATTAAGAAACAGAACATTAACAGACCTCAGAAGATTCTCTCATTTCCCTTCCCAGTCAAAAGCCCTTCCGCCCTTCAAAATCACTACTATTCTGACATCTGCCACCATAAGTTAGTTTTACCTGATTTGAACTTTATATAAATGGAGTCTTGCTCTTGGGTCTGGCTTCTTTTACCTACCATTACATCTGTGAGATTCATTCATGTCGTTGTGGGTGTGGTTCACTCTCTTAGTTACTGCAGTGTTTGGTTATATGCCCACACCGTAATTTATTTATCCATTCTTCCGTTAATGGACATTTGGGTTGTTTCCACTTTTGGGTTAGGATGCTATTGACATTGTTACATGCGGTTTTGGTGAAAATACGTACACATTTATGCTGGGAATAGATAGATCACACATACATACATATACGCATATGTAGAATTGTGGGGTCATGGAGCACATGTATATTAAGCTTTCATATATTTTGCCAGTTTCCCAAAGTGGTTGTCCCTATTTCTAACCCCCCAGCAGTATACGATGGTCCAAGTTGCTCCACATCCTTTCAAAAAAATTTTCCTCTTCTGTTGAAATACACATAATGTAACATATACCATCTTAACCATTTTCAAGTACAGTTCAGGGATATTAAAGATTTTCATAACGTGCAACCATCACTACCATCCATCTCCATAACTCTTCATTTTGTAAAACTAAAACTAAACTCATTAAACAAAACCCCACTGTTCCCCTTCCCCTGCCCCAGCCCCTGCGCACCACCACCCTATAAATAGAACCATAGTATTAATGTTTTTGTGACTGGCTTGTTTCACTTAGTATGTCCTCAAGTTTTATCCATGTTGTAGTATATGTTAGAATTTTCTTTCTTTTTAAGGCTGGATAATACTCCATCGTATGTATGTACCACATTTGATTATCTGTTCATTGGCGGATTGCTTGGCAGAAGCAACTTGGGTTGCTTCCATGTTTTGGCTCTTGTGAATCGTGCTGCTGTGAACATGGGTGTACACATACCTCTTTGAGACCTTCAATTCTTTTGGGTGTATACCCAGAGGTGAACTTGCTGGATCATATAGAAATTCCATTTTTAATTTTTTAGGAATCTCTACCCTCTTTTCCAAAGAGGCTGTACCATTTTACATTCCTGTTCTTCACACACCAAGCTTGTTTACCCATGGGGCCTTCACTCGTTCCTCTGCTTGAAATGCTCTGCAGGCAAGACTTTGCAAGACTGACCCTCACCATTGGATTTCAGCTCAGCACCTCTTCAGAGAGGCCTTGGGGCCACAAAGGCATTCTCTCTCCCATTATCCTGCTTTTTTCGTTATAGCCTTCCTTACAAACTGGCAGTTAAATACAGTCTGTTTCTCCATTAGGGCAGGGATCTTGTCTGTCGCGGTCGCCACTGTGCCCCCAGCGCCTCGAAGAGTACCTGGCACTAGGGTGGCGCTCAGTAAAGGCTAAGAAATCCACCCAAGGGATTGTGCACTCGCTTTCTCCAGGCTGAGCCAACTCTAACCGCTAGAGAAGGGTGAGGGTGGGGGCCCCGGGCGTGGGGGGCGTGGCAGCTCAGCCGGAGGCCCCGCCCCTAGCCCCGCCCTTGTTCTTGTTCTCCTCCGCGGGTCTCCATAAAGTTTATTTGGCTGCGCGCCGCGCGAGGGCTTCTGGGAGGCCCGGCCTCGACCAATCAGGAAGCGCGGGCGAGCGGCGCGAGAAGCGGCGGCCGCGTTCTCCAGTCGGGACCGGAGCGGCTGAGAAGGCTGCAGTGTCCGGTAAGGGTTTCTCTGTCCATGTCCTTCCCACTTGGTGGCTTGTCCTTGAACCCGGGGCTCGGAGGCAGGGCGGAGCCTGGTCCCCACGCTCGAAGCTACGCTGCTCTCACTTCCCGTTCACCTCATGGCAGCCGAGCACGCCTGACGCTGGCGACTCCGCGCCCTGTCGAACCGTCCCCCATTACAGCGTCGGGCAGCGCCCTGGGAGTGCCTTTTATCTGCCCTCTTTCTGAACATGGAGGTTTGGCCCCATGACTCCCCCCTTCCCCCGACTACGGCACTCTGCCGCGGCGCGCCACGCCCCCACCCCCACCCCGTGTCCTGTGAGCCCACCCTGGGCTGGATCGCCGCCCCTCCCCGCCACAGCTCTCCGCCTGCTCGCTCGTCTCCTGCGGACGTACCCGGCCCTCCGAGGGCGGGGGTCTTTCGGGCGAGGGTGACGACCCTCTTAGCCTCTCCCAGCCCTTGGCCTGTCACCTGTACCGGCATTAGGGGAATTCTGCTCCCCATCTGGGGACGTGCTGGAGATTAGAACCTGGAGGTGGCCTGCACTTTCTTGGGTCTCACAACACCCCATCCTCTGCAGGGGCAATGCCTGTGTTTACGGGGTCTCTTTAAAAAATCACGGGGCGGACCCCAGGGATTTTCGGTCAAAGTTGGGACCACCCATTCACAGAGCCGTGGGTACTGGTTTGCCCCAGTCACTTTTTTGTTTTGGCCGAGATGCCTTTCAGCATGAGCAAGGGTCACCTTTTGAATTCTGCCTGCGGAACGTGAGAGGGTGTCCTTGGACATCGTAGCTTTTCTTTCTTTCATCTGCTCTTCGTGCATTTCTGTTTGGGACGTTTTGATTTTTCCTTCATGATGAGTTGTTATTCAGGGCTCATAGTTTTAAATACGTATATGTTGGGCACGGCTCCTCTATTTGTATCTCCAGCGCGGGGGGGGGGGCTCTCCCTCGATCTATACCCAGCTGCCTCTTTTCTTTCTCAACCGAGATGGTTGATAGGGAACTCAGACTGAACATGTCATGATAGGCCTAGCAAGCTTCCCTTCATCTCCCCTCCCAAACTGCTCTTCTTGCTGTTTTTTCTGAGTAACATAAAAGGCTCTAGCCAATAACCTTTGAGTCACCTTTGACTGCTCTTTCTTTCTCACTCCACATCCAATGCTTGCCACCCTGGGCCAAGTCACCACCACCTCTCACCTGGATTATGGAAATAGTCTCTCATCTGGTCTCTCTGCTTTTGCCCTTGCATTCATGCCCTGTTTTCAGCACGGTAGCTAGAAGGATCCTTTGGAAACACAGGTCAGATCATATCACTCCTTTACGTAAAAACCCTACAGTGGATTTCCATCTTATTTAAAGACAAATGCCTTATAGTGAGCTGTAAGACTTTACATCATCTGACCTACTGTGATTTTCCCACTCTCATTTTCTGCTGCCCTTCTCTTCCTCCTGTCAGACATGCTTTGGCCTCAGGGCTTTTGTGCTTGCCGTTCAATAGTCATGTGGTTTGCTTCCTCACTTTTTTTCAGGTTTTTACTCAGGGGTCACTTAGTGAGGCTTTCCCCAGTTCCTGCTTTCCTTTACTGCTTTAGTTCTTCTTAGCAATTATATTTTAGTTACTCACCTTGTGTACTGTTTGTCATTTCCTTCCAGAACGTGAAGCGGGGAGGATTTTTCTCTGTTTTGTTCCTTGGTAGATCTTCAGCACTTAGATCTGGCACACAGTAGGTGCTCAGTAAATATGAAATAAAGAAATGCTGCTGGCACTGTTATAGGCTTGGGAATACAGTGGTGAATGAAACGGGCCTGCCCTCATTGAAGTGATGTTCTTGTGGAGAATGCCACCAACAATCAACACACAGATACAGAGTGTGGTGTCAGGGCTGTTTTTTAAAGGAAAACAAGGATATCTGAAGAGAGACCTAATTTAAAAGAGAGAGCAGGTTATGGGAATGTCTTGTGGGAGAGCATTCCTGGAACTGGAAGAGCAAGTGCAAAGACCCTAAGGTAGGAACAGTTGGAGAAGTGGTGAGTTTGAGTGTCTGAATCTGCTTCTTTTTTTTTTTTTTTGAATCTGCTTCTTGATGGACTGAAGTAGAAAATAAAGTAGAGGGAAATACAGATGTTCCAAGGAGAGAAAGAGGTCAGCAAAGACCCAGAGGTGAGAGCCCAAGGTGTATTCAGGGAACAAACACTTTAATTCATGAGACGTTTATTTGGTACCTATTTAATGCCAATTTGGCTGCTGAAGATTCAGAGCTGAGCAGTCTGCCCTACAGGAATTTGCCATATGGGGAAGTAGACCGACATGGGAAGAAAAAATTACAATTATTCCACCAGAGAACAACAGTAATAGAAGGTTCAGAATAACTGGAAAGGGTTTGGGGTGGGGAGGACTGCCCTTGCTGGCTTTGCAGGTTATGTAGGAGTTCCCCATGTGACTGTAGGTGTGGGGTGTGTGATAGCAGAGTGTGCAGCTACATGTGCAGGAGTATGTAGGGAGGAAAGAGCCTGAAGCACCCCCAGGAGTAAGGACTTACTAGAGTATCTTTGGGGGAGGGTAGTGAGGATGTGGATGGTAAGGGTGACAGTGTCAAAAGGAGCACTTCTTCCTGGAGGGGACAGAAGGTGTCCCTGGTGGGATTAAGGCAGGAGAACATTTCGGAAAGAACTCTTGCCAAGGGGAAGATGAGTTAGAGGAACACAAAGGCTTAGACTGTTGAGGTAGTTAGGAGAAAATCATGAGGGTCAGAGTGGGGGCAAGAGAGATGAGGCGTCCCTTTTGCAGAAGGTTTGATAGGTAGACATGGAGATTAGCTGGATGTTCAGGAGCGGAGGAAAAGGACCCTGAAGTGACTCTCGGGTGGTCTCTGGCTGACTTGTTGGATGCTAGTAATTTTACTGAGAGACTGGGAACCCAGGAGGAGGAAGTGGTGGTGTTGGTGGCTAAGAGGAGAGAGAAATGTTGAGCTTGGTTTGGGATGCATGTAGTTTGAGGCACCCATGGGTCACGCAAGTGCAGTTGTCTGGGGGGCAGTTGGAGATGCTAGCTCAGGTGAGAGAGCTGGCCTGAACCTAGAATAGTTTCTACCAAACCTTAGTTTTGATGAATTCAAAAAAAAAAATAAATTCTCATTTGGGCCCAGATAGTCCTCAGAAGTCTTCGGGTGGCCTTTCTGGGGAGGGGTCCTATGAGCCTCCTGACAGTGTATCTTTAAGAGTGTGTGTGTGTGTAGTTCTTTTGTGTGCACATGTGTACATGAACATTGGCATCACAGAGGTCCGTGGCCACCCAAAAGATTAATAACCACTGGTAGGGTTCTAGTTGAAGCCATGGCCAATGGGTGGATCTTTTCCAGAGAAATATGCGGCGTGAGAAGAGGAGGTCCAAGGATAGAAGCTTGGCATTTAAGGGCTGGGTAGATGTAGAAGCCACAGCAGAGGAGGCTTGAGAGAGGGAAATGCTGGAAGAGCAGGAGGAGAACCAGGAGAAGGTGTTGTCTTCAAGTCAAGGGAGGAGAGTGTTTCAGGCGAACGGTCAGGGTATCAGAGGCTGTGAGAGAGGAAGGGTTGAAAGTCCACTGGACTTAGCAGTTAGATCATTGGTGGCTGAAGAGGAATTCAGGAAGTGGGGGGGGGGGGGCAGAAATTAGGTTGTAGTGGGGGATGAATGGATGNGAGGTATGACAAAGCATGGCTCCCTCTCTGTAAAGAGAGAGCTGGAGCTAGAGGAGCATGTGGGTTGAAGATTTCTTTTTTAACATTTATTTATTTATTTATTTTTAAAGATTTTCCTATTTGGGAGAGAGCGATAGCGAGAAAGAGCAGGGGGCGGGTGGGGAGAGGGAGAAGGCTGCTCCCCACTGAGCAGGGAGCCTAATGTGGGGGCTGGATCCCAGGACCCCGGGAACATGACCTGAGCCAAAGGCAGACACTTAACGGACTGAGCCAGCCAGGCGCTCCGGATTTTTTTAAAATAAGCTTTTAATTTTAGAATAGTTTTAGATTTACGGAAAATATGCAAGATAAGTACAGAGTACTCTGTATCCCCCTCACCCAGTTTCCCCTATTGACGAGTAATTATTTTAGGAAAGAAGAGACCTGAACTCTAGAAGGAGCCAAAGACAGTGAAAATAAGGATAACCATCTTTTCCTGAGCTATGGCTGTGTGTGAGTCCCTGCCATGGGCTTTGCTTGTGTAATCTAGTGTTATCATCATAGTAGCCCTCTGATGTCTAAATTTGCTCCTTTCCCTGTCTTCTTCATTTCAGTAAGTGGCACTTTCATGCTCCCAAGTTACTTGGACCTAAAACCTTGGCATTGTGTTTGACTTGTTTGCACTCACGCTCTACATAAGTGATTTATATCTACATGGAATCAATTCTTTTTTTTTTTTTTNAAGATTTTATTTATTTATTTGACAGAGATAGAGACAGCCAGCGAGAGAGGGAACACAAGCAGGGGGAGTGGGAGAGGAAGAAGCAGGCTCTCAGCGGAGGAGCCTGATGTGAGGCTTGATCCCACAATGTCAGGATCATGCCCTGAGCCGAAGGCAGACGCTTAACCGCTGTGCCACCCAGGCGCCCCTACATGGAATCAATTCTTAAAATGTATACATGAGTCAGACCCACTATTTGTCTCTTCCACCACTGTCATCCTGGTGCACACCACTCTCATGTATCACATCTGGGTGATAGAGCAGACTCCTGACTGGTCTCCTTGTTTTTACTTTGTGCCCTTCCTCCCCCCAGTCTATTTTCCATGCAGAAGTGGGAACGAGCCTTTAAAAAGGCTTAAGCCTTCGGTAGTTCCCATCACACGTAGACTACAATTCAGTGTTCTTATTACCTTGTGCTGTGAAGTCAGTACCTTCCAGCCCCTGCCCTAACCCCTTCTCCCACTACTCTACCCTGTAATTGTGTGCTTCAGCCATGTGGCCTCTGCTCTTCTTCACATGTGCTGAAGATGCTTCTGCCTTGAAGCTTTTGCGTTCACTGTTTCCTTTGCAAGAACATTCTTCTCTTCAGGTAATTGGTATAGCTCACTCCCTTACATGATTTAGGTCTTTGTTCCGCGGCTTCCTTTTTGTTTTTATTAAAAAAAATTTTTTTTTTAAAAGACTCTATTAATTTATTTGACAGAGAGAGAGGGAGCATTCACAAGCAGGGGGAGCGGGAGAGGGAGAGGGAGGAGCAGGCTCCCCGCTGAGCAGAGAGCCTGACATGGGGCTTAGTGCCAGGACACTGGGATCGTGACCTGAGCCAAAGGCAGACGTTTAACTGACTGAGCCACCCAGGCGCCCCAATGGTTTCCTTCTTAAAGAAGCTTCATAGAACACCCCAGCTAAAGCAGCCCCACTGTCCACTCTATCACATCTCCCTTTTTATCTCCTTTGTAGCACTGATCAATCCCTGGCATCATGTGTCTCTTTTTTTTTTAATTGTCTCTCTCCTAACATAAAAGTTCTTTGAGTCTGGGAATCTTACCTGTATTTTCCACAGCTCCATCCCTAGTGCCTTGAACAGCACATGGGAGATGCTTAATAATTATTATTTGTTACAGGAAGGTAGGAGGAAGGGGTTCTAACTTTGGTGGTCCTTACAATGTCAGCATAGGAATTTTAAAAATAAGGAGTTATTATGGTGCAGGAGGGCTGGGTCCAAAGACCCAGAGGATGTCCTGCAGGATCAGCCAAGAGTGTTCTTGTCTTTGCGTGGGATAGAAATCAAATGTGAGCCGAGAGGAAGTGAGAGCAGGGTTTATTGAAGACACAGAGAGTGTGGATACAGACAGTCTGGGAGACTCAGAAAGGAAAGAAGAGTGAGTCTTGTTTTTGCTTGGGCCTTGGGTTTTTATTGAGGATTGAGATCTGTAGTGTCTTAGGCATCCGAGAACTGTTTAAAATGGATGAGTGTTTAGGTGTCCTCCATAAGTCACTTATGCCCTGGAGCCAGGGGTCTCGGTGAGGCAGTGGTCTGGAAAACGTACCTGACGCCCTTCTTGGTCACTCTTTAGATGTTATCTACTGTGCTGGAAGAGTCCAGAGAAATCATTAACTCCTTGACCTGTACAAGGGGGACATACATTATCTGTACTTTCAAGGTGAAGGTGCAGGTCCTAGCAAACGTAAAAGCAGCAAAAAAAGCATTCTTTCATAGGGTCCCTTCGGTTTCCCTATCTCAGTTAGCCATTCTTAGCAAAGTTTGCAGAAATTTATTCTGCCAGTCAGTGACTGTTGGGGATCTAGCTACTGTTTGAGGACACTGTTGGAGTTAAAAAAGCTACAATATGCTTTAAGCTTCAGGCTATTTGGGGGTCTAGATATTAACACAATAAAGTACAACAAACAAAGGAGAGAGATACCAGCAAAATGGCAAGCTAAGAGGTCCTGATGCTTGTCCCCACATAAAAATAGCAGAATTACCAACAGACAACTACATATTGAGAAAAAAAAGAGCTTCAGAGTGAAATAAGGAGGCTGCAGAAATCCCATGGAGCACCAAAACTGAGGATTGGGCACATGGAAAACTGTAAGTAGAAAAATGAATGGAGTAGAAAAGAATTTCGATGGGGGGAGCTTTTGTGCGGTGGGTGTTGAGGAAAACCATCTGGTAGGCAGGACTTTGAACTGGTGGTAGAAAATAATAGCCAAGGTTTACTGAGCGGTTGCTATGTGGCCTGTGTAGGAGATGCAGCTCTTTTTCCATTTCACAGATGGATCCAGCAAGAGTAATTAACTTGTCCGCCGTCACCCCATTACAGAGTGAAGGAGTTGGCAGGAGCTCAGGGGTACATTTTTCCCAACTAGGGTAAAATGGCATGATCAAGGGCATAGAGCAAGGCATGTGTAAGGATGGTTAGGGGCAGAGTAGATGGGGTAACTGTTACATAGGGTTTCATCGGAAGCATTGCCTCATCTGGATCCCTGTGAGTGGAAGGCTTGGAGGGCTTTTGAGCAGGAGCAACATAGGGAAGGTGCTGGAAAGGTTGAGGCAGCCACAGCAAGCAGAGTGGTGTGGAGCGGGAGGAGCTTGAAGATATGTCTTAGTGTCTCTCAAGAACTTGGGTTTAAAGGGATGGAAGTCTGGCCTCCTGTGATGGTGAGGAAGATGGAAGCAACAGTTAGGCTAACTTTATTTATTTATTTATTTTTTTAAAAGATTTTATTTATTTATTTGACAGAGATAGAGACAGCCAGCGAGAGAGGGAACACAAGCAGGGGGAGTGGGACAGGAAGAAGCAGGCTCATAGCAGAGGAGCCTGATGTGGGGCTCGATCCCATAACGTCGGGATCACGCCCTGAGCCGAAGGCAGACGCTTAACTGCTGTGCCACCCAGGCGCCCCTAGGCTAACTTTATTGTGGTAATCATTTCCCAATATGTGCAGAAATATATATGTTACGCTGTATAACTTAAACTTCCACCATGTTATGTATCAATTATATCTGAATAAAGCTGGGGGGAAAAAAGCTAAGGTTAGAAGATGCTGCAAAAATACAAGTATCCCTTGCTATTTAAATCTGTTAGGTAATGAGAGTTTGGATAGCAGATTTGGAGACAGAATGATGTCCCGTCAGCTGAATATAAAGTATTTGGTTTCCTGAGTTTGGATAATGAGGAATACCTACTCTTTCTCTCAAAAAATGTATCTGCATCTCATTGGTTTTTTGAGCCTGGAGAGTGGAGAATACCCGTAAACAAACAGTCTGAGGTCATGCACAGATGTAAAAGAGAAGGGTGAGTTAGAACCCGAAAGAGAGAGAGGGAGGGAGAGAGAGAAGCCAGGGGACAGAGAGGAGGAGATGGGGGGGGCGGCGCGCGTGTGGATAACTGCATTTTGAGACGTGCCAGGTGTGACAGTTATGTGCTGGAGTGGAAACGCGTAGGCAGTGCTTGGAAGCTCTGGGTTGGAGTGTGAGTGTAGGGAGCAGAGTGGGAGTGTGGATTTGGTAGTCTTTGCCATCAAGGATTTGGGGCCAGTGGTGAGACAAACACACTGAAGCAGAGGGTTTAGAGCAATTTAGAAATTAACAAGTTATTTAAAATTAGGGTCACATATAGCCGTGGGAAAGAATTCAGACTGACGGGTATAAAATGAAAAATCCCAACTCTTCCCTTTGCTTTCTGGAGGCAATGCTAAGTTAAGCTTCTTGCTGATGTTAATGTTTCCTGCTTTTCTGTAAATGACCTGTGAACAGACCTTAAGTGTATAGCTCAGTGAATTTTTATGTATTTATTCACTCAGTGACCACCAGTCACACTGAAGTATGGAACATTTCCAATACCCCGGCGTTTAGAGTGAGCTGCCATAACAAAATACCATAGACTAGGTGGCTTCAGTAGCAGAAATTTATTTTGCCACAGTTCTGGAGGCTGGAAATCTTGAGATCAGAGCCCCAGCGTGGTTGGGCCCTGATTTTTAGATGGCTGCTATCTCACTGTGTGCTTGCATGTTCTTTCCTGGGTGAATGCGATATAGGGGACTGGGTGGGAAGCAAGTCCTCTGGTGTGTCTTAGTGGGACACTAATCCCTTCATAAGGGCCCCGTCTTCATGAGCTCATCTAAACCTAATTACCTTCCAAAGGCCACTTCTCCAGATACCATCACATTGGGTCTTAGGGCTTTGATGTAGGAATTTTGGAGGGGCCTGTTGCAGTCCATAGCACCTGGAAAGTTCTTTTGTGCTCCTTTCCAGTTGGTCGCTCTCACACTGTAATAACTACTGTTCTGGTTTCCGGCACCATAGATTTAGTTTTTCTGTTCTTAAAATCCGTATAAATGGAATCATGCAGTATGTTTGTTTGTTTTTTTTTTAATAAATCTGGCTGCTTTAGTTAACCACTGTGTCTGCAGAATTTATCCAGATTCCATTTAACTGTAGTTCAGTCTCTTCTGTTGCTGTGTGATATACCAGGGTGTGAATATACCACCATAAAAATCCCAAGTGAGAGAATTCTGTATATATAGTGGTTTTAAGATTATTTGGTGGTTTTGGAGGACTCAGACATTTATTAGAATCTGATAAAAGCTGCAGTGCTTTTCTTAAATTAAGAAAAACAGTATGCATATATTTCCAGGGGTTCCTAGTGCCTTTGATGTTGGTATCATGCCCTCAGGACAAGAAGCCTTCCTTGGTTTACAGCAGGGCTTCTCAGCCTCAGCACTGTTGATATTTTGGGCTAAATAATTATTTGTTTTGGAGACTGTGCTTTGCATTGAGGGATGTTTAGCCCCACCCTTAGCCTCTACCCTCTAGATTGTCAGTAGCCTGCGGCCTGTCTCCTTGAATTGTGACAACCAAAAATATCTCTAGATTTTGCCAGTGACCTTTGGGGAGGCAAAATTGCTCCCAGTTGAGAAACATTGGTTTAGAGAGAAGAGCCAGAGCCAAAGACCTTTTAGAGGCTGACTTGGTGATCTTCCCCTGCTTATGCCAGTTGTAAGATGGGGCTGGTGTCATTCATAAGGTTCTACGTACAGATAATTTCCATCACCACTAAAATGAGACTGCTCCTTCCAAGGATACATGAAGTGAGTTAAAGACTGACTTAAAATATTCTGCATTTGTAGATTCTTCATGAGGAGCAGGCTCTTAGAAATTACCCGAGCCAACCCCCTCATCTCAGTGGTGATGAAACTGGAATCCAGAGAGGGGAAAGGGCCTGGGAAGGGCTAGCCCCAGGGTCAGAGGCTGGTGTGGGGCAAAGCCAGGCCGTGGTGCACAGTTCTTCCATTCCAGGCACAGCTTCTACTGTGCTTTTGGGCTGGACAGCCCACTGGACAGCTGAAGAGTTTATCAGAAAGTTTCCCACGTGGACACTTTAAGTTTCTCTGCAATGCCAGGTTGCTCCTCTTTGCTCATTGGAGATGAAATACAAGTGGCATTTTGTGTATCAGGACAGCTGATACTGTGCGTTCCTTAACTGCAAACACTGAGTCACCCAGGCCAGTACTAGTACTGAATCACCCAGGTCTTTAATTTCTCTTCTGTCTAGGATAATTTATTTTAGTTCTTTGTTTTCTCCAGTAGTCTACCTTCTGAATAATGATTAGATCCAAGTCTCTTACTTAGTCTCACAGGACTAGAAAGAATTATCCACAACAGATTTTTTCCCCCTCCTTTTCCTCCTTTTCCTAAAGGCAGCTGAAACAATAGTATCTGTTAAGATGTAATTTTCTCTTTGGTTGTTGTTATAAATGACAGCTGACAGATACAGCAAAAAGTGGAATGATAGTCATCTAACCGTAGTTTACATTTTCAGAAGAAGAGAGGAGAGCAGAATCAGTCTTAAACTTTTGATAACCTCGAGTGAGGCTTTACTCATTAATCTTTGGTGTTGAATATTGAATACTTTTCTTGTGTTGTAATCCTGTTAGATCCAATTAATAAGGTTTGAGGGCAAGGTTTCTACTCAAAATTCAGTGCTAAATTTCTTTTGAATCACACCTTCCCTGTGGAAATTTGGAGTTCTAATAAAAATCATGTTTGACAGTGGGTAATACACATTTAAAAATTGTAACTTCCAGAAGTTCTTACTGAATGATATGAAGTTGTGCTTAAATAAGTTATAATTTTGTATCAAATATTTATTAGAAGATTTTTGAAACAGAGATGTTTATAATTAAATAACAAAATGTTGCCAAATTGACAACTTTGGAATAATAGCTAAAAGAATGTTTTACAATGATATAAGTCAGTAGAGTTTATAAAATCCTTTCTGTGTATCATCAACGCCTTGAAGTCGAGAGGGATTATCATCTCCTTTTTATAGATGAGGAAATTGGGAGGAGAGATTTGGATTTTATTCCAGGGGTAAATTGACCACTTTCAGCTAGTAAGTGAACATTGTAGATTCAAACCAGGAGATTCAAAGTCCAACCTTCTCCTGTGCTACCCGTTCTGTCTAATATATAAATATGTGTGTGTGTGTGTATTTTACTTATCTTACTGTCACATTAAAACTTTTAAAAATAATTGTAAAAGGAATTACGCTGTTGTATATTTTGAAGAAAAGAGATACAAGTAGTACCAGTTATTTCCTCTGAAGTATATAAAAAATCCCCTCCCCCACAACAACATCCATAAAAATATAGCAATGCTAAAAGTGCATTTTTTAGACTGCAGGATCTTTGCAGGTTTAAGAGGTAATATTTGGGTGTGTGGTAAGATTAGAATTTCATAATGAGTACTTAAAAGTATTGCTTGAGTGTATTGAAATTCTGCAGGGAAAATAGTTCGTGTCATTTCCCTGTGCAGTCAGTGAACTGAGAGACATTCCTTTAACACTGAAGGAAAGACAGATGTCCTTGCTATTTCTTTTCGTCCTTTTGTTACTCGGTTCGTTTTCCTTGGATAACTGTCCTGTTTGGATTGTGGGTTATCGATAAGGAAGAGGAAAAATGCACATGGGTTTGATATGTTGCACTGCACTTGGAAAGGGCAGAGAGTTCCGTCTAGCATTCTGTGCATTAGGTCAAAAGAATGTTTCCTGGATAGATTTTATTTACAAAACGGATTTCTTCCCCCAAATATAGTCTCTAAATAAACAGTTTAAAGAGGGAAGGGGAATGACGATGGGCCTGTTGTGTTAATCTTTGCAACAGTATTTTCAGTGCTCAGGTCTAGGGAGGGTAGCTGTGCCAGGGGCACATAGCTGGTAAGCGCTGAACCAGAATTTACTTACCAAGTCTAGCTCAGATACCGTAGGCAATGCAGGGGTTAGCAAACTATAACCTGTAGGCCTGAGAAGCTAACAAGGGTTTTTACATCTTTAAATCGTTGGGGGAAAAAATCCAAAGAATATTTTGTGGCAAGTGAAAATTATATGAAATTCATATTTAACTGGCCATGATTAAAATTTTACTGGAGCACAGCCATGCTCATTTGTTTACATATTATCCAGTTTCAATCACAGTTATGCAGTTGCATCGGAGAGTGGGCCCGAAAGCCTAAAATAATTTGCTGTCCAGCCTTTTACAGGAAAAGCTTGCTGACCCTTGCCCTAGGATGCCAGTCTCAAAGACTAGAAACTGGAAAAGAGTTTGATAGACAGGTCTAGGATGGATGGCTATGAGGCTCTTTCTTACTCTGTTTTCTGTCAGCTTTGAGGCACTGAAGGTGCTAATTTTTGGAAGTATGTCCTGGAAGTCACGTGGGCTTCTGTCAAGAGAACTAGTGCATTACAGCCATTTCTGAGATGACCCAGTGGTCTTTAAAGCACTCAGTGGTTCCCCAGCTTGGGAGCCCACAAAGCCCTGGGAAAGTGGGAAGACGTGTTCTACTTGTGGCTGGTGCTTTAGAAGAAAAGACACAAATGAACTAATAATTAATACCAGAAAACAGATGTGGAGACATTTTAATACAATAAGCATGAATACTGTAAGAAACTAAGAATCAGACCATCTGCAAAATCCTGAAGGGGCCACTCTGAGAATACTGATGTAAAATGGTCTCGAAGTGTTGAGCACTTTGAATATTTAATTATCCATTTGCAAGGGAAAAATACTCTTGATGTGTTTCCTTCACTCTCACACAACTCTACTTTACCACTTATAGAGCTTCACTTTTGACACCCGATGTGTGGGTTTTCCGCACATCGGGCAATTCTGAGATTCTCTGCACACCAGCTGGCTGTTACAGTTTAACTCACTTCTGACACTGTGTACCTGGAGACAGCATCAGATCCGACCGGCTAAGGGTTCAGTCCCACAAGACTGTGCACCCCTCCTCACCGCCTTTCAGAAGCCAATCAGAAGGCCAGGTGGTCCCCTGTGCTTCTGAGCTACTAGCTGTAGATGGGAGGTTCCCGCAAGCCTGTCTTGAAGTTCGATTAATTGGCTAGAGAGGTTCACAGAGCTCAGAGAAACATTTACTTATGTTTACCAGTTTATTATAAAGAATACAGATGAGCAGTCTGATGGATACAGAGGGTGGGGTCTGGAAGGACCCTGAGTGCAGGAGCTTCTGTCCCTGTGGAACTGGATGTGCAACCCTTCCAGCATGTGGTCCCCAACCCAGAAGCTCATCAAATCTCATTGTTGAAGAGTTTTTGTAGAGCTTAATCTGTAGTCCTCTTTCCCTTCCCAGAGGTTGGTGGCTGGGGCTGAGAGCTCCAACCCTCTAAGATTGTTTGGTCTTTCTGGTGACTGGCCCATCCTGAGGCTATCCAGGCTCCCATCCTACTCCAAGTCACCTCATTAACATAAGCTCAGGTGTGCTCAAGGGGGCCTCCTTGCAAGTTACAGGACTCCCAACCTCAGGGTATTCCAAGGGTTTTAGGAGCTTCTTGCCAGGAACTGGGACAAAGACCAAATAAATTTTTTATTATACTACACTACTCTTTTCTGGCTTGATTAAGTATTTAACATGGTTATATTGAGAATATGAAAATCACCATATCTTTCATAATTAAGACATATTAATAGCAAGTGAACTGAAATTATTTGATGCATTTTTGTTCTGCCTTTTTACCTAATTCATTTCATCCCATATGCAATTTGGAGATTTTTTTTTCTCCTCTCATTTAAGAATGTTTATGTGCCTAGAAGGGGCAATTTTTGGACAGTGAATGACAGGTGAGTGCTGACTAATTTGAGGAAATGGAAGTCTGCTAACCCCATGATTTTAGCTGTAGGTAGAAGCTGTCTCTCTAAAGCTGTGGGCTTTAATTTTTTCTCTGGTTAATTTTCTCAGCATCCTCTGCATGGTGGTGAAGAGATCTGTATTACGGAAACTTCACACTAAAAGCATTCCTTATTTCTAACATCGAGGAGTGTCCTACTGTAGCCTCGGAAAAACCATGGGTTATTATTTTTCATTTTGGGAGTAACTTTTTCATTGAAGTACGATACACAGTCGGAAAAGTGCACAAATCATGAGTCCAGCTCAGTGAATTTTCTCAAAGTGAACACACTGTTAAGCAGCACTCGGCTAAAAAAAAGAAAATTATCAGCCTCTCAGAACTCTCCCTTCTGTCACACTGGCTCCCTCCCCCCAAGAGTAACCAATCTTGCTTTCTAGCAGCAGTGATACCTTTGGCTTTCATTTTAAAGCTTTTCTTTGCCCTGGTGTTTGAGGAGGTCTATGGAGGCTCAGTAGGACTTGTACTAAGTGGCATGGGAGAGGTTTGATGCCCAGGGCCTTGGTACCCTGTGATGCTCTCTGAAGCACCTCTCAGCGTTTCCAGAGGCCTCTTCAGTCAGGCTCAGTCATTGATAGCAGAGGAGCCCTAGTGCTAGCCTTTTCCCATCTAGCCCCAATCTTGCTGCATTGACTGTTCCACATCCTACTTCTCTGGGTCCTCCATGCGGTTTCTTCCTGGCTTCCTCCTCCACAGCTCATCAAGAGTACAGCTGGCGTCCAGTCTTTGCATGTGTCCCAGCCAGATTTTCCAACACAAAGCTTAGACTTCATTCCCCCCACCCCAAGTTCTCTCTTGGACAAAGTTAGTGAGGTTATTTTCATGATCAGCTTTTAGTATCTTGAGTCAAAACTGATATTTGGTTGGTTTAACCCATATATTTTATGGCTAAATTGGTATTTTGTGGAGGGGGTAAAAATTGTCCTTAACGTTTATGAAATTAATCATAAATTTAAAAATTTTAATGAAATGGGATGATGACTACATCAAAGTATAGATTTGGAAACTTTAATAACTTTTTTATAAGTTAATTTCCACTGGATGAGTTATAGTGCAGGACAGATCCAGTTTTTCCCAAGTATTGTATTAAAATATAGCTCTTTTCTCTCAAACAGACATGGAACAAGCTTATTTTCTACTCCGAAATTGTATAATGAAATTCTTTCTATATGTATATTTATTCTTTTGGTTTGGTACTCTCTTCACCTGAAAACTGGGGTGTTTGTTTCTCGAAAATACCATTGGTTTTTTTCTGGGTATTTAGAGGGGAAGTACGAGTCTGGACCAAGTGTGATCTGAATTCATGCCATTTATACTGTCACTGCCTTATGCTGTGCAGCCTCAGAAATGTTAAGTATCAGTTGGTAGTCGGAAGGGAATGTTTTTGCTCTGGTCTTTGCTTGCCAGTGGGTGCTGCTTTGGCAGGAGAGTGCAGGAAGCCTTCAAGAAGAACAGACTCTCCACAAATGGAAGAATAAAACTTCTCCTATTCATTCAGCAAATGAGTACCTACTATGTGCCAGGAGCTGTTGTAGAAGCTTGGGATACATCAGTGAACAAAACACACACACAAAATCCTTGTCCTTCTAGCAGGGATGACAGTAAGGGAGATGAAGGTGTGCTAGGGGTGGTTGCAGATTGCACTCTTAAATATTTTGTTCTAGGCTGGTATCAAAGGCAAGGTGACAGTTTAGCTGAAACAGACAAGGAATCAGGAGCGTATCTGGGAGAAGAGCATTCTGGATAGAGGAAATGAGTACAAAGGCTCTAGGGCAGCAGTGTGTCTGACCCACTGGGGGACTGGAGCCCAGGAAAGGAAAAGGAGACAGGGCTGGATATGAGTCTGGGAGGTAAGAGGAGCTAAGGCTGCTCTGTAGGGCTTCACTCAGTACAAGAGTGTTTAAGCAGTGGAAGGATCCTTTTAAAGGATCACATAGACTATAGGAGGCAAAGGCTGAAGCTGGGAGGCCAGGGAAGAGGTGATGGTGACTTGAGTGTGTGGAGGTGGTGGGAAGAGGTAGATTCTGGGTGCATTTTGCAGGTAGATCTGAAAGGCTTTGTTGACCTGGACGAGTCGTAGAGGCTTTCAAGAATTTTGGCCCAAGCAGCTGAGTAGTGGTGGCTTCACTGAGAAGACCGAGGAGCAGGTTTTGTTGACAAACATTAGATCTCAGGGGATGATGGCTCAGTAGGTTAAGTGGCTGCCTTCTACTCAGGTCATGATCCCAGGGTCCTAGGATTGAGGCCCCACGTTGGGCTCCCTGCTGAGCAGGGAGCCTGCTTCTCCCTCTGTCCCCCTCCCCTTGCTCGTGTTCGTGCACTCTGTCAAATAAATAAATAAATCTTAAATCTTATTTACTGGACCATATTAAAGTAAATCATGGCTTTTGTTTTTTATTTATTTATTATTTATATTCAACTCCATCACTCTAAGTTCTTCGTATGGGCAGGTCATTTGAGAAGTTGAGCATTTCCTTTGTCTGAATTTATCTGGCATGGATGTAAAATGTTAGATGTATTTCTTTTTCCTGTTTTTTCTTTCTTTTTTAAACTTAGAAAAGTTTGTTTCATTCAGTTCTTTATTTGGGGAGTTCTGTAATTTTCCTTATGAAAGAAAAAAAGTATTTCCTACTCCTTGGCTCTGTTAGACAGATTATTTTTATCTTAGAGTAAAAAGGGGTAGGGGGAAGAGGCAGCATATTACTTTTCTTTCCCCTTTCTGGTGAGCGACCATGTTTCTGTTAGTAGAATGTTATTGGCCCTGTTGGTTTCTGAGGAAAAACATTTATCAGACAGGAGCTGTTGTTTAAAAATACTTTCTTTCTCCTATTTGGGAGAATGTGTTCCTTGTTGCGTCATACCCATTTTCCCAAAGATGGCCAGTTACAGCCTCATTCTACTGGGTCAAAACAAAACAAAACAATGATTATGTAGAAGCTTTAGGAAAAGAGTTAGTGTGTATGTGACTTTCTGTCTATAAAGATTAAAGAATACCGAAGTGTTTTATGTTTACCCCAGGTGAGCCATTTTTGTTTTAACCTTGTGCCTTTACCTTTAAAGTTAATGTCTTTTAATGTCTGCTTTAAAAAGTCCTCATTTTCCTGCTGTGGATTTATGGTGATAACCATGCCCTTTTAACATTAACCTGTGCTTTATAGCTGAGATGTAATTATATATCACCATCATAACTACCATTGTAGACCAGTGGTATTTCAAAGGCGCGGTAGAAGGCATGGGTTTAAAACAAAAGCAGAAAGTATGACCAACAAGAGCTATTATTTAAAGAATTTTATTTTTTTTCCATAAATAAAACCTTTTGTTTTGTTAACCTTTTAACAATGTAAGTTTTTTTAAATGATGGCGATACTGTTTATGTTCTGTTGATTTAAGTAGTGGTAGAGTTAAAAGCATTCTCTTGGTCAAGAATCTTACACAAGGGTGGTACAGTATATATAAGATTCATAAATGTGTAATATCCTTTAAATAGCAACACTGTTCATAGGACTTTACTCTGTCAACTGTTGGAGAAACAGGTGGTCTTGTTAATATTTATGGTCTAGAAGCCAGCTGCTATTTATACTAGTATAATTATTAGCAATGGCATTTCTTTTTCTTTCTCTTTTTTTAGAGGGGAGTGGGGGAGGGGCAGCAGGAGAGGGAGAGAGAGAATCTTAAGGAGGCTGCACACCCCCCATGGAGCCAGATGAGGGGCTTGATCTCACAGCCCTGAGATCATGCCATGAGCCAAAATCAAGAGTCGGATGCTAAACTGACTGAGCTACCCAGGTGCCCCAGCAATGTCATTTCTAAAAGTAATAGGTATGGTAACAATTAAGTCTAATGTCCTGAATGTCATCTATAACTAGCAGACATAGATCTCTGCTCTCCATAACCTTGTAAGCTAAAGAATATGTGAATGGAGACTTGAACATGAATTTTTAAAGACTGTCTTTTATGTTAGTGAAGGAGAGGTATGTGAGAATAACATGGGATTAGTCAGGAGACCTGTGTTCTTGTGTCCGCCCAGCCACATTGCCACCAAGAGGACCCTGGCACCTGACAGCTCTGTGGACTGGAGTTGCTTCTCCTGTCCACTCAGGAGCCTCATAGAGTTGTTGACAATCATATGAGATTAGGGCCTTATAAATTGCCCCACCCTCTGGATCGCGGGGTTTTTCTAAGAAAGGTGGAGGAGTAGGAGTTGCAGGGTGGTGGTTCTTTAGCCTCCCAGAGGTTGCCACCATGGTTTCCATTTCCTTGTCAGCTTTGAGTCTGTGGAAGGAGGCAGGAATTCTGGTCTGTAGCTTAATATCTTTGCATTTGTTCTGGTGGCAGGAATCAATGTTGGGGTTGTCAATATGGACAGAAATGATCTGTTTCTTCATAGTCTGACTCATTTTCTCTGTCAGGCCTGTCCTTGGGCTCTGTTCAGGAACAAATCCTGCTTGTTGATGAGCTGTCTCCTTGTCTGTTTACAGAAAGTCCTCGTGTTCCGTTTAGCTTATAACAGACTCAGGCAGCGTTCGAAGCCTGTCCTCCCCTTGATTTAGGCCTCTTCTTTTCCTCCCCCATCTAGGATCTGCAACTCCAATGGATACTGAGGGGTTTGGTGAGCTCCTTCAGCAAGCTGAACAGCTTGCTGCTGAGACTGAGGGCATCTCAGAGCTTCCCCATGTGGAACGGAACCTACAGGAGATCCAGCAGGCGGGCGAGCGCCTGCGTTCCCGTACCCTCACACGCACGTCCCAGGAGACAGCAGATGTCAAGGCGTGAGTACTGGTGGGGAGGCAGCGTTGCTACTGGGTGGCTCAGGGGCAGGATCTGATTCTTCTTTTCCTCCCTTGAATTAAGATGCAGTCTGTAAATGACAGACACAAGCCTGATTCTTGGGAATTCAGAAAGGTTTTGTAAATAGGTCAGCAGCCTTGCTCTGTCTCTCTGCCCCCAGGTTTTTCAGCTTGTCTGCTGGACCAAGCTGTGAGCCCATATCACAGACAGAGATGATCAGTGGGAGAGCATGAAGAGCTTGGTCACACAGAAACCCGTTAGAGTAGTTCCTGATTGAGTTTGCTGACCACTGGGTCATAAATGGCTCCTGTTACTGTATTAGTAAGTGTGGTTTACACAGAAAAGTGTTACTTTCAAAGCCAGGGAGCACTCAGAGATGAGCACGTGGAAGAAATTGACGAGCAGTCAGTGATGAAAAGCCATCCGAGTGAGGTATGATTCTGTCTGGTCATCATTAGTGTCCCCAACAGCTGCTGCTACAAGGCCCTGGATGCGTAGTGCCTGCCAGGTGACCATAGAATGGGAGAGTGGGCGGCCCCAAGAGAGTGCAGCTGAAGAAAAGTGCTGGCTGTCTGGCTAGTGACTTCTGCTGACACACAGCATCAACAGTGGGCTGTCGATTTCACAGTCATGTGTTGGGGGCCCTGCTAGCCAGTCCTGGGCCATCTCTGGGGCTACAACCATGGATTATACATGGTTCTTGCCGTCAAGGAGCTTGTCATTTGGGGAGACAGGGGAAAAAAAACCCTTGCTGCTTTCTATAAGAAATGTGACTTACTGGTGACTTACGGTGTGTCAGAAACTTGGCTAGACTTCAGAGTTTGCTTAATCCTCATAATGAATATTAGGACTGTTGTCCCCTTATTACAGTTGAGCAGCTAAGGCTCAGAGAGGGTAGGTAACTGTCAGATTGCACAGCTGATAAGTGTTGAGCCAGGACTCAAACCTAGGGAGGCTGACTCCAGAGCACATGTTCTTTGAGCCCCGATGGAAGGGCCAGGGGAGGGTGGAGGGGTGCCGGTCTTGTGACCTCAGTGCGTCTGGAAAATCACTGAGATTCTGTGTGGGAGATGTGGGAAATTGTCAGTCGTCTGCTCAGTCTTCTTTGCTTAAACTTGAGAAGGACCTAATTGCTGATGTTTCCCCAGGGATGTTATTTTGGGTTTGTAATAGATGTCACAAGAGTGAGCATAAGGGCTACATTCTTTTCCCAACTAATCTTGAAAGCTGAATGCTTTGGCTGCTCTGCTGAGTTAGTAAGGATATTGTGGGAATTCTTCTGTAGGTCTCCCCAGAATTTTATTTTTTAAAATACTAGTTAGTTTTGGTTCCATTGGTGTTGGCAAAGACAAATCAGAGGAACCCCGGCAAGGATTTTTTTTTTTTTTTTTTTTAATCTAACCAGTTGCTCCTCTACACCATTCCTCAACACCCCTGGCAGCCTTTAGACATCTCTGCTTACTTGTCCTCCTGCACGCTTCTTGCTGTTGCTGCTGACTGCCTGCAGTTACCCTCAGTCTCGAGCATGCGGGCTCTGCTTGTGTGCAAGGATGCTGCGGGAGCAAAAGGACCGTGATGCCAGCTGAGTTGCTATAGTTATAATTTAATTGCATCAGCTTTACAGCCTATTAAGAGCAAAAAGGGAAAATGTTTTCTTGGTAACAATTATCAGTCATGCTTTCTTGTAAATTTCCATTCTTCCTCATTTCTTTCTACCTTAAATTCATTATTTTAGGGAGGAGGAAGTTGGAACATTGAAAGAATGGGTATAGGGTGGGGCAGGTGCTTAAAAAGAAACCAAAGGGCTGATGACTGTATTTTTCCACCTTGATAGGCAGACATAAAGTGTGATATGAATATTTTAGTACAGGGTGAAGGCAGAGGAGAGAACTGAGTAGGAAAAAATTTTCTTACATGAAATAAATTTTGGAAGAAAATGTGTCTTTAAGATTTTAGTTAAGATTAGATTGTGGATTTAAGATTGAATTGTTCTGTGCTGAATTCATTTGTTTAAATATACTTTGTTGGATTTTTCATTTTAGGGAACAGATTTGAAAGCTTCTTTGCATGTGTGTTTGATATTTTTAAATTGTTAAATTTCTTCACACATGAAGAAGATTATGCCTAACATACATAAAGGTGTAAATCAGGGGTTGTCAGCCTATGATCCGTGAGCCAGATCCAGCCCGCTGCCTGTTAAAGTCTTATTGGAACATGGCCACACTTATTTATGTATTGTCTGTGCTACTTTTGTGCTACAATAGTGAAGTTGAGTAGTTATGACAGAGACCGTATGGCCTGCAGAGCCTGAAATATTTAACTGTCTGCCTTTTACAGGATAAATTTGCTGACTCCTGGTGTAAATAATAATAAAATGAATTGCACATTGCCCAGTGAAGGCATAGAATATCATCAGTAGCTGTGAAGCCTTCCCTGGGTACCCATTTTCAATTGCATCCCCCTTTTTTTCCCATCAGAGATGCCTCATTGGATTTTTCCAGTCAGACTCAGAAGCCAAACAACTTAGAGTTGTACAAAGAGAAAGCCAGCAATCACTTTCTCTCCTTAACTTTATCCCCCAAGGTAACCAGTGTTACTGATTTGCTGCTTCTTTCACACTTTTCTCCATGTTCATGCCAAGCGTATACGAAGATTTATTTGCCCAGAGTTTTACAGTAAATTATGATTGTACTTGTGGTAATACTACTAAGCAACCTTTCTGAGCACTTGCTCTTTGTCAGGCACCGTGCCAAGCACTTTACATGCATTATATAATTTCTTCTTAAAATAACCCTGTGAAATAAATGTTATTATCTCTGTTTTATAATTGAGAAACGTCAGATAGCAAGTGGCCGAGCCAGAATTCAAATCCAGCTTGCTCAGTAAGAAGCTCTCCCATTTGTATGGCACTTTTCAGTTCCCAAAGAATTGTCACAGGCGTTCTCCTGACTGGTCTTCACAAGCCTGAGAGGTGAGTGAGCCAGGGATTCTTCTCCAGATTTAACAGAGGGAGAAAATGAAGCTTGGAAAACTGATGCATCTAAAATTTTCAGGCAGTAAGAGACAGGTGAGACTTGAACCCAGGCCTCCTGGCTCTGTTTCTGCTCCCCGTGTGTACTGAGGACACCTTTTGTCCTCCTTCTTTTCTCTTTGACTCCAGCCCCTGTCGCTTTTTGCTCAGGAGAAGCTGCCTGGTTCATGGAAATTGAGGCAGGTAGAAGGCAAAGAGCCTTTGGATTTTTCCCCCCTTAGAAGTTGAAAGTTTCTGGTAGAGGCTTTATTTGTAAAGTCGTCCTCTTACCCTAAATTTCCCTGCCCTTTTTCCTCAGTTCTCCGTCTACCTCTCCCCATCAAGGCTTCTGCCCATTCACTGGACAGTTCCTGCAGGCACCACGCACTCAGATGACTTTTCTCTTCTGAATACTCATAACAGCTAGTTTTTTAAATTTCAAGGTTCTCAACCCTGGTACACCTTAAAATTGCCTGGGCACTGGCTGCATTCTCACATATCACCAGTGGGGATATGGCACCTTTAGGACACAACTTGGCAGTATCAGGTGAATTTACCCTTGACCCAGCAATCCCTCTTCCAGGGATCTATCCCAAAGACACACTGGCAAAAGTACTAAAGGTGTGCACACAGTGATACTCATTGTGGCATTATTTGTAGGGGACTGGTTGAATAGATGTGATACATCTCGGTAGTGGAGTATTTTTCAGTAATACAAAGGAATGAGAATATACAGTACCATAGAATGACGCCAGGACATACCGTGAAGTAAAATAAAAAATACAAGGTGGAGGAAAAGTGTACAGGTCTCTTATTTATTTAAGAAAGCAGGTAAAAGATATCCAGTGTTCACGAATCAGGAGACTTAATATTAAGATGTTAATTACTGCCAAGATTGATCTACAGAGTCAGTGGAATCCTTATCAAAATTCCAGCTGGCTTTTTTGCAGAAATTGACAAGTAGATCCTAAAATCCTTGTGGAAATAAAAAGACACCTAGAGTTGCCAAAGCAATCTTTAAAAGGCAGAAGAAAGTTGGAAGGCTCACACTTCCAATTTCATAACTTCAAACAAAGCTACCATAATCAAGACTATGTGGTACTGGCATAAGGATAGACAATCAAATAGAATTATGAGTCCAGAAATAAATCCGTGTGTCTGTGATCAGCTAATTTTCAGAAGGTGCCGAGAGCGTTCAGTGTTTTTTCAACAAATGATGCTGAGACAACTGGATATCTATATGCAAAAGAAAGAGTTGGACACCTTAACTCTGAATGTAACACAGCCCTAAATGTAAGAGCCAAAACTTTAAAACTCTTAGAAGACATAGGTCTAAATCTTTCTGACCTGAAATTAGGCAGAACCTTGTTAGATATGAACTGAAAGCATAAGTGACAGAATGAAAAATAGATAAATTGAACTTCATCAAAATTAAAAACTTTCGTACTTCAAAGGACGCTATTGGAAAGTGAGAAAATAGGGATGCCTGGGTGGCTTAGTCAGTTAAACGGCTGCCTTTGGCTCAGGTCATGATCCCAGAGTCTGGAGATCGAGTCCCTCATCAAGCTCCTTGCTCGGGGGCAGGGGGGAGCCTTGCTTCTCCCTCAGCCTGCTGGTCCCCCTGCTTATGTGTGTACTGACTCTCTCTGACAAGTAAATAAATAAAATATTTTTTTAAAAAAGTGAGAAAATAGCCCACAGAATGGGAGAAGATATTTGCAAATTACTCACCTGATAAGGGACTTGTATCCAGAATATGTAAAAAACTTACAACATAATAAAAACACAACCCAGTTTAAAAATGAGCAAGATCTGCATGGCTGTTTCTCTGAAGATGACGTACGCATGGTCAGCAAGCAAATTATGAGAAGCTCAACATCACCAGCCATCAGGGAAATGCAAATCAAAACCACCTTGACATACCACTTCACATACACACTAGAATGGCTATTGTCCAACGACAGACCCTAGTAGTGCTGAGGATTTGGAAAAAATTGAGACTGTCATATACTGTTGGTGGGATGTAAAGTATTGCAGCCACTTTGGGAAACAGTCTAGCAGTCCCTCAAAAGGTTAAACGCTGTGACCATATGATTCAGCAATTCCAGTCCGAGGGGTATACCCAAGAGAGATGAAAACAGTTGTCCATATCAAAATTTGTATGTGGGTGTTCGTAGCAGCATTATTGATAATAGTCAAAAAGTGAAAACAACCCAAATGTCTGTCAGCTGATCAATTGATAAATAAAATGGGGCATATCCTGTAAAATGGAATACTACTCAGCAATAAAAAGGATGAGCTGTTAACACATGCTCCAACATGGATGAACTCTGAAAACATGCGAAGTGAAAGAAGCAGATCACAAAAGACAACGTATTGTAGAGCTCCATTTATGTGCAGTGTCTTAAATAGGCAAATTGATAGAGATAGAAAGTAGATGGGTGGGTGGATTGAGGGTCCTGGGGAGTGACTGCTGATGGGTTGGGGGTTTCTTTGTGGGGTGGAGAGAGTGTTCCAAAAATCAGTTTTAGTGACTGTTGCACAACTTGGAATATACTGAAAACCACTAAGTCAGTTAAATGGGCGATTGTACAGTATGTGAATTGTATCTCAATAAAGCTGTTTTAAAAAAGCAGGTGATAAAAAGTATTTAACGATAAAAAAGGAAGTTGTTTTAAAAATACCTGGTATTTGCATTCATCGGGTATAGTAAGACATGCAGACAAGAAAATGAGTGTCATGAAGGGGGGGGAGTTTCTACCCACAGTTGTCTAGATGAGGCAGGGCACATCATAGGTCAGCACTGGGGTCAGTCAGGGTGCAGAGAGAGCAAGGGGAAAATGTGGGCAAGAGCCTGTATTATGGTTTCCATGGGAAAGTGAGGGAAGGCAGGGTCAACAAGCTTAGGATTGGCTAGTTTAACCTCAGTGGGCTCTGGGGCATAGGGACTGTCTCTAGTTGTCTGGTTCCTAGCTGTGGGGTGATAAGTGGCCCAGTAAAGGAGGTGGTTGGGGTATGGGCTCTGGACTCATTAGTTTGCTTTTGAAATTTGTACTCACTGCCTCTCAGAATTACCTGACCTTGGGAGGGGCAGCCCTTCCAATGCCAGCGAGGCCGCAGTTGTCAAAGCATCAGATGCGGGGGGGGAAGGTTTTTTGGGTTTTTTTTTTTTTTTAATGATCAAGAATATATTTTGAAGAGGTTTTTAAGAAGTGAAATAAATGCTTGTGAAGCAGTCAGGGTACCTCAGTTCTGTAGAGGTATTCTTTCCAAAAACAAGCCAGTTTGTGGCTTAATTTTTCTTCAGAATATGTTTTACTTCTCTTGAATTCATGAGTTTTTAGTGCCTGTATCTCACATTCCATGGGATGGCTAGATTTTGAATCTTAACACTCAGTTTCAACAATTACCAGTCAGAGACAGTTTTTCTTTATATCCCCCACCTAATAATTTTTAAGCAAATCCCACCCAATTCACTATTTCATCCACAGATACTTCCAAGTGAATCCCTAGAAACGAATTATTTGTAAGCATAACTACAATTCTATATCTAAAATATAAGTAAATATAATACTTTAATATCAAATTTTTAGTCAGTGTTCAAATATCTCTTAAATGTTTATCAATTTGTTTGACTTAGAATCCAAATATGCCCTATGTATTGTGACTCCTTGATAAATCTCTTAAATTTCTTTTATTCAGTAAGTGCTCATTTGGTCTTTTCCCTTGGAGCTATTTTGTAATGAAGGACTGAACTAATTTGTTGTTATAGAATTTCCCACAGTCTGGCTTTGCATACTCTCACCTAGTAGCTTCCTTTTTCCCTACAAATCCTGTTAATTTCATAGTTCTTTCTAGTAAGTAGATTCATATGACTTTTTCTTGTCTTAAATAATTTCATTACTAGAAGTGTTTAACATACAGAGAAGTAGAGACAAAAGTTTAATGAAACTCTATGTACCCATCACCCAGTTTCAGTAATTACTAAATCATTACCCCTGTTTAATATGTAATCCTGCTCAGATTTAGAAACAGATATTAGACATCAAATATATCTGTTAAGTTATGACTCCAGTAATAAAATCACAGGACCATAATTACAACTAAATTTTTTAAATTTGTTAATATAAAATAATTTAGTCACTGCTCACAATGCAGTTGCTTTAATAATTATTTTCAAGCTTGTTTATTTGAATTCAGATTCAGAGGTTCATGAAATGTAAATCTTTGTTGGGTGTTAAGAATTTCAAGTTTTTTGTTTTTTTTTTAAATATTTTATTTATTTATTTGACAGAGAGAGAGAGAGAGACAGCCAGCGAGAGAGGGAACACAGGTAGGGGGAGTGGGAGAGGAAGAAGCAGGCTCCCAGCAGAGGAGTCTGATGTGGGGCTCGATCCCAGAACGCCAGGATCACGCCCTGAGCCGAAGGCAGACGCTTAACGACTGAGCCACCCAGGCGCCCCAAGAATTTCGAGTTTTAAAATTAGTCTTTTAAATTGATGCAAAATATTCACATGAGTCTCTGGCCAAATATATAAAATAAGGTGCTGTATATACAAAGAGATTCTACCTTTTGTCCACTAGTTTCCATTCTACATTCTTCCTGCTTTCAGAGATTTTTTTTTTTCAGGTTTTTTTTTTCTTTCTCCCTTCACATAAACTGTGCCAATCTACCCTTCCCCTGTGCTGGTACTCTGGACTTTTCCCCATCCTGACACCGTTGCTGAGAACTCACTCAGAACGGTCCTCCTCCTTGCTTTTCTTCCCTCCTTTCTTAAAAAGGCATGCTTTATATAGAAGGTAAACAAACAAAAGGTTCAAGTAACCTTAAATAAGGTGGAGAAGACAGGGACCTTTTTTTTTTTAATTGACTTTGGGATTGTGTAAATATTTTACATTATTATAAAACAAACTTAAATTTCAAAAAAGGAATTCCTAAAAAAGGAAAATAAATGCTTAATCCAGTTGGTGACATAACCACACAGAGAGGAACAGTTCCAAGTGGTATCTTAATCTGTCATAAGTCATCATGTTTGGAGGTGTTGTTACTGCTGTTTTGAGACTGTTGTGTGTGTAGTGAGGATAAAGCAAATAAGTAGTTATGGTGGTTATGCTGGAACTAGGACTTGTGGTGTGGGAGAAAGGAGATGCAGATAGAAAATCTGTGATGTTAACCCAAAACTTTGTGCTTTAAATTTTGAATTGGAAGTATTAGTATAAGCTCACCGTGTAATTTTTCTTAAGAAAACTGAAACAAAAGTAAAAACTTCATTTCTAGCTCTACTTACGGAAAAGGCCTAGAAACAGTGTAGCGGTGAGCAATCCTAGTACCCAGATAGTTGCCTCTAAAATCCATCTTTTAATAAAGCAACGGGGGCTGTTTGGACAGTTGGCTGACTCCAGGTCTGTATAAGATGAACATGAAACATATTGTCATACCAGATACAGTAGGGAAGTCATGAAGGTCTACTAAGTCATGTCAAAAGAACTCGAAACCATCCTCAAAAGGTTTCTACTGACGGAGGAGACAATTTGAGCATAAGGATACGGATAGTAACTGCAATAGATTAAACACATCAGTAGGTGTTTAATGTGTTCAGTTCATATGTTTATGCCTGTTTAAATTCATGAGTTTATAATGATACTAAAACAAAACTCATCAGTCACTTTGAGAACCGTGTCTTTTTTTTTTTTTTAAGATTTATTTATTTATTTATTTGACAGAGAGACAGCCAGTGAGAGAGGGAACACAAGCAGGGGGAGTGGGAGATGAAGAAGCAGGCTCCCAGTGGAGGAGCCCGATGTGGGGCTCGATCCCATAACGCCAGGATCACACCCTGAGCCGAAGGCAGGTGCTTAACGACTGAGCCACCCAGGCGCCCCGAGAACCATGTCATTATTCAGACTAACCACGTAGTGGATAAGGAGTTTTTCTGAAAGGAAATATTCTAGCTAATAAAAATAGAACACCTGGAGCCCCTGGGTGGCTCAGTTGGTTAAGCATCCGATTCTTCGTTTCGGCTCAGGTCACGATCTCTGGGTTGTGAGGTAGGGCTCTGCATTCAGTGGGGAGTCTGTTGGAGATTCTGGCGCGCCCCCCCCCCGCAACATGCTCGCTCACTCGCTCTCAAATAAATCTTAAAAAAAAAAAAAAAAGAATACCACCATTTAATGACTCTAAGCAGTGATCATCAGTATCTGCTAACATTCCAAAAGAAATAACCAGACATTACAGACTTCTTGATGAAAGTCTCGAGTAATCTAATCAAAAAATAATGACACCTGAATCTTATCAAAACTTTAGAGCTTACTTTCAATTTATAGGAAATACAGAGGCTGGAGGAACATGTCAAATGACTTCTTGGGGATGTAGTCAATAAAACCTGTTATGTGGGAAACTGTATCCTTCCATGGATCAATAGGAAAAGCAGCAACTGTGAGCTTTTTAGAAATGGAGAATCTCAGGCCTTATCCCAGAACTACTGAATCAGAATCTGCATTTGAATACGCTTCCCAGGTGATTCACATGTACAGTTCAAGTTTAAGTAGTACCGCTCCACAGGACAAATAATCCAGAGTCCCCAGTAAAGAAATTGTAAGGGAAAAAATGAGGTGGAGGAGCACCCTAGCGGTTAAGGCACATCATTCACAAGTAGAGATCGTATTTGTATCCCATTCAGAAAAAAACAAAAAATTTAAATTATTAAATAATTGGAGGACTATCTTGGATCTCCTTAAAAATAATCTGCGTGGTGGAAAGAGGAAAGTAGGTAGGGATACAGGTGAAAACAGGGTTGACTATGATATGTTAATTGTTGAAGCTGGGTAATGGTACAAGGAGGTTTACTATTTAGTTTTGTATTTAAAATTGTTTTTCTATAAGGGTTTAAAAAGGAGGGCCCACTATGATGACTATAATCAGAAAGGTAATAAAAAGTATTGGGGAGGATGTAGAAAACAATTGGAACCCTTGTACATTGTGCATGAGAACGTAAAATGGTGTAGCTGCTTTGGAAAACCATCTGGCAATTCTTCAGAAGGTTAAACAATTACTGTATGATCTAGCAATTCTGCTTCTAGGTATATATCCAAGAAAAATGAAAACATATATTCACACAAAAACTGGTACGTGGATGTTCATGGCAGCGTTTTTCATAATAGCCCCAAAGTGGAAACAACCCAAATGTCTATCAACTGATGAAGGGATACATTCATAAATATAAAATGTGATGTATCTATATAACGGAAGTACTGATACATACTAGAACATGGATGAATCTTGACAGGCATTATGCTGAGTGAAATAGGGAGTCACAAAACACCACATATTGTATGATTCCATCTATACGAAATGTCCAGAATAGGCAAATCTCAATAGAAACAAAATAGATTAATGGATATCAGGTTGGGGGGAGTTTGGGAAGGGACATGGGAAATGACTGCTGGTGGGTAGCGGCTTGGGGGTTGATGAACATGTGCTAAAATTGATTGTGGTGGAAGTTGTACAACTCTGTGAATATACTAAAATCTGAATTGTACACTTTAAATGGGTGAATTGTATGGGATGTGAATTATATCTCAGTAAAGCTATTATTAAAAAAGGAGGGAGGGCATTACACTGATACCCATGCTCTGGGCTTCACCCAGCACTACTCAGAATCGTTGGGAGGAAAGTTGCCTAGATGACTCTAATGTGCAACCAAGGGTTGGGAACTTCTGTGTTAGAAAGTTAGCTTTAAGGATTGTTGGAAGAGAGAGGCAAGATTACTTATCTGACATGGTAGCCTAGAGGATGGCATTCTAGTTGACCTGTCTACATGGAAGAGACAAAAATCTATAGTGGGGAGCCCTCTGGGTGCACATCATCTATTTCTGTAGTACTTAGTAGAATAGAAATAAACACGAAGTCCTTTCTCTTCTCCAGTAAGTCTGTTATTTCTGAAGTAGAAGTCTTAGCCAGAGGTGTTAGGGTTACTTGCACTGCCCGGTGGTACAGCTTCTGAGTTCCTCATAAGGAACATAAACTTTGTCAGTGGGATTTTTGGTACTAAATCGTAATCCAAAAACAACAATCTAAGCATCTAATTCCCCTAAATCTCTTTCTTCCAGAGAGTGTTCTAGATATTAGTGAGACTCTGGTTTTTTAAAAAACTCTTCCTCTGTTACATTCCCCCAAGGGAGTAGAAATAAAGCCAGCTGTATTATTCCCGTCTCTCTTCAAAGCATTTATTGGGTGGCAGGCTCCTATATTATTGGACTGGGCAGCAGAGAGGGAACTTGAAGATGTACTAGATATCATGATGTTTGGCTTTTAAAGAGAAGCCATGGAGAACCAACCTTGGATTCTGGTTTGACTGCCCTTTGCAAATCATTGATGGTCCCAGACACTTAGTTTCTTCAACTAATGAATAAAGTTTGGACTGAGTTACTCTTGAAGCTTCTCAACTGTTGTGGTTCACATACTATCTTTACAGAGGCTATGAATACAGGATGGTGGGTAAGAGTTTATGCTCTGGAGCCCAATGACCTGGCTCTGCCATTTCCTGGCTCTCTGACTTTGGAGAAGTCACTTAATCTCTTTGCACCTTAGTTCTCCCATCTGTAAAATGGGGATTGAGAATAGTATCTACCTCATGATTTTCTTTACTGTAAAATGTGTGGAGTCGTCTAGCCTATTATTTTATTGATACACTATCATTTTATTCTAGGCAAGTTTTAGTCTAATTCAGCCATGACCAGAACTCTCTCTCATTACCAGATGCAATATTGTGTATGTTATTCCATGTGATAGATCTTTATGGAAAGGTATTAAAAAAAACATATAAAGTGTCTGAGCAGTACATAGGAAGTTTTGAATAAAAAATAGTCTCTAGTACTAATCCTGCTTTTTTCTCCCTGCTCCATATCCTCATATAGGTCAGTTCTCCTTGGGTCTCGGGGACTTGACATATCCCACATCTCCCAGCGATTGGAGAGTCTGAGTGCGGCCACCACCTTTGAGCCTCTTGAGCCTGTGAAGGACACAGACATTCAGGTAAGGGCTCCCAGGTGCAGCACTGGTGCAGGTGGAACCCTGAGTGTGCACACCAGGCTGAAGGCCCTGGCCCTTTGTTGACCAGCTCATTTAGGAATTCTAGATTTCCTTGTTAATTCTCTCCCTGAGATATTAAGAGAATGGGAGACTCCGGTTTGGAGGTATAGTGGGGAACGTAGGTTACTTTAAGAGGCTCTGAGAGGCTGAATGTAGGAAAGCAATACCAACCTGCACTTTTTAGATTATTGTAATTGTAAGAACAGATTTTTCTTCCTTCCTTGGGTTTAATCCAAGGCACAGAGACATTAGTTGTAAGTTTCTCTTGCTTTCTTTGCTGGATCTCAAATAATTTTACTCTTCGTCTTCCACATTTCTTTTCTGCATCTTGCTTGTATTGGTTGGCAAAGAGCTGGGGAAAACTTAAGAGTACTATTTACTGAAACCTACTCATCGATTTCTAGGAAGTATTTGGCTGCATTAGTGGCACCAGGAAATGGTGTAATAGAGCACTCCAGTCTCATTTAACCTAACATGCCACTGGCATAATTGATTGCTATTTTAATCTAATCAGAAACTGCTTTGTGTGTGCGCGCGCATGCACACACACATACATTGTTAAGGAAAAAACTTGTGACTCATTTAGTTTTGAGGAATTGGGGTGCTGCATTCATGTTAGAGTGAAGGGACCGTGAGCTACCATTTTAATCATTGGTTTACCTTTGAAATGGAAGGAAGCAGGTTCTGCAAAGGCAAATCATTGTACAGATGGGTACTAATTGTGTTATTATATGGGCTCAGTTTGAATTAACTCTCTACCCTACTATCCTTCCCAGGAATTAGTTTTTTCCACTCAATGGCCATAGTTCTACTGTATTTATTCCAATTCAGTAACTGAAAACCCTGTGTTTCTGTTGAGAGTTAACTATAGATAATTCATTATTTTTCATTTATCAATATGTTCCCATAGTCCCTAGTTTTTTACAATTTTATGTACTAAATCATATTAGCTTGTCACCTTATGGATGCCTAGTCATTTCCATGTAATCTTAAAATGGCATGTGTACTTAACTGTTGTTTTTGTTTTGTTTATTTTTTGTTTATTTTTATTTTTTTAAAGATTTTATTTATTTATTTGACAGAGAGACTGCCAGCCAGATAGGGAACACAAGCAGGGGGAGTGGGAGAGGAAGAAGCAGGCTTCCAGCGGAGGAGCCTGATGTGGGGCTCGATCCCATAACGCCGGGACCACGCCCTGAGCCAAAGGCAGACGTTTAAAGACTGCGCTACCCAGGCACCCCTGTTTTGTTTATTTTTAGCTGTCCCTTTTTGTCCCTTCTATTTTACTGCTGTAAACTAATACTTTTAATAAGGATGGGGTGGGCAAAAAGGATAGAGCTAAAAAATTAATTTGAATAACCATATATTTTGGGGAGTATTCCTAATAGTGTGGAAGAAATGGCACTAGCTGAGAGGTTGTGTGTTTTTAACGTTTAAAGTACCAAAGAAGCTATTTTTATTTTTTGAAAAAGATTTTATTTATTTATTTGAGGGAGAAAGCATGCCTGAACATGTGCGTGTGGGGGGAGGGGCAGAGGGAGAGAATCTCAAGCAGACTCCCCGCTGAGCCCCAGAGCCCCCAGTCAGGCTCCATCCCACAACCCATGAGATCATGATCTGAGCTGAAACCAAGAGTTGGAGGCGAAACTGACTGAGCCACCCAGGCGCCCCCAAAAAAGTTGTTTATTTTTAAAACCAACTGCTTTTAAATTTCTTTGGCATATTTGTCATACATATTTGGAATACTCAGCACATTTAGTGATGTACTTCATGAATTCCCTCTGATGTGGTACTCCACTTTCTGCTTTGAGATATTAATGACAGGTTTATAAATGTATCGAATCATGACGATCTTCTCTTCTAATCTTCTGTTTAATGCATGAACACTCTCCTTCAGCACCCCCATTTGATGGTTTCCCAGCAGTGCATGCTCGGTCACATCAAAGAGAGTTTCTTAATTTGGAATGAGCATGGCTAAGAGTTTTCGTCCTACACCACTGGGAAATCTTTGAACTTTGAGAGGAAGGTTGCTTTCATTTCAAAATTTTACCCCTTGAGCTTTTCCAGAATAGCTTCAGAAATGCAAAATGGTCAGTTCAAGGTAACTTTTGATTAACTGGGAATTGATCATCTGTACCTAAAGGAAAGATTTAAAACTTAACTAGTTTTGGGGTACCTGGGTGGCTTGGTCAGTTAACCTTCTGACTCTTGATTTTGGCTCAGGTCATGATCTCAGGGTTGTGAGATCAAGCCCCAGGCTGGGCTCTGTGCTGGGCTTGGAGCCTACTTAAGATTCTTTCTCTCTGGGCGTTTGGATGGCTCAGTCGGTTTCAGTTTGGAGTCCAGTGCTTGGTTTCAGCTCAGGTTATGACCTCAGGGTCCTGCGGTCAAGCCCTGTGTTGGTCCCCGAGCTCAGTGCAAAGTCTGCTTGTCCTTCTCCCTCTGCTTCTCCCCCCGCTTGCGCTCCCTCTCTCTCACGGTCTCTTAAATAAAAAATTATCTTTTAAAAAAAAAAAAGAAAAGAGAAAAAGAAAAAGATTCTCTCCCTCTGCATGCCCCCCCCCCAGCCCTGGTTGCACATGTGCTCTCTCAAAGGAAAAAAAAAGACTAGTTTCAAAATAATTGTTCTGTTGATTTCATCTTCTTGCCTACAAGGGCTTAAAGGAGAAAATTTGAATTTTAAACAGCTGAGGCTTTGGTTTAATCTGAGGTGGTTCTAGTTATTAATAGGAATTGGAAGTTTAAAATTTTTTTTTTAATTTTAAATTTTTATTTTTATTGTGGGGCTCACCTATGCTTAAGCCCCCCATACATATAGTATCAACATATCCTTGCCTGAGTTCTTGTTTAGTAGTCAGATGTAAGAGCCAAGTCAGCTTTCGGCCTGAGCATGGAGCAGTCTTCCTTTTAATTCTTCTCATCATGTGTTGATTATCCAAGAAGAGTTAACTTAGTCATTTTCAGTTGTTTGTTTTTAGAAAAGCCATATATATTGTTTCATGGACTTTTTTTTACCTCATTTATTTTAACAGCTTTATTGAGATAACAGGATTCACATAGCATAAATCTAATGGATGTTTGTGTATAAATTTTTCCAACCAGTACAGTTTTTGAGATGAGAGTGCACCCTAATTCCATGTGCCAAGTATCAATCAGAGTGAATTTATTATGTCAATTTATAAATCCATAGAAGGAAATGCTGAAGCATTCTTTGACAAATGCTGTCCAAGACTTTGTACCATCCATTGTTTGTATTACTTATAAGCTTGAAAAGGCATTTCCCCCTGTATAGATACATATATTGATACATATGTAGTCCTTTTCTGTCTGGCAAACATTGATTATATTCGTCTGTTTCTAATGGAAAGCTTGAAATTAATATAGGCTTTCCACTGTGAACTGTTGTGTTTGTCATAATCGATGATGTTGGCATGCACTGAGAATGCACTTTTTGAAAGATTGCTGTGGCCAGCAAAGGTAACATATTAAAAAAGATTTACTTAAATATATGTATGGCTGATGCTAGGAGAATTTTTAAAAATGTTTATTGATTTTATTTTTTGGAAATAAAGAAGGCCTGTACATTTGTGTAATAGTGGTGAAGAGCAACTGTTAACAAGGTATGGCACTGAAACGATTATACTGCTGTATGTGCTTTCGTGGTGCTTGCAAACACAAGTCCTCTCACAGGTCCACTTGCTCGCTTCTGTCTTCGGAAAAAAAATACCAAGGGCAGATTGCATGTCTTTACTGTGATCTGAACAGACCTAGTGTACCATGGATGATGTGTGTCACATAGTAATAAAGTGAAGATTTACACAGTTCGGTTATATTGTGGGCTTTTTCACTAGATTACATGTATATTTCAAGAAGGCTGTGCAGAAACTGCCTGAGTTGGCCATAAGAATGGGAGCTGCAGTTTCTCTGCATTAGGCTGTATTATTTCCAGATGGCGTTGGACCAAAGTATAATAATATTATTGCTAAATTTCCTGTATTAGATTCCTAGAGCTGCCACAAGAAGTTTCCACAAACTCAGTGGCCTAAAACATTAGAAATTTATCCTCTCACAATTCTGGAGTATAGAACTTTGAAATCAAGGTGTTGGCAGCATCATGCCCCCTCCGAAGGCTGTAGAGGAGAATCTTTCCTCTTCTAACTTTTGGTGGCACCAGCTGTTCCTTAACTCCAATCTCTGCCTCCATCTCCACAAGGTTTATCTCCTGTGTGTTTAGTCTCCCTCTCCTTTCTTTTAGAAGGATTCCAGTCATTGGGTGTAGGGCCCACCCTATATCCAGGGTGATCTCATCTTGAGATCCTTAATACATTTGCAAAAATCGTATTTCCAAATAAGGCCATATGCACAGGTGCTAGGAGTTAGGACTTCGACATATCTTTTTGGTGAGGGGCACATGTCAACCCACTACCCTTGTAGCGCCAGGAATTTTAAGACTAAATTAACTGTAATTAATGAAACATTGTCAAATCTCACTCTTTAATAGCTGTATGGAGTATCGGGCTAAGGTGTCTATTGCTAGTTGTTCCAGTGACTACAGACCTCAACCAAGTATCTGATCTCACCCTTAACATTCTCTTTCCAGGCTATGGGAAGACCCATATCTGATTCATGCTAAATAGTAGTTACTGTTTCCAAACAGGCTAACACTCTGTAATATGTTTAAGAGATTTCTACAGAGACATTTTTAAAATAGAAACCGTCTGCTGGGGCGCCTGGGTGGCGCAGTCGTTAAGCGTCTTCCTTCGGCTCAGGGCGTGATCCCAGCGTTCTGAGATTGAGCCCCACATCAGGCTCCTCTGCTAGGAGCCTGCTTCTTCCTCTCCCACTCCCCCTTCTTGTGTTCCCTGTCTCACTGGCTGTCTCTGTCAAATAAGTAAAAGAAAATCTTAAAAAAAGAAAAGAAAAAGAAACCATCTGCTTTTCTTAAGTATTAAATTCCTAGCGTTTGGAGTATGTATAGGTGGGACTAAATTGCGATACTTTCTTGCAGTAGGAGGAGCTATCTTTGTGTGTGTGTGTGTGTGCTCATATTCATACTTCAGCCACCAGGTTGCCTAACTCTTTTCTTCTTTTATACGATAGGCATTAGCTTATCACCTTCCTTAGCCTGGAGTAGTGCCTCTGAAATGTCCGAGCCCTCATTTCAGTCTGACCCTGTGAGGCTTTCCTCACACCCTCTTTCATGGTCTTCTCAGATCTCTCCCACCATAGCCTCCAAATACAGTGTCAGTTTTACTGCTTAGGAAAAAACAAAACTTTCCAAATGTTTTTCCACAAAGTAAAAAGAAATTTAGCTTATGTTGTAGAATTAACTTGGCAGCCCATTCAAATCTTAGATAAGTGATTCTTATTTCTTCAGCCCCTTCTACCAAAAGAAAGAAAGAAGAAAGAAAGAAAAGATCCTATATTAAAGGTCTTCATAATCTAAATTTCCAGGTGGAAATCTGTCCTGTCCTGTATGAGTAGAAAGCAAAAGAAATCTTAAATAGTGGATAAAATAACTATAAAAAAATTAGAGTCGGGAAACTGATTTATCACATACAAGATAATGATGCAGTAATAATTCACTTTGTTAGAAACTTGTTTTGCTTACCACACTGTATCCATAATAAAATATTCATTATTTCCTTCCTTCCTTTTATCCTTGGCCTTGGAAATGTAGAGTGTGCTCAGACCACTCTTAGCTTATCTTTTAAGTAATCAGAAAGAACTAAATAGCTTTGGTGTTAAGTATAAAAATGAATCACTGCTTGTGTAACCCATTATCACCTAAATTGTTATTTTCATGGTTTATCTTTTAATTTTATATCTTCAGAATTAAGAGACTGCTGCTTAAATGCAGCTATATCTAACAACTAAGCGGAAAAGTGGTTGTGTTGCTTGCTAATTGTGTGTTTGTAGTACTGGCAAGTTGTTAGTGGGGAATTGGTTCCAGAAATCCTGTGGCAGTTTGTTCGTTGGAAAGAGGGTCAGCCTTGCCTAGAATGATTAGTGTGCTAATAGCAGCTCTTCAGGAATATTACTGGCAAAATATTAATATTGAAGAAGTGCAGTAAGCTTTCACTTGCTCAGATCTGCAGGAAAGTGCAGTCTGAATGGATGAACAGTATTTGAACTCCAGGGTTATTAACTAGTCATTGAAACGTAAATCTGAGGAAGAAATGGGGTTCATTTATTGAGAGTTGGCATCTGTTGGCATGCTGATCATTTGTATAACAGTCTGAGAAATGTTTTAAGTGGGCAAAACATACCTAGCTCCCATGTTGTTTCTGTTGTTAATATGCCCGAGCAGGCTTTTCTGCAGTGGTGATCTATCCCAAATTGGATGATTAGAAATTTTTTAATTGATGGGACTCTGAAGGAATAAGATCTTTCTCTTTAAATGTTTTCACATATAAACATATAAGAGAATCTAACCGTGTGAAGGTTTTTAGTTAAGCATTTGTGTTTATTGACCTCCTTGCTTATATTCCTCTTGTCCCTAAGAGAGTCAGTGGGAAGTTCATGGTAGCCTTTCTTTGGAGTTTTTAGAAGACTTTAATGGATATTTGAATCTTGCCCTTTTGCAGCTTATCCTGGACTTAAATTAAACAACCTATAGTTAATGCTCTTGAGTTCACTAGATAATGAACCTAATTCTCACTGGATCCTAAGCCTGCTAGTTAGAGAGAAACACTTTCCTGGAACAAACGCCAGCTACATTTTAAGCCAGCATTCAGTTGTAGTGACCGAACTGCGTGTGGAAAAGACCTACATCTCACTGTGCCCTATCTGCTTGTTTGGGGCAGTCACGGTACCAGGGTTTGTCTCTTTTGTGAACACTGCAGTGTCCACATCACCCTTCCTTAGCAAATACATTTGCTGTTCTTTGTCATTAAACTCTGACCCATTGTAAATCTCAGAGCTGGTGAAAACCAGTAAACATGTAAAAAAGAAAAAACAGTGTCTTCCCAGAGGCAGGTTAATGTACCATCCTGTTTTGTGTTTGTAATTAGGTAGTCTGATACTGATTGCTGGGGTAAGTACTGAAATGATTTAATTTTTCTGCCTGTCTGTGATAAGGGAAAAGGTAGGCTTTGCGGTCTGGTGGAAAGTATGCAATTACATTAAAGTATCCTGTGAATGGAATTAAAAATGGTGACTTGGAATAAAAATGGGTGTTAAAGGCATCGTCTGTGGAAAATGTGAAAAACTGCTTTTATGTGAGCCAAGGATATAAGATTTCAGCCTTTTTACTTATCCATTCACACTTACTCCTGAATGCGGGGCTTTCAGAACAAGCAAGTAAATGGATGCTGAATGCATTCTGAGCAAGCAGGAAATGACAGGCTTTTTTGTCTTCTCTGAGGTTTCTTATATCCTGTAGTGAGCAAAGGAATATCAATTACCAACTAAAGAAGAAAGAACTTGGAATGGTTCCGTAAGAGTGTTTTGGAAGAAGCCGATGGCTAAAATATTTATCTAACAATTTACTAGAGCACTTCACACATGGACCCGGCCCTGGTGCCTTTGAACCGGGTTGAGTCGTGCCCTCCCTCCTTCATGAGCTGTCTCTAAAGCTGCCGATACCTATCGAAGCCCCAGCACTCTGGAGGTGGGGGGCACATAAATTGTCATCTACAGTCTGGTGTCTTTAAGTTGCTTGGCTTCAGGGCAGAAATGGGCATGTCTTTTTATCTGCTGAACTATTTGATACTGGAGCGGATGTAATTTAAATGGGGTTAAAACCTCATCGAATATCGAATGCATTACTGTAGACCAGTCTGTCGTTCTCAGATGGCAGCCCTTGACCCTGTGCACCACTTTGATCCGCTTGCCGCAGCACCCTGTGATCTCTTATTTCCGTTCTGGAACGTTCGATCTTAAAGCTTTCCAGGCCTGTAGCCTGATGTGGCTCCTTGCATTGTTGGGGGTGGCACAGCGTGATTCCTTGGATACAAAACTTTGGGACCCAGGTTCCCACTGTCTCCACTAAGAATCCACATTCTGTGAAGGAAGTGAGAGGGGGCCCAGACAGGGGAGATCCTGGTTTCCCTTCTTTTTATTTGTTTGCTGGGGACCAAGAACAGAAGCTGGGAGAAAGGATGGGTAATATCCTCTATGGACAAGACCTGTAGTAGAATTTCTTTTGCTGCAGAGCTCTCAGAACTAGTATATATTGCTTTCTTTTTAAGCTTTTTCCCCATTTCCCAGTTGCTTGGCTTCTGTTGTGCACTTCAGATATGGAGAGGTTGAGTGAGTCCCTACAGCTCAGGTTGCTGGCAGCCGAGCTGAGGCTCAGGCACTCAATTCTTACAGCCCCCGGTCTGCACCACTAAAGATCAGCAGTGGTGCGTGCTCCACTTTAATTATCTTGGAGGACAGAAGGGTGAGGCCTCGCTTCTCACTGCGGAGTGGCTGCGAGGCCGAGATGCCACAGCCAAATCCTGCCCCTGCTTTTCAGAGAGCCACCACTCTTTAAGCACTGCAGTGGGTCTGCTAAGCAGGACTGAGCTGACACAGCTTCTGAGAACTTGTATGGAAAGAAGCCTTCTCTTATAGAACATATTTACAACCAAGACAGACATGGCCATTCCTTTCATTTATAAAACAAAGGGGAGAAAAATAAATAAATAATAATAAAAAAAAGGGTAGGATTAGGTCAGCAGAATTTAAGTAGGAGTGTGCATTTACTGGCTGATTTTTATTATTACTACCTGATTTGCTTTATTTCTTGAATGGCATGAGCAGTAGGATATGAGGAAGAGTTTTCTCTACTTCTCCCTTTTCTTTCAAAAAGAAAAAATTGTCTAAAATTTTAATTTTAAAATTGAAAACATTTTAAAATGCTGTCACTATCTAAAGGACAGGTAGAAATGGTCATGGAAGGTTGTATATGCTTGATTTGTTCAAGGTACCAAAATACTCTGGTGTGATATTATCTGGGAGTACTTTTTCTCTTACTAGGTTCTCTCTTATCCATAGTACATACCAGTCTGTCTCAGAAGGATCAGCTCAGGACCTGATAGATTTTTTTTTTTTTTTTAAGTAGGCTTCACGCCCAGTGTGGAGCCCAACATGGGGCTTGAACTCAGGACCCTGAGATCAAGACCTGAGCTGAGATCAAGAGGTGGAAGCTTGGCGCACCTAGGTGGCTCAGTTGGTTAAGCTTCTGCCTTCCGCTCAGGTCATGATCCCAGGGTCCTGGGATCAAGCCCCACATAGGGCTTCCTGCTCAGCAGGGAATCTGCTTCTCCCTCTCCCTCTGCCTGCCGCTCCACTTGATTGTGCGCTCGCTCTCGCTCTCTCTCTCTCTGTCAAATAAATAAATAATCTAAAAAAAAAAAAGAAAGTTGGAAGCTTAACTTACTGAGCCACCCACATGCCCTACCTTGTGGATCCTTGAGGATTTGTGGGCATTCACAGTAGCACTTTGTTCTATTATGAGGTCCCAGACTGCCCCAGAGGTCTTCATGTTGAATGAGCATGGTGATGGGTGTTCTTCATTGAGAAGGTGCTTACTGAATCAGTGCCTCCCAGACAAGTTTTGGTTTTTTTCCTCAGTTCATCTTAGGAAAATACAGTAAAAATGAATTATAGGAAACAAAAAAACCACGAAATAAAAGACATGTAAAATACAAGCCTTAGTTTTTCAAATTAAATTCAGTAGACAAAATTACTCTATCAGCTTCCTCTAAAAGTTTCTAAATGCTTATTCTCCGTTTTTGTACTTACCTGCTGCAGACTGGGCACCAACTATTTGGGGTCTGGTACTCCTTCAACCACACTTTGAGTGGACTAGTTGAAATAGTTGTGTTTTTTTCCTTCTCCCCCTCTCCCCCTTTCCTCTTTTCCCCTTTCCTTCCCTACCTTCCTTCCTTTCTTTAGTTTAAATATCCCTGCTGGTGCAGTGAATAGTGGCACTAAAGTTTGAATTCCCGTCTACTGTGTTACCCCAGCTGAAATCGAGGAGGCAGAGCTAAGGTTTACTGAACATTTATTGCATCAAGACACTGTAATAAACTCTTCTGCGTTTCCAGTAACCATTTGAAGTGGATACTGTTGTTAACCATATTTCACTGATGGGAAACCTAAGGCCTACAGAGGCTAGATATGCCAGATTTGAACTCCCTTCTGTTGGTTTGAGTTCGGTACTGCGCCCTTAGTCCCCTAGGTTTTAAATTTCATTGTATATCAAGACTGTTTAGTAAAGAAGTGAATTTTCAAGATATATTTGAAAGTGGAAAGTAGTGGAAGTGTTACAATAGAAATATTGCTCATTGATTGCTCATTTAGAGCAAAATAAAGAGTAGAAAGTCCACAGTGAATGGATGAGGTGGGCATTGCTCTTATTTACATCCACTTAGTAGTAAAATAATGTTGACTGTGGGGAAAAGCTGGAACATGCTTTCTAAACCTTTATACAAAGTGCTGCTGGCTTTTGGAGGGGTGGAGGAGATGAATTTTGCAGGAAGGCCAAACATCCTTTATCCATTTATCTCCAGGTGCTTGCTTTTTTGCCATAGTTTTGTGCTTGCTGAGCTGTCAGTATAATTTACTGTCTAAAGCTCACCCTATTATTTCTCAGGTTTGCTGCCCTACAGGTATACTGTAAAGGGTTTCTGTGAAATCTTGGAGCAGCTTTTAGTTTCAAAATGCCAAGTCTTTGTGCTTGTGAAAATAGGTTGTGTTCAGCTTCTTGCTTGATCATCTTTGTTTTGTTTTGCTTCTGAAGCTGAGCTTGAGTTAGAAGAATGATGCTAGAAGCAATTTAAAGGGCACATCAAGTTTTTTACTGTAATCCTGAACTATTGATTGTTGACTTATTTGTAGGTTTAATGCAGACCCATTTCCTTACTTAGCGTCTGACTGGCCATTAAGCTCTGGCAGTGTGCCGGAATGTTGAAATCTTGCATCTTATAATATGATTTGGCTGTCTAAGGGTATTATGTGTATTTGGTTTTTATAGACACAGACAAAGCCCTCGACTTTGTGTGTGCTCTAGAATACAGGAAAGAATTTCTCTACAGCAAAATTATTCATTCACTGCTGGGAGACAACATAAAAGTGAGGTGACCTGGAGTCACGCAGATTGTTACTGTTTGGACTGACAGGCTCTTACAAATGAATGAAGACTAACGTAGCCAAACCTTGAAGAGAAGACCAAGCAGGGAACTGAAAAGGCATGGTGGTGTTCCAGAGTGTAGGTCACAGTTAGGCACTCCCATGTAAGTGGCCCTCAGCGTGTGGCTGGTGCCACTCTCCTAGCATGAAGTTGGGACTAGAATCTAGCCAAGGGGCCTGTAAAGTGTTCTGCTTACAGAGGGAGCTAGGCTCAGAGTGGTTGGAGGAGAAGTAATCACTGTCTGCAAAAGACTTTTCCTCTTGTCTTTCACAACCTGGACACCTCTTGACTGGAAGAGAGGGTGAGGGCTGAGGGAGTTAGATTACAAGGAAACATTAAATTTGGGATTTTGAGAGTCTGAGTGGGAACCGATTGGCTTTGGGAGAGAAAACTCACTTTTCCCCCAATTACAAAAGTAAGAAAGGCATGCTTAATTCAGAGAACTTGGAAAGTGGCCCCCGCGTATGCTTTCTTGACTGCCATTTGCCCCTCAAAGTTGTCAGAACAGCCACCATTTTGGAAGTGTTAAATTGTTTGGACGAGGTAGTTGAGGCTGTAGAACATCTGTTTGAAGGGACAAGGAAAATTGACTTAACGGGGAGGTGAGGACTAGTCCATAAAGCATGTGTTAGAGGTTGGCTATAAAAATGACCCTCATAGATCAGAATTTGTTAATTCTTATAAAATGATGTATAGTCTTTTCCTTTATTCTGTAATGGAAAAGCTTCCTAATGTGTGAAAAGGGATCTGAGACATGCTGGTTTCATGAACAATTATTAAGTCATTTTGCTGCTCCCCTTGAACCATTTGAAAGAATGGTTATCTGTGACTTTGTCCTAATTTGGAAGATCTAGGGGAAAGTAACAGGCCAGAAATAATATGTGAACTTTGAGTGGCACACCATAATACTTCTTCCATTTGGTGATAACTTGCTGTGGGCTTTGCCCATCACTGTCTTATTCCTCGAGGTGGGGTGGGTATTGAATGGGTGTTGGCATCATCTTTATTTAGAAGGGGAACATACTGAAACCAAGATGGAGAGATTACTTACTATCAAAAGGTGGAACTTGAACCCAGATACTTCTTAATTCCTTGCTCTGTATCCTTTATCATGCCTTGCTGAGGAAGGCATCATGGGTGACTGGTTGGGTAAATTCCTGATGATGATGACGACGACGATGATTTTGTTTGTTTGCAAAGATGCTAAGCTAGTTCTTTTGCCACTGGTCATTTCTTGATGTCTTGGTCCTGTCTTTCCTTTCAGACCTTTTATCTGGTTCTTTGAAGTGACATTTCCATTTATTCCCTTCCATGTGAAAGCTTTGCTGGTTAACTAAAATCAGCTGTAGGGACGAAAACGCTACTTAGAAGAGTAATACCATAAACCGAGTGCTGGCAAACCTCCCTTTTCCCATCCGAGGTACACTTTGGAACAAAAATGATACCAATGTTTGTTGCTGCCCCTGAAAAGTTTTCAGATGCCCTTTATGTGAAGGGGCTCTGTCTCTGGAGATTTGGCGCACTGGATAGAGCCAGTCAGCCTGGTTTATGCTGTCTGAGGAGGTCATTGGTGGCAAGCAAATGCAAAGTGGCAAACCGGAATACATGTCATATTTGGAACTTTAGGTGGACTAGACTATCAGGGTTTAGAGCAGATTAGGAGGGAGGTTTTCTGTTTGTTTTTGTTTTTGCCAGTTTTTGCTTTTTATTCTTCCTTTCCTCCCAGTTTCCTACCTTCCTTTAGGCTGTCCTCCTTTCTATTCCTTTTGTCTGTTCTTTTATCTTTTCTTCTGTCTTCCTTTTGTTCTCACTTTCCTTCTGTCCTTTACATCCCTCCCCCTCTCCTTCCCCTACCCCTTTATTTTTATTTTTTTAAGATTTATTTTATTTATTTGACAGAGAGACAACCAGCGAGAGAGGGAACACAAGCAGAGGGAGTGGGAGAGGAAGAGAAGCAGGCTCCCAGCAGAAGAGCCTGACGTGGGGCTCGATCCCAGAACTCCGGGATCACGCCCTGAGTCGAAGGCAGACGCTTGAGGACTGAGCCACCCAGGCGCCCCTCCCCTACCCCTTTAAACTGGCTATCCCATCAAGGGCAGCCATTGCTAATGGGGGAGTGTACCTCCCTTTTTCCAAGCATCTCTTAGCTGTGATGTCATGGCTTTTAGAATGGTTCCTGCAGCCTCACAGCGTGCAACACCGCATCTGTCTTGCAGTGTAGAGTGAACCCCGGCTAGGTGTGTCGTTGAACTGGGCCAGGTGGAAAGATGGTTCTCTGCGAGCCTGGCCTTGCTGGCTGCCGTTTCCTCATGTGCTTTCATTACTTGTGTTTTCAATTGCATTTGCAAACCCCAGAGAAGTGGTATTTACTTTTATCCATCTACTTAACCTGCTTATGTTTTGCTCTTCTAATGGGTGCCCCAAAGTGTGTTTCCTTATTTTGGGCCCTTTCCTAATAGCTTCTGGTAATATTCTGCTTTTATTTTTTTGGTGCCTGACTCAGCTTGCTGTTGAGGGTGTGTACGAATTTTCTGTACATAGCAAACTAAGGTTTTAGGTGAGGGTGTTACAGCTTACTCATTTTTTTTTTTTTTTGAGGATTGATTATACATTAAAGCCAAATCCTAAGAAGAGGGAGTGATGGGGAAGAAAATGAGCAAAGAAAGGGGAATATTTGATTTTGTTTCTCATATTTTAGGAATTAAGTTATAAATTAATCTATCTCCCAGTTTCATATGTGTTCTTCACTATTTGTTAACTATTCATCCTACTAGCTCATTTTTTGATGGGGGAGGTGGAGTGTTATGGGATGGGGTTAATTTTGGAGCAGCAGACATATTGCAGAGCCCTTCAGGCATCTAGGTTTTTCCCTGGGAGATAGGAAGGGAAAGGAGCTGCAATTCTCATCTCTGTTTTTGTATTAGCTCTCTACTCAGGTTGGTTTTAATTTCCTTCTCCGTTCCTCTCATGCTGTGAACGCTTTTGACAAACAGAAGGAAGCTCTTCGCTGATTATTCTTAAGCCTGGTGCCCAGACTAGCAGTATCAGCATCACCAAAAACTTACTAGAAATGCAGATTCTCAGGCCCCAACCCAGATCTACTGAATCCAAATCTCTGGAATCTGTTTAACAAGTCCTCCAGTTTGAGATCAGCTGGATTAAGTGATGACAGAAGTCTAGCGTGGCGTAAATCTTGCTTTTCTAGCCATCTCTGCCAACTTTTAAACTTCATTCACTTGTGTACCAACCCTGAACTTTGAGCCTGCAAAGCAGTATGTTTATCTTTTGAGTGTTTGAGTCCATAAAGAATTTGTAACTACCCTCGTTTGTATTTTTGCTTCATCAGCGACCTAGCAGTCAATAAAATATATCTGAAAAGCAATAAAATATATCTGAAAAACGTGTATATCTTAAAAACTTATGTCTCATAATGGGTCATTGATTACTCTCTCACTATGGAGGTATTGACTCTGATACTGAGGCTGTAGCTTAAATACGCTGCCTAAAAAGCAGTCAGAGCCCAGAGGGGAATGAAGGAGAGAGGGCGACAGGAAGGGGAAGTGGAGGGATTAATAATCCCATCTTGGTTAATCATCATTATCCTCTCTGATCTCTGTGAGCGGATGTGCTGTTGCTTCTGCAAACGTTAATAATTCATGGATGGACTATGCCAAAGGGAGGCCTTAAATCTGGTCTCTCAGCAGATTAAATACACCGTCTGCCATCAGTAGGAGCCAGGAGAGATGAAAGATGGACTTGTTTTTATTCATTAACCTGATTTTCTCTGCCTTTCTCTTCAGCTCCTCTCATCCTCATTTTGTTTACCTTTTCATTTGCTTCTCTGTGTGCTCTCCTCCCGCATTTAGTGAGTGCTGGGGATCTTGGGTCTACCGTTAATGACATTAGATTTTACTTTTCCTTCGCTGCTAGTAACAACAGATGCCATGAGAGAAAGCAGAGAGGCAGAATAACTATTTCCTTGGAAATGTCTAAATCAGTCTGCATATTTGAAAAATGTATTAAAATGTGCAAAGCCTGTGTCTTAGAAATCATTTGAAATGGCTTCTCTTTGTTTCGAAGAGTAATTGTGTTGTATAGACAGCTTAAGAGACACACAGTGTTCTTACTTGAGGTAGGTCTGGTGGCAGTTTCCCATTTTATAGATGGGGAAACTGAGACGAGAAGTGAATGACTTGTGTAGTGGGCTACCTAGAACCCACTTCTCATTCCAACATCAGTATGCTTTCCACTAGACTTCATTACCTCTTCCTTTTAGAAATCATATATAAGTAGCCTTAAGGACGCATTTTACCCATACTTCATCATACTCGTTTCATTAGTAAGACTTAAATAGAACTTAATTAGATTAAGTTCAAATAATATATAGGTAGCCAGCTTCACAGGAACACTTCTGATTACATTCTGGGTGTAAATTTGCCCAGAAGCGCCACAGTGAGAAGGCTGATGACAGTCTGCACTTGCGTGGACATTTCTAGAGCTTCTGAATAACAGCCCCCAACAATTTATAGCTTAATCAATAAATATATGTTGAGCACTTAACCCTGTGCATGATGCTTTGTTAAGCCCCCCAAGTGGATATAATATGGTCACCATCTTTAGTAGATTTTCAGTGTTTATAGGTTTACCTGAAGGGGTTTGGCTACTTGGAATGGCCCAGTATCAACTTAAGGATGCAAGATGGCAAAGTAGTAGAATTGGAAATGTTTTAGTCACCTCAGTAGTTTGCTGGAGGATTTAGTGGTAAGAAGCACATTAATAAAACTGGACCGTTGTTTTTAAAATGATTTCCACCCGTGTCACTGCTGGAAGGCTGGTGGAGAGGAGAATGGTGTGGGAAAAGCAGATTTTAAAATCAGCCTAATTTTCATAAAACTGTTTTAGAATTGCAAATCCTTGAATTCCTATTGTAGAGGTGAGAGGTACAGAGATGAAAACCTGACCAGGTGTCTTAGAAGGCAGTGTAAGTTCCTGGGGTCTAGACAGGGCCACTTGTCTGGCTTGCCTTTGTTGTCTGTCCTGACCTGAAGTGATCAGGGGTGGAAGGCAAGGCCTCCTCTCACCTCTTCTGGCCCCTCTTGCATGGCCAGTATCCTGTGGGGCGTTGCCATGTTTTCTGTTTCACATTCATTTTGTTGCTATTCTCATATAATGTTTATTCTGGTTAGTTTCTTTTATAATTTTCTTAAGGCTTGCATCCTTGAGTATAGTTTTATTAGGTCTTAATGCCAAAATTTATTTCTTGCTTTGAGGAATGCCATATTTAACTTTATAATAAGGATTAATGAGAAAATAGAATCCTGCCTACAATTTTCCTTCATAGATTAATTTCAGGAACTCTATTTTATATGACAGTGAATTTGAAAATCTGACCAGGTAACGGAATAAATAGTTTTTTCCTGTTTAAGTTGTTGTGGATTGGATAATTTTAGTAATCCTTTACTTTCTATTGAGGAGTCTTTTTTTAAAATCACTTTCCCATCTTATTAGTGTTTTCTAATTAATAGCAGAAATACGAAATATGTGCAGAAAAAAAATTACATGAAAGTTAAATTAGTGTCTCTTTTCTAAAATAACAGTAATCATATGATGAACCTTGCTTCAGTAAGCAAATCCAAACTCTGAATGTCTGCATTTATAAAAGAAATCTTGGGGTGATATTTAGCTTTAGTATTCCTTCAAATAACAGCTTCCCTACTGAATTTAAAATAGAATTTGTTTAACAGAATTCTATTTACAATCAACCTGGTAAGGAATACATCTGTTGTGTAAAGTACATCAGTAATAAGGAACTAGTAAGCTAGAAGCCCTTCTTTTGTATCCGCCATTATCCCCATGTCATAACTTAAGATTCCTTGGAATCTGGGGTTCAGATACATACTTGAGTAGTTTTTCTTGGTACGGTGTCCCATAGTGCTGTGCAAAGAGTTCTGTAACAAGAAACCCGGAACCTGAACCCAAGACCTAGACCAGGTCACTGTGTAATCTTGGCCAGAATCTGAGTTTCTCTGTCCCTTATTTTCTTAATCTGTGCCACAGGGGAAATGAATCACCCCTAAAGTTTCATGGCTGTGACTCTGAGTCTTCATATACTTTATTATTTCATATATTCTTTTAACTGAGGTAGAACTTCTTCATATAGTCTACAAGTTCTTGCCAAATCACTGTTCCCTCTGTCTAAATACTGAGGCCTGATAGACACTGTATGTGTGTGTGTGTGAGGGAGAGAGAGAGACAGACAGACAGACACAGACTGACAGAAAGAGAGCTCTCATTGTAGGTTTCTGAAATCTGGGACTGCAGTGAATTGCCCTGGAGGAATATTTGAGGAGAGACGTTTCCTCCCATTTTAGCCTATTCCCATTAGTAACTGCATTTACTGGGGAACTGCTTCCTGAGAACGTGTTTAAAGTGGAAATATTACTTCTGAAATTACTTTCACCCCAGAGCGTTAAGTTTTGGCCTACTTCTAAACCCTGCTCCCACCCTTTTTGGTTTATAGGCATACCAGAGGCAGAACTCTGCTCTGGGGCAGCAGAAACTCATCAGCTCCTCAGTGCAGAGGGAGCTTTCTTTTCCCTGTTTTTTTCTTGACCCTTGGGCAGACAAGTTTGCATATGAGCAACAAAGAAGGAACTTTAATTTGTTTTACTGGTAAATAATGACATACAGAAATCAGCTGATTTTTATTGACTGCCTACATCTAGTGCCCCTCACTTAAAACAATACTCAAGGTGAAATGTCATTGATAAAATTAGCAGATTGCTTTTTCAATCTCAGCTGATTTGTCAGGATGGATCAGCTGTGAATGCCACACCATTGACTTTGGGCCAGGATCATCTCATCTTCGCTGAGCTTCCTTGGCGCTGGATGCAACTGACAAGGAAGCCGACTTTGGGAATTGAATACTGTCGGTAATGATGCTTAGTCACAGAAGAGTTTGATGCCTCTGCACATTGGTCAAGAACCACCTCAGCATCTGTCTTACTACCTAAGGCTGCAGTGATCTCAGGGAGCTAAAGAGATTTGAAAGAACAAACAACACGCAAAAGTAATACTTAGCTCCCCTTGAAGTCGTTGCCTGTGTCTACCTGGGTGGGGTCTAGTGAGCACCGATAAAAATCAGTGAAGTGGTTTTGTTGAGTGCCCAGTAAGGACAACACTATGGTAGGCACTGGTGATAATTAGAATAAACATAAATTCCTAAGTTCATTGTCTTCTACCTGGAGAGTCAAGACTGACTAACATTGCTATAATAGGATCAAACTGTCCAAGAGAGTGTAAAATGACAGGCAGAATTGAGTGGGAGTGCTATGAGGTTCTTGATGACATGGGGCTTCAGAGGAGAGGAATGGGTAATGATGAGTGAATTCTGGGGTAGTTGGGGAGGACCACCTAGAACAGATAGGATTTGAATGGGCCTTTGAAAGATTAAATGGGCTTAGCTTGTAGGAAGTGAAAGAGGATGTGAGCATAATAGCCTGACCAAAGTCAGGGAGGTGAGAACAGAAGTTATGTGCTAAGAAATGAAATCTGTCAGGGAGGGGGTATCAGATGTGGAAGGAGTGACTGCCAAGCAGTGCCGTGTAGGCAGTACATGCTGTCGAAAGTTTTGGAGCAGGTAAATGTCAAGAAGAAAGAGAGGGGGCTGTGGAAACACACGGGAGTTGGCTTGACCAGTAGAAGAGATACCTGCTGAGGTGTTGTTCAGAGACAATTGTAATAATCCAGCCATAGTGATGACACCAGGACCAGGTTGGTTGGTGAGAAAATACAGAGGAAAAGATGTGTGAGAGACACTTGGAATAAAACATCTGCCACAGTTGGTGCCTGATGGGCTTAAGAAGGATGTTCAGAAATAACTTCAAGTTTGTAACGAGGATAAGGGTTGGTGCTATTGGTCGAGGCAGAGAAGTTAGGAAGATTAACTGGATTGAGAGTTGAGATTTCATTTCAGTTTTTGATGTTCTGGCAAGACATCCTCGTGGAAATGCCCTTGAAACATTTAGAGATAGGATAAAAAGCACTGTTCAGAGAATAGCTCCAGACAGAATTTTCCAGAGCCACTGGTCTAGAGGTAAGAACTGTGGCAGTAAAAATGAATGTGTGGGAAGGGAGTTGTATGGCGTGGGGCAAGGGAACAAGGTCTTAGCGAGGAGAAAGGAGCCAGGAGGAGGTTGGTGATGGCGGGGAAGGGAAGCAGGATCCAGCTATGCCTCAGAAGGCTTGGGGATAGGGCACAGTAATTGCCCAGCCTCACATGGCCTCTCATTCTTAACTCTTAAAAGGACTTATCCACCAGTGATATTGCTTTATCTTCCCACCAGCCCCGTGAACCTGGCAGAAGGTAGAACAGAGTTCACCAGGAATCTGTCAGAGTTTGATTTCTGTATGGAGCCCTGCATATTGTCAGGGTTATGTTAGAGCTTTATAGTTGTTCACTTGAACATGATAATTTCACCTGGGGATTATGATTATAATTCTACTTAAACCTCACAATTTCAATGGCTTTTCTTTTCTGTTCTACAATCTTATTTATTAATGATAACAAGTAGGAAAAAAAAAAGAGTACTAATGCCACCCCTTCAAAAATGTCTCATCCTTGGTGTGTTTCAAGTGTGGGTCTAAAGAAATTGGAACTAGCTACCCCCCCCACCGCCATCCTTTTTTTTTTTTTTCCTATTTAGAAGTCTTTCAACCCAGTTAACTACATGAAGATCAGAGAGTCTTTGGAATCTGGATACCTTAAATTGGATAAAGTGTCCTACTTTTTTTAGGAAAAATCTTTCTCCTATACGTGTACTTTGCTAAGAAGTTCTTTAATGGACTGATTGGTAGAATCTGTGGAGAGATGGAAATAGGAATAACAAACCGGAAGCTTTTCTATTGAAGATTCTCATTACAGTGAATTCTAAGGAGCTATGTAAAGGCACGCTTTGTTGGATTTTGCATAGAACACCGTTTAGGAATTCAGGCCCTCACCTGAAATTCGGAGATCTTTCAAATACACAGAGACCTTAATCCACTTTGGGTAGTGAGCTCCATCTGTCTTTATACTTTAGGGTGTCTAGATTTTTTATGTAGTATGTATCTGGTGTACAGCTAGCTGTTGTAGTTAAGAATGGTGCAGTGCACAGAGGATTTTGAAATGTGCTGTCAGTCCCTTTGATAGAAAGGATGAAACATTATTTCCGTTTGTATAAGCAAGCCCGTTTTTATCCCTTATATTAATAAATGCTAGGTCCACTAATAACCTACCCTTTTTTCTTCTAGTTTTTGGTGCTTAGGTCTATATAAAACCAAAACAGAAATAATGGACTACCAAATAGACATTTAAGAATTGATCACTTTATGTTCAGCTAGTGATAAAACAAGTGGAGAAGTACCTCCTTTGTAAGGTGGCTTCTTTTCAGCATTTTTTTTTTATGACTTCCACATACATGTTCAGGCACCTGGGGTCTGAGGCATGTTAGTTAACACTTCTCTATACTCTCTGCTCCAGGGTCCTTTGTAGTGGGAATATTCTACAGTTCCTCTGGTTTCTTTGGCATGGTCATAGTTTGGAGGAAGACAGAGTCTGAGCTGGTTTACAGTTGATCCTAGCATAAAGAAATACCCTCTTAATTTATTTGTTGGCCGTTACTGTCAGAGAAAAATGTCTTAATAGGGACTTAATGAGGTGGGGTTTTTTGTTGTTGTTGTTGTTTTAAATTTTAGTAATGAAAGGAGGGTTTTCTCACTCTCCTGTAGTGAACTTCAGATGTCTCCCTCGGGAATAGGTTTTAACCATCACTGAAATGGTTTGACTTAACCACACGGGGGTTTGGGGGTTCTTTTTTTTTTTTTTTCCTTGCCCCTTCCATCCCCAGGCAGAGACTCCTATTGCATACCGACTCTGCTCCAGTGCAGTATTTATTTGATCAGAAACAAAAGAGTTTGCTTCTTGCACTGGTTCAGAGAGAGGTCCCCCAGGATTGTCTTTTGTTCGGTAATTGGAACATAAGCTGAGCCTGGTTAATTTCAAAGCTACCCCCAGCACACATTCCCCCTCCCCTTCCTTGTGCAGTTTCCGAGCTGCTAGTGGTACCTTGTATTGGGTCTGGAACAACAACAACAACAAAAAAAACCCAAAAAACAAAACTTGAATTGTTGAATGTTAGCTACAACTACTGTGACATCTGTTATGGCACCTAATAGCCCTGTTGGTGCAGTTAATTTTAAGTTAGGGAAAGAAACAAAACTAGAATGCTTTCCGCTTTACAGCGCTTGTTAACACATGCACCTCCAAATTATGCATTTGGTGCTATCACAATGAATAAAACAAAGGAAATCATGAGTTGATTTTTATGTTCGTAGCAGAAGTTCTTTCATTGTTATGCACTGTTCAGATACCCGTGTGTTCCTATGTACGTTCTTTTTCGGTTATTTATTTATTTTTTTTTATAAAGGCAGAAATGTCTGCAACATTTCAGCTCTGAGCATTTAATTGGCTAAAGTTCTGATTTAAGAAATGTAAGTTAATTATTTTAATTGTTTTTCTTTTAAAGCAACAAATCTTGGTTCTGCTTCTTTAAATACCAAAATGATGATTGTAGTTGAATAAGAAGCTTAAGTAGCCAAATTCTAGATGCTAAGTAGCCAAGCTAATATTTGTATAAAAATATATTACAAAACTGGCAAATGTCATGTGTCATTCTGGTTCTGCAGTATAGGTGTTGGTTTTGCAACCAACAGATTGCAGTTGTAGGGTTTGTGGTTTTTGTTTTTGAAGATGGAAGGGTCTTTCTCGCAAAAAAAATTTTTTTTTTCTCAATCTGCACCGTAATGACGGTTCACTACCTGACTGGCCTGAGTTTAATCATCTGATGCCTCGTTCTTCGTGTGGCTTGATCTTTGCTTTTTCACTAGCTTTCCTGCAATTGCACAGTTGTTTGCTGCATTGAGTTTCTTTTAGTGACAATGAAAAGTGTATGTTGGTATTTTAATGTAGTCTTTAAATTCAGGTTATACATTAAAACATGGAGGAAAAAAAATCCTTGTCTGAGGGGCTCTTTTAAAAACCATTACGGTAGAATGGGAATATTCATTACTTACACATCATATATTTTCCCCTAAATGTTGTACAAAGAAGTGACAGTTGAGCCGAGCATATGTTAATAAAAGGTCTGCATTTTCCTGTGTCACTGACAGTTTCATTGGCTGTATATTCCTGAAATGCAAATAGCCTCAGTTCTGTTCAAAGCTATAATTAATCTGAATAGTTATTTAAACAGTATTGAAATCTTTTAACTACTGAGAGGCCAAACATTTAAGATGGGGAATTTACGGTTCTGTTTGAAGGACGGTACAATTGACGAGGGCACAGCGATCTGAGATGCTTGTGTATGTTGGATCTACACATTCTGTAGGCTAAAATGGCAGAATCTGTCTGCTGCTGTATAAAATCTTTTAACTCCCATTTATTTTAGCATCATGGCATGTGCAAATTCCTGCTGCTCAGTTAAGGGACCAGCTTCACAACTGGTGTTACAATCTGTGGCCACAGCACTGCATCACAATGCAGCAAATGCATTTTCCACATTAACCAAACATGACAGCTGAAGCGATTATTAACCATGCAAGATGTCGGAAGTCATCAAAAATTCACATCAGAGTAATTGCAGTGGCTTGGGTCGGGGAAAAAAAGTATCATAGCATTCCTTGGCTACATGTTGTCTCTCCCCCTCTTAAATCTTAACTTGGTACAGTCCGTTAACAATAAAATACCCTTCTGTAACCTATAAACTGTTACTCCCTTCAGTTTGTGCTTTCAAACTGATGGCTGACTTCTCTGAATTGGTGCAGAGCCGCACAAATGATGCGGCTGTGCTCCAGGGGCTGCATGTACCCTTTTTAAGGGGACCCTGCCATCTCATTGTCTAATTGGACTCTTTAATGCTTCAGTCATACCAACATTTGCAGAGTGTTCTCTTTTCCTTTTTCTTCTTTCTCTCTCTCCCCTCTCCCTCCCTCTCCTCTCTCCCTTCCTCTTCCTCCCCCCACCCCCCACCCCCTCAATTGTGGCTGTCTGGAGTGGGAAAAACTTGAGCACTGGTTCCGGCACAGCTCATCCCACATAGAAGGTATGGAAGAGCTGCAGTGACCCACAGCATCGAGCAGTCTGTAACTCCTAAAATTTGAGAGCGGCAGGTAGGATTGTCTATGTTTTGTAAAGAAATTAAGATAAATGCACCCTGGTAAATAGAGTGACAGCATGTTGTTGCAGTACCTTCGAAAGACAGGGTCTTGGCTTGTTTAAAATTTCAAGATAAATTCAGAAGATTTAACTTATTTGATAGAAAAAGTACTTGATTCTCCCGAGAATTGTTCAGATTTGTGCCTTGTCATTCTAATATTTTTCTTTAAAAAAAAAAATCTGTTGGGTGGGGCACAGAGGTATTAAAGATTTAAATAGTTGGTTATTTCAGATTTTTGCAGACTTCATCTTTAAGTAGTAAGTAGTGTGGACTTTCTTTAGGATTTTTTTGAAAGATGCATGTAAAGTGCAGAATTCTTATATGAGGTCAAGCATTAAAATAGAATTTCTTTTCTTTGCTAAAACCAGATCCTTTGGGATTTTTAGGTGAGTGTGTGTGTGTGTGTGTGTGTGTGTGTGTGTGTGTGTGTGTATGTGTAGGATGCCTCAATTCAGTCATTTATATTTTGTTATAGGGAAAAAGTACTATTGGAGGTATTTGGGATATCTCACAGGAAATGCTTTAGCATAAGGCTTTAAATGAGAAGAATTAAATAGTAACACAAAAGATGTGGACTTTTAAGTATTACCAAATGTAGGCGATTTCAATTAAGAGAGTTACTTTTTCTTTCTTAATTTTGTCCTCAAAAGAGTGTAAGTCCTTTAAGTATATTTCACATTTTTGGTGTAGAGAATGTGATTTCTGTACATGAGATGGAACTTCCTAAGTCATGTAAGCATTATCTGGAGGTAATGAAATTATAAATGTTGCCTATAACACTTTTAATACCTTGATTAATATCAGAGGTGAAAATGTTTTTGATTCAGTGTTAAAAGGCAGCTTGCTTGTTGTCTTCCCTTACAAACAACAGGAGAAGACAGTGATGTATAGCTTTTTATCCCAAGGAATGTATTTGTGTCATGGGACCTGTAGGGTCTGGACTTGTTTCCGAAGCAGGGACTTGGAAATTGCTCACCTAGTTGAGAGATTTAGCTCCCTTCAGAGGTGGGGGACTTTCTGTACTCTTAACAATAGGAAGACTTGAGGAGCTGTCATGTGGGGAATGGAGGAGAGCTGCTCAGGGAAGGGAGAGGAACTGAGAATTTTGCTGTTCTCGGCAGTGGAAGTCTGGATTTACCCACGACTAAAAGATTCCTTTAAAACTCTGACCCAGTGCAGCATTGCAAGGAATTGATTTCTAAGATGAGACAATAAGCTGTGGTTTGCATTTTGTAAAGATGGAGGAAACCTCTCACACTGACCCTGTATGGGAGATGACTCAATTATCCGTGCCTTGGTACAGTTGCAAATTATTTTCCTTTGTCTGAAGTGGGTGGATGCCAGCATCTTCATCAGAGCTCCTTAATTTAATGTATGGAAAATGTCTCAGCCACCATTTTTAACAATTAGCTGTATCATGGTTGAGGTGAGCTGTGCTCTGAAGGCAGCTGCAGGGCCATTTCGTTTACATTTGGCTCTGTGGCACAAGAGCTTTGTGACTATAAAACTCAGAAAATGAATTTGCACACTGCATAGAAGAGTTCTCTAGGAGGGTGGAGAATATTCCCAGAAAGAAAATGGAATCCTTTTGTCTACAGTAAGTATTTCTCATATACTCATATAGCGGGGAGAGGTTGAAGATTTGTCTTTGGTTGAATGGGCAAAATAGACTTTAGAATGAATGCTGCAGATATTAAAGGTGTAAGACATAGGTTCTTGGATGTATGTGTCTATGTGTGTGTCAGAAACCAAGTGTGATGATACATATATGTTCGGAATGAGTATGTCTGAGTGATTTTAACACATGCTTTTAATTAATTCTCTGATAATTTAAGTTAATGAGAGGTATGAGTTTATCACCAGTCAAAGGGTGAAAATGACACTTGGGAAAAAAAAATCCAAATATGATATATTTAAGAGTTCAGGCTTCTTTTTTCACTGCCTTTTACAAATAGTTTATTTTCCAGTCCTGAAGAAAATTGCTGGATTTTAGTTTAGGTTTTGTTTTGTTTTTTTTTTTTTTTTGTTTGTTTGTTTTTAGAAGAAAACCCTTCCGTGTTAATGACCTATAGTAGCTGACTGAAATATATAAGAAAAAATGTTTTAACAAAACAAGATTTTGTCCTAAACGATCCATAGATTGAGACTTTCACTCATTAATGGGGACAATTCTTAGTGCCTTCTGTTAATGAATAGTTTTGACTTCAAAGCTACTTGTGGAAGACTCTTATTTGTGATTTTAAGTTTAGAAATCTTGATTCTTAGAATTAATTGGATTTGACTTGGCTTATTCCTTTGTTCCTTTATGCTCTTACTGAGAGGAAATAAGTGGATTTTAACTTTGATTTGTGTGTTTATTTTTTTAACAGCACTTAACGCTGAAGAATTTGTAGTAAGTGTATTTTACAGTAAACTGTACCATGAAGAATTTGCTCAAAAGCCTTTAGTAGCCGTTTCAGGAGTTTAATCTTCACAAAACTGAGTATCTGAGAACCCTTTTCACTTGATATCAGATTTATAAAGCCAGCTGTTCTTCCAGGTCTTGTTGCACTAGCTGTTATTCATCCTACTCACTGAATGCTGTTTTTCTCTAATTAATAGATGTTTTCGAAACTAAGGGAGGGAAGATTTTCATATCAGTCTTTTCACTGAAATAGGAAGGCTCAGTTATCCTAAGCCCTGTTCAGAATCCTACAAAGATTCCATGCATCTTACATAAATCTTAGGGTTGCAGCATAAAAGCCTAGATCTCAATATAATTATTTTAACGCCGGGAAGGACATTTAATATATTCATTGTTTGGATATATGGTAGAATGCAAAGGGATTCTTTTCCCTTGATTTTTACAAGGCTTGCTCTTTGAAATAAAAGAGTTTTAGGACAGCAAATTAGAACTCCATTTTAACTGCAGCTTTGCTTGCATAAAATGTTTGGTTGGATGGCATGAAGGGTGTCACAAAGCCTTCCTTTGAAATTTTTAAAGTAAAGCTTGAAGATTCTGGTCTTGTTTTCTTTCTCTGGCTTTATGGAAGCCGTGTACGAGGTACTCTGGGGAGATAGCAAAGACCCAGTTGCTTTCCAGTTTCTTTGCCTCTTCCATGATCTACTCAAGTTTGGCTACTGGGAAGAGGCTCTCCTTTCTGGTACTTGTAGGAGATTTCCAAATCTCTTCAATCTGGAAGCTCTTCGCTTTTCTCACGCAATTTTAGCCTGGCTGGTAGTAAAGAGTCAGGGGCTGGCTCTTTTTGCTACAAAAAATGTATTCATATCAAACCTTTGAATGCTCTGGCAGTGCCACAATGTAGATAAGCAAGCATGTCGGCCAGCGCTCTAGAAGCATTCTGTGGCACTAAGATGGCAGTGAGGAAGGAGTAAAATGGCGTCACCAGGAACGCTGTGATAAGAGGTGCACTGCACGAGTCATTTTTCTTCAATCAAGTTTGGAGACACCTCTAGTAGCACTGCTTTGCCAATTTGCAGTTACTTTTTATTCTGTTAGAAGAGAGAGATTTTGAAATTTTCCTGAAGTAAAGCCTGAATTAGCACTTGTATCTAAATAGCTTCCAATTGTTACTTTTAAGAAATTGGTGGCAGACATGGATAAATTTCAAATAGTTATTTTATATCAACATTTCTGAAATCCCTTGCTTTGTGTTTTCTTCTTCTTTTTTTTATATGTAGAAACATAGCTCCTTCCAATATAGGATGGTTTTTTAGAAAACAGAGAACAGTATGAGTCTTCTTTATGGCAAGATGAAACTAGCATTCCAATGAAAAGATGTTATTTGCCTTTGGTTCTGGTTTTCAGTCTAGCTCTATGTGGTCTTAGGTTATTTTATATGTAAAATAAATGTTGCTGCCTTCAAAAACAAAGTTTATTGTATTTCTTTTGTGGTTCAAGGTATGGATTAATTTGGAAGTGACCTGTGGTCATACTGGTAGTGACAGTGCTAATTTCTTACCTGTTCCCTTCTCTCCTGGAGTTGGAATTTCAGAGCTGGCCTCGGAGTTGATGAAGCATAATCAGCTCATCTTATAGGTAGACGAAGTATGGCTTTGCTGTAGTTAAACAACTTTCTCAAGGTCATACCTCTGCAAAGCAGTTGCTTTTGCCCCAAATTCAGACCACCTGATTCCTTATCTGTGCTGTGCTATGCGTCTGTCTGCATCTGACTCCATTTCTTTCTCTTTATGGGCTCTCTGGTGACTGATGGGCCTAATGGATTGAGCTTTCAGCAGAACCTGTCTTTACTTGAGCAGCCTAACTCACAGAGATTCACAGTCGTGCCAGAAATGACTTAATTGAGCTGTGCGTGGAGTCTTCCTGGGCCTGTGTTGTAGTCGAAATGCATTTACAAATTTATTGTTTATAAACAAACATTTAAAAATAAGACACATTCTGCAAGTTGAGCTTTTAGGTCGTCCATCATGTTGGCTCCTGGGACGGGCATGGACATCACATCCATCTGCCCTGAGCTGGGATGGAGCCGGCCATTTTGACACGCCCTCCCAGCAGGTCACTCCTTCAGCTATAGGTATGACGGGTCCCGTAGTGCAGGATTGCCCTTTTCCTAGTATCGAAGGGCTGGCTGAAAGGTTTTAGCTCCCTGTCAGTTTCATGCTATTTCTATTCATAAAATGGTCTTGCTCTCTCCTCCTGTAGTTTGTATTTGCCGCTCCAGCTAGGCAGTGTTTTCTATTTTCTCTACCCGTGGTGATTAATGGTGAGTGGTGTATCCTGTGGTACTTCCTCAGCTCTGACAGGGTAAAGTCAAAATGTTTCCAAACTTAAGGTTTGAGAGAGAGAGTGAAATCCCAAGTACTGTTAGCAGAGCAGAGGCGTACCATGACAAATTCCATGTAAGACAACCGGAAGTTATAAATAAAAGTCTCTTGCTTGTTTTAGTGGACTCCAGACAAATGTTTGAAAAAGAATTTCCGAATAAGAAGAAACTGCAGCAAAACCAAAGCTCCCTTTTCTCTGACAGCCATGATGATCAGTGCTCCAATCCCATCGGCATAAGCAATGCTGCATAGCGGGAGGAGCTGTGATTTTCGACTGCAGTGTAAATGACTGACACCATGTACCAGCAGGGAATTAATATGACACGTGGTTCTCAAACATCGTCTTGACTAACATCGCTCCTTGTGCTTGCTAAGTAGAACTTAATCCTGAGCGCTGTAGAAACCAGCCTGGCAAAAACCGCTTGGTTTCCACCTGACACACCCTCTGCTATCTGTTCTCACAGCCCCCAAATCTTGCTTCTGTTTCCTGTTTCCAAAGGGAAAAGACACTGGATAGGAAAGCAGGGGATCTGTGTTTTTTAATAAAATACAAGGTTGTTTTAATGAGTTATTTTAGAGTGGGTTTGGAGGACAGTGGCAGGGGATGTCAGCCATGATAAAAGGCCATTATTGATGCATTCCCATTTTATACTGCAGTGCGGTTTTAGTACCCAAAGTTCTTTGACTGTGGACTGATCCATCTCCAAGATGGAAATCAGTTTCCCAAAGACATACTAAAACATTTTTATCATCCCTTAATGTATCCTCCTTATCTTTACCTTACTGTCACTTCAGATGGCTATGGCAATAATATTTTTTAAGATCTATTCGTACCTTTGGGCGAGGAGAGGGTTCAGGTGCTGGTTTTTGAAGCCAGACATACTTTGCACACTATTATATCCCATTTGCAAAACTAGATTGAAGTTTTCTCTTTAGAATCCTCCCTGTTCTTGTGTCCCCAAAGGTTAGCCCTAGCAAGTATACTAGCTTTTTACGGGGCGGGGGGTGGGGCAGGGATATAAAATGTTCAAAGTTGCTGTCCTTGCTTTTTCCCATGGGGCCACCTCAGCAGTCCGAGAACAGTTGGCTGGCTGCCCTCCCTCCATCTCTGTCTTGGCTTCTAGTGTTCCTGTTCCTCCCTGCCCCACTTCTAGGAGTGGAGAGAGAGGATGGCCAGCTGAGGCCCAACCCTTGCAGCGTGGCGCATCCTGCTTTATCATGGCCCCTCTGGCTGGGACGCAGGCTCTGGCTTGTTTTTTATGAAGTGGTGAGATTGTCAGCACTGAGCAAGCCACAGCCTCTCCCCCAGACCTCTTGTGACCAGCAGGGGAAAGTTATTTATGCAGACCCAAAAGGTCACTGCGGGGCTTTGCTGGATTTGGGAGGAAGGGGGAGTTCTGCTGAAGACATTTTTTTCTCACTAGTGCCTAGATGGCCATCGTTTATTCTTTTACTCATTTATATTATGCTCTTACTACTTTTCTCCCCTCTGCATGTAGTCTCCAGTGACTGAGCCGAGCAGACTGCTTTCCTTTCCTGGATGGCCAGAGATCGGGAACATATAACAGGATGCCCTGGACTCCCTAAAAGGGCGCAACTGGTTTTGTAGCAGCAGCACAAGAGATTGAACTGGCCCTCACCAGGGTGCAGCTCTTACCCTCGGCCTGCCTTTGCAAGGGCAGTACCCCAGTGTGCTCAGAAGCAGCCGCAGCTTCATGACTGGGTGTAGAACTAGGAGGAGGCATCCAGTAGTTACATGCCTCCGTTGTGTTGACAAGGGAGATGTGCTGTGCACTCTGCACCCCTCACTGCCTCACACAGGAATGGCACATCCCCGTCCTCAAAGACTTCCCCTGCCAGGTCGTGATGAGTCCTGCCTCTTACATTCTTTCTTTACTCAATACTGAGTCTTGACAGTTGGGTTTTTGTTACACAGTAGTGATTTCCCTCTTCTTTCTTCTCTTCCTTTTGTGGGTTGGGGAAGATAACAGGAAGGGGTCCACAAAAGGCAGTTAGGTGGGCTTATATGAGTGGCTCTCTCAGAGGCCTGTGGCTTTTGCAGAAGGCACAGGTTAGATGGAATTTCATCACGCCTGGACTGGCATGCCCTTGAAGAGACCAGGCGTGCCATCATGCTTAAGTCAGTGCTGCCTGGAAGGCCCTGGGCGGATCCAGAAGAAGGCACTTTCTCAGAGCTGTGTGTTCTTAGGTTTAGAACCTTCTTGGACACATTGGGTTAGCTTTAACCTGTGAGAATTTGTAGACCATCCTTTAAACCAATTTGAATTATGGGAGCAATTGATTTATTTTGCCTTAATGGACCCAAATCCATCACCTAATTGTGTAACCCTTTGTTTAGCCCAGTAGTAGAAACCGTGTACAAAATGGGACCCTGCAGCCTGACAGTGACAGATGTCCTGGTGCCCATGCAGCGCCATGTTATAGTGACAGGGTTTGCCACCTGTGGCTGCAGAGCTGCCTACAGGCCTCTGGATCTGCTGAGCTGGCAAATGGTGGAACTCCGCAGCCACTCTCGCAGGGTCTGCTGCCACCTGCTGAATGAGAGCGGCTAGGCTTTTGCATAAATGCGCAGTGAGAAATCATACAACAGCTTAAAAATATGTTACAATTGGTAATGTCAGCTGCTGGCTTAGCACTGCTTTCTGCAGGGTTTTGTTTTGTTTTTTTTAAAGATCTCTATATATCTACTTTTTAAAATTTAATGCAGTCCATGAAGAAACAATTTAAAGTATTAAACTTTTTTGTAGAAAACAAGCTGTGGGATTTACTCTAGATACCTGAGTTGCAGAATAAAGCCTGGATTTGCTGTTCCGTCTGTATTCCTTGCAAAAGGAGATTCACTATCTCTTGGGTGTTTTAAGCTGACATTTTATGTATTCTTACTGTATTGCATTAAATAGTGCTCTGATAAAATAACCAAACATGCTATAAAACCATATGAAAGTCCCCCAAATCTTGAAAATGTTTAAATTTAAAAATTTCTCTGTTCGTCTTTTAGGCTTTATCGGTAATGAACATCTCTCTGCACCTGAAAATTCCTTGAGGCATTCTCTGTAGGCGCCACAAAGGGAGCTAATGAAAAGCGTGTCCACACCATCTGATAAGCCCAGCGGCTGCGAGTACTGGCAGGGTTTCTGTTGTGCCCGTCTGAACACAGTATCTCCCTTTGTCCTTCCTCACTTTCTCCTGAAGTAGCAGCTTTACCTTTGTAAAAATTTCACCCAAGAGAAGGTTTCAGAAGAGGTCGTTTATTCAGAAATTGGGAAGAAGGGGAATTTAGGCAAGGTTAAGGGAGAAGTAGGTATTTTACTTAGAATGAGCTGAAGCACAGTAGTGGATACAACTCATACTCCTGTCTTTCTAGAAACCAGACACTTCCCCCTTTCACTATCTAAAGTTCTAACGGCTACTCGCAGTGCTTATTGGAAGTCTTGTGTCCATCTTGCAGCAGACTGTCTGGATTATTCTGGTTTTTAAGTTTATTTTTTGGTTAGCTTAGTTTTCTTTTCCTTCTTCATTGCCTTGCTAGCTGTTGCTTGTGTCTTGGCAATGTTTTTTTCATCTACGATGACCATTTTGTACTGTCACTGCTTACTTGTTTTATTTTGATTTGGAATGTTGGTTACAGATTCCCTATTAATATGTGTATCGTTATGTATTAAATGAGAGAAGATACAAAACTTCTAAAGAACTCACTATGTGTTTTTGTCTTATGTCAGATACCTTCTCAGAAGGTCTGGCCCAGTGTGGGTGCTTCACTTTAAATTTTGTCAGAGTAGATTGCCAGTTGATCTGTTGAAGGGGAAGAGATGTGGAATGGTCTTTTGTGTTTTGAGGACCATGTAAAATATGGCTTTTGCTTGGTGGGGTCAAGCTAGACTAATTATTATATCTTTTTCGTTTTATGTTTTAATGGTCAGGAAATCTATGTTCAAAATCTTCAAACTGTTTATATAACCGTCCAGCAAGTCACTTATTTGTTGTAGGTGGGAAGCAAAGAACTGTGAAAGAGTCACTGTAAGCTTTTTTTTTTTTTTTTTTTTTTTTTTTTTTTTTTTGCCATCTTACTTTCCTAGCTAAAGTGGATACAGAAATTTTTCACACAGAGACCCTTATTTCTTACAGTTTTCACTTTTGGAAAGCAAATAAGCTAAGAGAATTTGGCCATTTGACAAAAACAAACATCCTTGTACCCACTCCCTTCTTCTGCAGTAGGAGTTAGCTGCCACTTGTATTCTGAAACCCAGCCTGCCTGGTGACTAAAAATAAGGCCGTTTCATGCCTGTCTTTCCCAGCTTGAGCCACTTAAAAGCCAGAGTGGCTGTCAGGTTCCTGAGATGTAACCACATGTTTGAAAGGAGAATTGGCTTACCTGTGGTTATGTTCTGGGTTGTTCTCGGTTAGTACAGGTATCCCCTGTACTTTTCAAAAGTTTGTGTTAAGCCACTTCGCTTTTGCAGAAGACCTGCATTAGTGCCTGTTTTTGCTAACCAAAAGAAATCCAAAGCAGACTTCTGTTTTTACGAAAAAAGTGAAAAGCAAAAAAGCCTTCACCATTTGTTTTGTAGCATAGAGGCAGCACACACCCTGCGCAGTAGTGGTGAGAGCAGCACCACCCAAGCTCTTTGCCTGAGAGCCGCACTCAGCGTCCCAGCCGCCATAGCTCTGAGCTCTGTCTGTGAGCATGTGTGCTTTATCTGCTTTTATTTTGTGCATCTGTTAACAAGATGTATTCTAAGGTATCAGAAAAGCCAAAGAGAGATTATTTTGGGAGTCCGGGAACACTCAACAATTTTTTCATATGTGTTAATGGTAATTGCTTCTTTGCTTCATGTCTTTTGGCTTATGAAAGGTTTCAAAGGAATGTTCTACTTTCAGAATGGGAGGGGGCACCTTTCAACATTACAGGGCAGCTCACTTCCTCTGTTAAAGGTGGGACACATGGGGGGTGCCTGGGTGGCTCTGTTGGTTAAGCATCTGACTTTTGATCTCAGCTCAGGTCTTGATCTCAGGGTCATCTCGAATGGCCCTTTCAACGTTTAAACCTATATTAATTAGGGACATACTTTAAAGTATGACCCAGTTAAGTGGCACTGAGAGACAGCTTAGCATTGAGTTAAAGGCGAGGACTAGAACCAGCTGCGTGTAACGCACATCTAGCACAGAGTGACCCCCCCCCCCATAGCAGTGGAAGGGTTAACCCTTACTAGTACTGGTATAAGAGTTGGTATTCTCTGAGGCTTCAACGTCATCATTCGTAAAGGGGAGCTGATAATGGACGAAGAAAACATTTAAAGATATTTTGCTTCCTTCTTGGATTCTTTTTAGAGAGAAAAGGAAGTTTTTCCTTGATTTTTGATTTTATTTTCTTGTTTTTTTGATTTAGAAGCATACTGTTCCCTTAGTAGCTTAGAAACATTGGGTCTCTTGAGAGTCGGAACTGTGTTTGAATTCTGCCTCTCCCTTTTCCTGGTTGGGAAACTGTGCTCCAGTTAGTTAAATGCTGAGATTCTGTTTCTTACCTGTAAAATGGAGAGGGGTGGATGGGGGGAGAGTGGAGTGATCATGTCTGTTCTTTCATATTGTTAAAAGATTAGCAGTAATGTCTTTGAACTGCTTAGAGCAGTGTCTGGCCCTTAATTGCTTCCTGAATGGGAGCTATTATGTTACAGAAAGCTTGAAACCAAAACCCATTCAAGGAGCCAGTTAAAAGAGGGTCTGTTTCCAGGACTCTGGCAGTGAGGAGCAGTATACAGATGGGGAAGTCAGGAGTAGTTGTCTTACTTAGCAGGCCTGCAGATGTTTGTGGAATGTTCTTTATTGAGTGGGCCAGCAGTAGACGGGTTGGGTGGGAGACTATGACCAATTGAAAAGTGCTTGCTGGCAAGAAGAGGGGACGTTAGTGATGTGGTACTCTGAGGGTCACAGTTAGATGGCTGGCATCTCCGAGTGGGAGGTGGACTGTTGGGTGTTGTCTGTGACCAGGCTAAAGCACCTCCCAGGTCACCCTTCATGCCCTCAGTCCTCCAGAAAACCCATTTTCTGATGAGCTATTAGAAGTATATCTCTGGGATGTGGGGTGTGAGAGGCGCCTCCCAGAAGCAATGGGAAGGAAAGGAAGCACACGTGGAAAAAGGAAGTCGAGGGAGAGATCCGTGGGAAACTTGGGCTGAGGAGGGTATTTTTCTGCCCAACTATTAGTTCTTTAATTTGTTACTTTCCCTCGACGTGTGCGTGTGTGTGTGTGTGTGTGTGTGTGTGTGTGTGTGTGTGTGTGTTCTTTAAAAGAAAGTAACTGCCACTAGATGGCACCCAGACCCAGCATTATTCCGACTGTATATGTTATAGTTCTGTTACAGATTCTTTTCAAAAGATAGGCCATTAATGTGTTGTTTTTTAAAAATAAAATGTCATATGAAGCCTATTTTAGAGAGGAATAAAGGATGAAAAATTGAAATCCAAAATCTATATATCTTGTGGGTCCAGTTTGTGCTATCAAGAAAACCCAGTTGTTGAGGTGCATAATGGCTTATGGTCTTTGTTCATAGGTAGACGCTGTCTAAAATCTGATTCTCGTGCACAAGTGTTCGATTTACTTATTAGTGAGACTTTTGAAATGTGGGTTTATAATGAATATTTTCAAGAAGAGAGTCATCTGCCCCTAAAGCAGTATCTTTTTTTCTTACCTTTCATCATTATTTGACATTTCACCTCTTAGAAAGTTTGGAATTGTGTTTCTTAAAGAATATTATGTGGCTTTTAAACAAATATGTCTGATTATTGCTTTGCATTTGCGTTTTAATTGTGTGTTTGTGTATTTGTGTATTTGCACACATGTGCGTGCCCATGAGTTACATGTAGACATGGGTACATTAAAGGAATGGAACAGGCTGATTATTGGGAAGAGCAGAGGAAGCCCAGAAAGGGCATGGGGCACTTGGCACAGTGCCCCCCACCCCAACCAGAAAGAAAAAATAAGACCAGGCCTTGTTGGGCAGTGGTTATCACCCCCCACCCTCACCCCAAAGGTAACTTGCATAGACCATCCACCTCCCGTAGCAGCAGCCAGGAAGAGGTGCCCCAAAACACAATCGAAGCCTACCTTTTGTTCGGGAGCAGCATTTAATGATAATTCCATAGCTTTGTTTATAAACTGTGATACTAAAACCTTTAGCTTTAGCCATTAAAGACTCCTTGTGAAAGTAAATTAAAGGTTTGTTGACTTGATTCATTTGCTGAGAAAGGGTGTAAACAGAGTCTGTTAAAATCCTCCCCATCATTTCGTGTCTGGCTCCCAAAAGATGGTCAGAAGCAAGGATGTGTTGACAAGCTGCCGCCTTCTGAGTGGACCGCATGGGGTCTTAACCTTATGTGCTCTGGTTTATTGAGGCCATTGCATCAGTTGGCAAGTGACTAATGCCTCTCCCCACCCCACCCTTCCACCAAACAGCAGTATGGGTATTTGGAGCATTCTTCATGTTGTGCCCTCAGAGCTGCCCAAGAGCTGCCTCAGGGACTGCCCTGGAGGAACTGTTTCCTTGGCTGCTGGCCATTGTCCTTGTTCAATCCAATGCACTACCACACTGGGGTGTGACAGCAGGTGTGGGAGAATCATGGGCCAATGCCTAAGAAATCAGGGAAATCCATGAAGATTAATATTTTATTTAAATTTATATCCCCAATTGTAGTGCCCTCCCCCCACGTTTGTTTTGTTTTGTTTTGTCTTAGAGAATCAGCAACTTCGTATCTGGGACTGCTTGAACAACATATATTAAAATGTTTTAGTTGTTAAAATATAATAGGTGATCAAAAATTAACTAACCATGACAGTAAGTTTTCAAAACTGTCAAATAATGGTTTTAAAATTTAGTATGTCTTCAGAACTTTAGCTTAATTCTACGTTGTGTTATATTTCCCCAGAGAGTTCGTATTCCTGGGTGTTTCTCCTCTTTGATGTCACCAACAGATCTAAATCTAATTAGTTCTTTTTTTTTTTTTTTAATAGGCTCCATGCTGGGCATGGGGCTTGACTTCATGATCCTGAGATGGAGATCTGAGCTGAGATCAAGAATCGGATGCTTAACTGACTGAGCCACCCAGGCACCCCTAAATTTAATTGATTCTAATAAGTGTATTGAACCTTGAATCAAGCACTTGGTTGCATATCTCATTTAATATTCATTTTACATACAGATAAACTAAGGTTTAGAGAGTTTGAGTGACTTGGCTAAATTAATGCCATCAGTAAATGGAGGCACCATGATTTGAAACTAAGTCTATCAATGTGTTACTGTGTAGTTGCATTTTGTAGGCATTTAGCCCTGGGCGTATTAAACCAGTCTTGACTGTCTTCTGTTCTTCCCATCTATATTAAACAAGCAAGTGTCATCAGGCCTGAAATAGGGAGTGCACATGGCAAAACCCCAAAAGAAACGTGTGGGTTTTTGTGTGTGTATGTGTTTGTTTGTTTGTTTGGGGGAGTATCCCAGCCATTGACAAATAAATGGAAAACACCCAGACAAGTGGATGGTGCTGCTTCTGCAGTGTGAGGTGCTGCTTCAAGAAATTGAAGAATGAATTGAAAAAGCAACAGAGAAATACAGACTGAAGAACAGTTAGAAGGACTGTGATTGTTGTGTAGCCAAAATTGTGTCTGTAATCTGGGCCATTCAAGAAATACTGAAGGGCAGTGTTGACTGTTAGTTCATGTTTTATATGTTTACAGGACATGGGACTCGAGCTACTGCTTCTTGGGGACTTTAGCTTCTAACAATCATCATGTGCTCTCAAAATGAAAGAAACTTGGAAACACCTGGAAAAAACATCTATTTGGATGTTTCTGAGTTAAGAAATTTCTGTCAGGGTGAAGATGGGCAGGATAGCAGATATCCTGATGGTTATTTTCCCCCTACAGTATACTTTTGATTGTTTGAAGGTTGATTTTAACCTAAGTTGTGTTATTTCTCCCCCTTTCCTAGGGCTTCCTGAAGAATGAGAAGGACAATGCCCTGCTGTCTGCCATTGAGGAGTCCCGGAAGAGGGTAAGAAAGGAATCGAAATGAGGATGGATGCCATTGTGAGGGCAGCAGTGTCTACTGGGAGCACAGGTTCTGGAAGCTGGAGCCTGGGTCCAGGCCCAGCTCTCCTACTTAGCTAATTCGCTAGAGGGAGTTCTGCGGGAACTGTTTTTGAGGAAGATAGCATGGTTGTAACTCTACGTGTATTTAGTGACTGAAATGCATCTGAAACAGAATGGTCAATTAATTATTAAATTAATCTTAAAATGGAAGGCCAGACAGTTCTTTGGTTTCATTGTTACAGTATATAAAATGATATTTTGATTTCTGTTGAATCAGCAGCTCAGAAAAGCTGTTATGATCATTGATAATTTTCCTTAATTTTTCCTTTTATCATACAATTTGACTTTCTGTGTTACCTTTTATATTAACAATTTTTCCAAGCTCTTTAAAAAAAAAAAAAAAAGGAAAGGAAAGAAAACCAGCTTGGCTCTCCAAAGGATGGTGAAGAAGTCAGCCAGAGCAGCCATTATATGTGTAGCAATGTTTTGCATCAGGCATTCCTTCAAGATACTCAAAGATTGTTTACTAACATGTGTTATCACCATTTGTTTCTGACAAGAATTAGAAGAGCAAAACCTTTCCAAAAGGTCCCATTATGGGGTAAGAGATTTTTTTTTAGGCCACTGGAGTCCTTTGGGGAGGGGGGGAGGAAGGTTAGCAGTCATGTGAAGTTGGTTCTAAAAAATGCAGCTCTCCCCAGGAAGGAGGCTGGGGAGGGTTCACTCTAGTCTGCCCGCAGTGGCTGTCTCTGCAGAAGTGAATAGAGGCGAAGGGGAAACCTCTGTTCTGCTGTTTACTTTATAACTCTAATTTCAAGTGAAATATATTTATGTATTATTTATATAGTTTAAAATTACTTATGTAGTTTAAAATAATAAAATAAAAAACTGCTTGTCAGTGTGCTTATTAAAATGTTCTGTGCAGGTGGAACTATCTCAGGAAGGCTGATGTGAGTGAGATAGGGCAGCAGGGAGCTTGCCAGCTCTAATTTATAAGAAGATGTTCCAAAGGCATTTATTTAAATGATTGGTACATTTAATTATCAGAGAAAAAAATCCCTGAAATTTTATTAGGTACATTTTTGGCAGTAGTATTTATTCCTAGAAATAGAGAAATTCACTTGATTCAGATTTGGGGCAAAAAAAATTTTTTTTAAAGGCTTTTTTGTTCACACTTTGAGTGAGTTACTCACCAACATCGATTCTCCTGCTGTAAAGGACCAGTGAAATTAAATTAGGATTGTCGAATGCCACTGAGCCTTATTAATCCATTTACCCTGCGGAATGTGTTTCTGGAATTGGCAGTCTCTGAACACTGTGCCATACTGAGACTAAATGTGCAGCCAGCCAAAACATCTAAGTGACATACCACAGTGCAAAATGTGTGCATATGTGTTTGTGAGGGAGATGTTCCGGTGTTGGGAGCCGGCCTGGGGGGAGACCTTTCACCTGTCTGGATACCAGGAGACTACCACTGAGCAAGAATTATTTTCAAATGAAAGGTGAGCAGCTTCCTGGCATATTGGTGGTAATTTCATGTTTGAATAACTTGCCAGTGTCCTGCTGAAATGCCAAGAAAACAAGCTACAAAACCACAAATGTGTCCTATCTTTTTCCATTTGGTGCATCCCAGCAAAAACAGAACAACATTATCAGAACATATGTAGAGTTTCTAAAAGCCAGCAACAGCTCAGTAATAAGTGGGTGTGAAGTCAAAGCATATTTCCCTATTCCCTTTATGAAAATGGCGTTCGAGTGTTCCCCACCTGTTTTTAATTCAGTTGCCCAGTTCTCTTCCTGCCTTCCTTTCTTAACTGTGTGCAGAGATAAGATGTCCACACATAACTTGAAAGAGTCCAGTGTAATTTATAATTTCTCCACTGCTTTGTCATTTTCTGTGGTTTGTCTTTCCTTCATTTTAATTTTTACACATCCGCACATCCTTCCAGTTTGTCCCTTTTCTCTTTCCTTGGATTCCTCTCCTTCTTGTCCCTACTGTTCCCTACCTTTCACCTTGCCTCAGATCTTCACTCCTCTTAGTTGTCAGTTAGTAGCTCTGTTGACTCTCATTCATTAGCTCTCCTGGTTGACATTTTCTTTGCACCTTATCCAATGGTTCAGTTGTGGGTCTAAAGGGAATAAGCTGGAATAGGGCAGATGGGTGGCTGATCATCTCTGATTAGCCCACAAATTAGATTTTCATCAGCTCGAATGTAATTAAGATAAGCTAGGGGTTGCGTGGTCAAAGGAAGAGAATTTTAATGTTGGGCCATTTATTTTTATTTGAAGCTCCTTATCACACTAATGATGAATGGAACCACAGTGCTGTTCATTGAGGTTGTGGAGCTATTTCTAAATGAGTAGCCTGGCTTACTGCTCAGGATATATCTGAGGATTTGAGCCCAGAAAGCTGCCAGTTTTCAGAATACTTCCTGTGTTCCTGAAACAGGAGTTCTTGGCACGTAGGTAGGCAGCCTGATTAACAGGTGTTGGTTAATTCCCACTCTTGTCACTCTACCCCTTAAATGATGCTGAAAGCCTGTCCCCAATATCCTCAGCAGCAGCGTCTCTGGGTAGTATACTGTCTGTTTTCTTCAGTTGCTTTTACTGTTCTGCCATTCTTTACCAGCCAGAGGACTTATCCTTAGGAAAAACTCTCGTGACACTCTGGTGTCCTAAGTCAATACCACAGCTTAGGCAGTGCACCTCCTGTTGCAGGCTTAGAAAGCTTTGTGGTATGCCAGCCTTCCCCCATGTCCCTATTTCTGCCCACCCTGGTCCTCGTGCCACATCGCCCTTCGTTTTTTCTTGCTGGGAGAGGCTCAAGGCTGAGGAGGTTGTTGGTTTGACCACTAAATAGGAAGAGTTGAGAAGAGATTGTGGTTCACTTGTGCACCATTTCTGGATATCTTCTAGGGAAACCACCTCTTCTCCTATGCCTGATGCCTCCTTTCTTTTCCAGGATACTTCTCTCTATTCAAAATGCATAGCTCTCATATTGAAGTTCACTAATGTAACAAGAGAAAATGTTTTTTCTCATGGGTATTTTTTTCACCCCAGTCTAACTGACTGGACTAGTCCATTCTGTCGGACTCCAGTGAGAAGCAAACCAGGTGGACCTCCTTGTGTCTTAAGAATACATATTAGAGAAGGCCTTCATTGATAGATGGACCAAAATCAGACTTGCAGAATATGCCCGCCTTCTTCCCAGTCATTTTTGTGTGTGTCTGCTATCTGTCTTTTTCACATTTTAATAAATACTGGTCCATACTCAAACATCCCATTTGTAGGAAGAGTGTATATGATTTTTCTGACAGGTTCCCAGGGCTCATGTATATGGATATTATCAGTATAAATTATCTGCATTGCCAAAAATAAAGTAGGCATTACTAATACTCATTCCCTTGGTGCTGCCTTATTAGATGCCAATCTGATTGTAAGTGAAATGGCTTTTTGAAAAGTGGGGTGAAGCTGTTGGGAAACCTGGTCTGCCAGTTAAAGAATAACAGGCTAAGAACGGTCATGATTCAGTGTATCTATAAGTTGCTTTCATTTCTTCAAGAAGGTTTTGTTATATCTTCTCCTTCCCTCCTTCCTCCCTTCTTTTCTTTCTCTTTCTCCTTTTCTTTCTGAGCGTGTTTGTTTTGGCACCAACCTGCAATATTACCACTAGACAGGCGTGAGGTTTGCCAGACATTTCCGTGATCACTTTGGGTAGAGTGGTAGGAAACCTAATCGTGGAAGGTGCCACTTTTCTTTTACTGGTTTGCTTCCTCCTATGAAAGTATTACTGTCTCTTAAAAAATAAAGGCATTGAGAGAATCTCTTGTTTTTGTCTTGTCTTAGATATTTACTAAAAACCATTGATTTTTATAATCCAAGAAAAAGTACTTCACTTTAAACTGTGACATGCTATCACTTATAATACGTAGCCTAATTTCAGAGGTTTAAAAAGGTATTTATCTTAATGAGCACATGAAATCATTAGGGGAATGTAAATAAATCAAAACCATGAGAAATCAACTCACACCTATTAGGATATCTACTACCCCCGCACAACCCCAATAACCCAGAAAATAGTAAGTGTTGGCAAGGGTGTAAGAAGCTAGAACCTTTGTGCTCTGTTGGTGGGTATGTAAAATGGTACATCCTCTGTGGAAACACTATTCAGTCCATCAAAAAATTAAACACAGAATTACCATGTTACCCAGAAGTTCTGCTTCTGGGTGTATATATCCCAAAGAATTGAAAGCAGGAGCTTGAAGAGGTATTTGTACCTCTGTTTATAGCAACATTACAGTAACTAAAAGGTGGAAGCAACTCAGGTGTCCATGGATAGATGGATGGATCAGCAAGGTGTGGTATATACACACAATGGAATATGACTCAGCCTGAAAAAGGAAGGAAACTGCGTAGGCTACAACACGGATGAACCTTGAGGACATTATACTAAATGGAATAAGCCAATCACAAAGAGACAAACACTGTATGATTGCACTTCTATGAGGTACCTGGAAATAGTCGAAAACAGAGACAGAAAGTAGAGTGGTGGTTCCTGGGGACTGGGGGAGGGAGAGGGTGGAGAGTCAGTGTTTAACGGGGACAGAATTTCAGTTTTATAAGATGAAAAGAACCTTGGAGTTGTATGGTTGTGGTGCTGCACAACAGTTTGAGTGTACTAATATCACTGAACTGTACACTCAAAAATGGTTAAGAAGTAAATTTTATAAGTATTTTACCACTATTAAAACACTTTTTTTAATGCATCAGACCCTAAGGATAATTTTTAAATAGGTTACTTTTGCTCTACTTACAGAAAGATGATCATCAGAGGGGCTTTGAGTTTCCATTGAACTTTGAAGGAAACCATGTTGTTTTCCCGTTTGGGTGATCTTCCTCTGTTCCTCTCTGACAGACCTTTGGCATGGCTGAGGAGTACCATCGAGAGTCTATGCTGGTCGAGTGGGAGCAAGTGAAACAGCGAATTCTCCACACACTGCTGGCATCAGGAGAAGATGCCCTGGACTTTACTCAAGAAAGTGAGGTAGGTTGAGCCCAAAAGATAAGCCACTACTAATAAAAATGTGAGGTCAAGGAATGCTTATCTACTCGGCTCCTGGCAGTCTTGGCACAGAGGATCACCATCTCCCCCTGGAGACACTTTCTTCCCCTGGCCTCCAGGATGCCCACATTTGCTGGGAGTTCCTCCAGCATGTCTGGCTGTTTCTGCTCAGCTTCCTTTGCTGAGTTTTCCTCAAACTCCTTGACCTCTAGATATTTGAGCATTCTGGGGCTCAATCTTTGACCCACGCTTTCTCCCTCAGTCACTGCCCTGTTGATCTCATCTGGGCTTGTAGCTTTAAATACCATTTCTATGCTGAATTTTCAGATTTACCTTGCAGCCCTACACCCCAGACTCATTTATCTAGTGGCCTTCTTGGCTCTCCGTGGGTGTCTCATAGCCATCTCAAGCTGTCCATGTCCATAATTGGGTCATGGTAGCAACTGCCCGCCACCCCCCTTCCCATGCCAGCCTGCCAGCCTTCTCTTTTCAGAATTTATTATCTTTACAAATGGCAGTTCCAGTTTTTCACTTACTCGGATCAAATACCTCAGATTCATTTTTGTCCTATGTGGGAGAAGACTTAGTCTCTCTCACATGTTGGCAAGTCCAATTAACCTTAACTCTCAAAGTATACCCCGACTCCAGCCACTTCTTAGCTACTCCAGCATTAGCACTCTGGTCCAGACCACCATCACCTCTCTCTCAGATGTTTGAAGTAGCCTCCTGACTGCTGGCTTTATTGAATTCTGTGGCTGTCTAGCAGATCACTCCAAACCGTAGTGGCTGCACACAAGTGTGTCGCTTAGCTGGTATTTCTGGCTCAGGGCTTCTCGAAGAGTGTTAGCTAAAGCTATACTCATTTCAAGGCTCAACTTGGGACCAAGGATCCACTCCTAAGCTCACTCAGTGTGGCTCTTGGCAAGCCTCAGATTTTCTCTGGCCCTTGGCTGGGGATATCAGGTTCTCGTCACGTGGGAGACGTGCTGCTGCTCACAACATAATAACTTCCTTCCCCTGGAGCAAGACGGGCGTGTCTGAGGGAGAGCTGAAGTGCTCCCTAGATGGAAGCCAGTCTTTCTATGACTTAATCTTAAAAGTAATCACTTATCCCCTCTGTTCAAAGTCAGTCGCTAAATCCAGCCTATACTCATGGGGAAAAGATTCTACGAGAGCTTGAATCGTAGGAGGTGGGGATTTGGGGGGACCATCTTAGAGGTGCTCAACCACGCTAGTCTTCCGACTTTTGCCCTGTACAGTCTCTTCTCAGCACAGCATCCAGAATGACCTGTTAAAACACAGGTTAGATCACGTCACTCCTCTGCTTAGGATCATCCAGTGACAGACACCTACCTCACTTGGAGTGAAAGCCAGAGTCTTCACCATGACCTCTCTGTCCCCACTTGACCTGTGACCTTGCCTCTCCGAGCTCACCTCATACTATTCCTAATGCTCTTTCTGCTCCAGCCGTGCAAACTCCTTAACAGATTCCTTGAACAAAGCCAGCAGGTTGCTCCTGCCTCAGGTCCTCTGCTTCCTATTGAGTTCTGCTGAGAATATTCTTCCCCCAAATAGCTGTGTGGCTGTCTCCCTCACTTTCTTCAAATATTTACCCACTGCCATCTCAGTGAGGACTTCCAAGGCCTTGGATACCTGAAATCTAACAGAGCCTCTCCCCATTCAACACTTCCTGTATCCCCTTTTCTTGCTGTATTTTTTCTTTTCAGCATTTCCTTCCACGTACCATTGTGTATGTTTCATGTCTTTATACTGCTTAATGCCTGTTTCTCATAGTAGAAGGTAAGCTCTGTGAAGGTAAGGATTTTGTTTGTCTTGCTTTTACTCATACCTGCAGTGCCTAGATGAGTGCCTGGAGCAGATGGTCAAGCAGTATTTGCTGAGCAGATCATTGGGCTCTGGCTAACTTCGTGGTAGCTGAAGTATTAGAGATACGTTGAAACTGTGATTTTTAGAGTAGATATGTTAAATAGGTCTTGTTTTAATTGCCAGTGTTTATTGATTGGTGGTAGTGCTAAGTTGAGGGTTTTCTCCTCTCTAAAATCTGACTTTTAAAAAGGCAGTGTATTTATATGATTCAAGAATTAAAGTATCTTGCCTCCTAGAAGCTCATTCCCTCCCCACTTTGCCTCTCTGGGATGTAATCACTATTATTATTTTCTTGTGTATATTTCCAGTGATTCTTTATATGAACACAGGTATATATGATTATGCATTCTTACCATCCTCCCTCCTTCTTAATACAGAAGTTAGCTTTCCCTATGCTCTGTTCTGTATCTTGCTTTTCTTACTTCATGTATCCTGGAGATCTTTCCTGAGAGGGACTTTGAGGCTGCATCTTGGGATTGGCAGGAAAGAGCATCTTGCTTGATCAGTCATGTGTGACTTTATGCCCTGGGGAGCTATGACTTGCCACACAGGTTGCCACACAACTCCTCTGATGTTGAGGAGTGAACAGATCTGGGGGTCAGATCCTCTCTTCACCACTGACTAGTTCTGATACCTTGTTCAAGGGACTTAACCGTGCAGACCTTCAGTATCTTTACTGGTGAAATGGGATTAGTGGGAAGACTAGTGATAATGTAAACACCTGACCCATAATGGCCATCCCTTTCTATTGTTATAGAAAAAAGTCATTTCAGATGATTTAGAGGTACAGATTAAAAATTACAATGTTACAAAAATTATAAGACATTTCAAGTAATATTTCCAGTGCTTCCTGGTAAGTCTTTTTTCCTGGAATTTCATGGCTAGCTAGCATACTTTTCTTACAAGAGCTAAGACTACTGAGGCTCAGACAGACAAGTAATATACTGGTGAGACCCAGGACTGTTGGCTTCTATACCATCATTCTGTCGAAGTCTGGATCAAATGTGGGTAGTTTGGCAGTGTCATGCCAGGGTAACTTCGTACATCCCGTATCCACACACTTGCTTCTGATTGATTGATTGATTGATTGATTGATTTTTAAAGATTTTATTTATTTATTTGACAGAGAGAGAGAGAGCCAGCGAGAGAGGGAACACAAGCAGGGGGAGTAGGAGAGGAAGAAGCAGGCTCCCAGCGGAGGAGCCTGATGTGAGGCTCGATCCCAGAACGGCAGGATCACGCCCCGAGCCGAAGGCAGACGCTTAACGACTGCGCCACCCAGGCGCCCCTGCTCCTGATTTAAAAACCAGGTTTTTTCTATTAAATTAGCCCCCAAATAAATGCTAAAGACACTCGTCTTAGGAAATTATGCATTAAGGACCCTGTGGCACATTTCTTAGACTCGAAGACTTCAAAGACTAAGATCAGATCTTTGGGAAGGAAGAACTAATGTGTAAACCCTTGGTCAGCCTAATGTTTCTTTTTCAGTTTCTTGTGAGTCTGGACAGTTAAGTAGAACAGCTCATGGTTTTATAAACTTCATTTTTTAAAATGGTGTTAATAGGTTGTGGTCTGTATTGGGATTTGGAAGTAATTATAAGCTGCTAATGAGATGTTCTTTTTTGAGTGCTCTTCTCTTAAAAATAGATTAGTCTACTTAGTAGACTTTTTCTTCCTTGACCTTGAGTCCCCTTGGAAGAGAGTTATCGATACTTTTGCTGTTCTCTGTTGTGATACCTAGTAGAATGGATAGCTTTGCTGTAAAAGCTGGCAAGGGATGCAGATGGTTCTCCCTTCAGGTCACCTAGGGATGTGCCATTTTCTGTAACCTTGTCGGTTCTGTTTGTTGCTGTTGTTTTGAACTTTTTTTCCTGAAGTATAACATATACACAGAAAAGTGTATACGTTATAAGTATGCAACTCGGTGAATTATCACAAAGGGAGCACACCCAGATGAAGAAACAGATTATTACCAGCACCCCAACAACCCTCCTTGTGTGCCTTTCCAGTCACTACCTCTCAACCACCAACACCAAGGGAACCATGGTCCTGACTTCTAACATCATAGATTAATTTTGGCTGTTTTTGAACTTCATGTAAATTAAGTCATGCAGTATGTACTCTTGTTTCTGGCTCCTTTTCTGAGTGTTCTGTGTATCATTGCATGTAGTTGTGGGCCATTCATTCTCATGGCTGAACAGTATAACTACAATCTGCTTTTTCATTCTTGGGTTGGTGGACATTTGGCTAGTTTCCGGTTCTTTGCTTCTATAAATAGCGCTATTGTGAACATTCTTATACGTGTCTTTTGGTGAACATATGTTTGCATCTCTGTTGAGTACAGCTAAGAGGGGAATTGTTGGGTCAGAGGATATGCATGTGTTCATCACTGGTAGATACTGCCAAACGATTTTCCAAAATGGTCGTATCCATGTACCCTCCCACCAGCAGTATGTGAGAATTCCATTTGTTCCGTTTCCTTGCCACACTTGGTATTTTTCGCCTTTTTAAAATTTAACCATTTCTACAGGGTTTTTCCTTATAATCTTCTTCAAAATAATGGAAAGGTGATGTTATCTCCACTTGGGCAGGCATTTTCCTCTGCCCTATTTATAGGAAACGACATGATGTGAAGGCCAGAGACAGGTTTTGGAATTCCCGGGCCAGGGTGTCTTTCTTGTTAAATGGCCTCTCTGGAAGAAGTGTTGTAAGGAATGTAGAACACGTGCTAAGGGGCTCGCCCGGTGACAGCAGAGAGGTCGCACACAGCACATCCGAGCAGTGTTAATGGTGGCTGTTAGTATTTGGTAAGCTACACGTGAAATTTATTTTAATCATTTCAGTAGGGATCTGTCCCTTTCCCTTGGTTTATAAAGTATCTCTAGGAATTAAATCTTTGTGTATAAGTAGAAGAAATAATTAAGGAAGTATGTCTTGCCATCTAAACCATTCTTTTCAGGGCACTTCGTTGAATAAGGTTGTTGTTACCCAGAGTCATTTGTTAGGAAGGAGGTTTTTGATCATTTTGAGCTGACCTTACATTTGAAAGAAAATGTTCACATTTGGATAATTTAATATAAAGAGAAGCTTGAGACTTTTTTGTTTTAAAGATTTATTTTTTTTAGGGAGAGCAAGAGTATAGGGGGAGGGGCAGAGGGAGAGTCTTAAGCAAACTCCACACTGAGCGAGGAGCCCCACGTGGGGCTCGATCTCACAACCCTGAGATCACAACCTGAGCCGAAACCAAGAGTTGGACACTTAACCAACTGAGCCACCCAGGCGTCCCTTGAGACTTTTTTCAAAAGCAAAAGTGAACGAGGATATGGTGGGTTCCTGAAACCTTTCACCTCCAAGCCTTCTGATAGCAGAAGAACAACAACACATTGGTGATACCTGTTTCCAGCAAGTTTTAAGAAGGGAAATGATGCTTGTATAGCATAAATTCAGTTTGGGAAATTGCTTTCTTTAGGATATGATTGAAGAAAGAGGTGTGATTTTTAAAGGAAGAGAGAAATTGAAAGATTGTTAATAACTTTTCAAGTTGTGGTCTGAATAAAAACCATGTGCTTTGAAGCAAGAAAGAGACTTCTGGAACTCCTGTGCCATCTTTGCATGTGGTTAGTGGGAGGGAGAACACCTCCAGTGCTGTGCTGCTTGTATGATAGCACAGTGTTGGGAATCCTTGCTATATCTTAGCCAACTTTTACAACAGTATTTAAAAGTCAATATTTATCTAACTTAAGTAAGGTCTAGTGCCTGCATTGGTATTAGATGTAGTCAATAGATGGGTTTTTTTCCCCCCCAAATTTATGTATTTATTAGAGAGATAGAGAGCATATGAGCAGGGGGAGGGGCAGAGGGGAAGCAGACTCCCTGCTGAGCGGAGAGCCCAATGCTGGGCTCTATCTGGGAGATCATGACCTGTGCCAAAACCAAAAATTGCACACTTAATAGGACTGAGCCACGCAGACACCCCAGTAGATGGTTCTTTAATGTATCATCTGGAGAATGACTGAGCCTAGCAAGCAGCAAGCTCCAGTGAGAAGTTGTAGCTTCAGTGCACATGGTGGAGGTAACATTTCACACTGTGATGTATGACTAATGAGTGCTGAGTATACTTTCTCATTTAGATAACTGACGTAATACCAGATTTCATCAATTCCCAGTCACAAAACTTTTTGTACATTTAAAAATCTCTGAAATCAGAGTGTGTCTTAAATCCAGTGTCATAATTTAGTTGACACAATTTTCCCTTTCCTAGTGGTACATAAATAACATGTCTTATAATAGATGATGTATTAGATTCAGTGGAATACAGTCAAATAGAGCCCAACAGAGTTTGAATTGGGAAACTCTAGACTAGATGATTTCATTTTATGGCTCCCTGGTCATTTCCTGGAGGGAAGATTTATTTCACTTATTGCAATGTGAGTAGGATTTCAAGTATAGAAAGTGCTCTGCTGTTCTTTCAAAAAGAAGTTCAGAAAGCCCAAACAGGCCCTTCGTTTTCACATCATGCTGTATCATACATGAGCACCTTCTTGCACAGTATTCTGATGGTAGAGGCATATAGATGCACTTCCGAAACCTCTGCGGCTCTCCTCCTCCTTGCACACAAGCGTGACCTCTGACAGCGGCGCAGCGGCTGTCCTGCCACCTCCCTCTCACGCATTCATGTGCACTTTTACACATAGGGCGTCATGTGATCGCTGTCGATTTATTGCGAAAATGACACCATTTTATATATTAGATTCTACAACTTAGCATTACATTTTGATTTTTTTGAACTTTGGAGCCTTTTCTAGGTTAGTACATGTAGGTGTCTGCCATTTTTTAGTGGCTCTACAGGTTTCATTATATAAATGAGCCAAGAATCCTTCCCACTTTGTCCGTGAAGAATGAGGCTCCAGAGAAGTGAGATGTCATTGCTGGAGGGTCACACAGTTGGGTTGCCTTTAGAACCTGGGTCTTCTAGTCCCCGGTTGGTGTTTTTTTCTAGTAGTTCTGGACTTTTGTGTGCAGATTCTGTAGCCAGCTATTGTGAATTAATCACTTTGGTTCCATTTTGCTTATATAAAACCAAACATTATACTAGGAAATTAAACACTCTTGTCCTTTTGTAGTATTTGCATATACATTTTTTCACCTCATACCTGTTTTGCTAAGAATGGTAGTTACAGTCTTTTCTCCCTGACTAGAATGTGCCTTTCTTGGGGAAAGAGTTTTATTTATACCTGGATATTCTTTGTACAAAAGTAGTTGCTCAACAAAGCTTGCAGTTCCCTGCTGCCACCCTCCAGCCACTTCCTACCTTCTCTGGAATGCTCTCTTACTGGTTTTGGGATTACCATCTACTCCGAGAAGACTCTTCTCCTGCCTGTGCTCCCTGCTGTTTCTTCACTTATTGTTCTCTCCAGACTCCTGGTTGAGCCCCTTGCTGCCCTCTCTGGCCCTGCCCTCCCGTCTTCCCTGCCTTTGTGGTCTCTGATTCCCTGCTCCTGTCGTTTGTGTTGTGTGCCATGAGGCCCAGTGCAGAGAAACCCAAGTGTCCAGGGGTTTTGGAATGTTATTCCCACACAACATATTGGCAACTTTCCCAGCCCTCAAGCAACTCCTGGGTTTGAAATTCCAGTGCATGTTTGCTGGTTCCTTGACTCAGGAATGTGCGTGTACACATCCTGTTGCTGGGATAATTGACTTTATGTGTGGTGTGATGGAGACTTGGCCAAGGGCAAATGAAGGAAAGGTAACTTTGAAAACAAGAGCATTAGGCAAAATTAATTTAAATGGAAATTTGAAGGCTGAAAACCAACTACTTTTTAAATGGATAATTTTAAAAATTAGGTTTTGGTACTGGAACATATTTCTCAAGGCTGTTTATGTATATGTAGCTGAAACAACTGTGTCCTTGCAGAAATGTGTTAGTGTTGTGTTCCCCTTTTTGTCCTCCTAGTCATTCCCCTCAATTAGGCTTCTGGAGTTAATAGACTTAGTGCTCTGTTTTTTAAAAAGACTTTGGGATCATCACCTTTCATAAAGTTAGTTCTGTTCCAGAAGGGTGGCTGGCTGGCTAATAGAACAGTCCTCAACTCTGTGTTACTGAGAACGCTCAGAATTAGTCCAGAAGGAGAGAATGAGCTGCTGGGGGGTTCTGTTCATATAAGGAATATGTGTTTATTGTAGAAAAATGAGATGAGAATTCCCAGCCAGCACAAAGTAAAGTATTTTAGGTCATGTTTCTGTAGTGTCCATATCTGTCCAATAGGGTTTATTCCTATGTTCATTATAGTTGTCTATTTTTTGTTTAAAAGGTGATAATAGGTAGTGTTTTGGGGCCAAGTCCTGTGCTGAGTTCTATTTATTCCTCACAACAATGCTGTGAGGTAAGTACTGTTTTTCTCCTTGCTTTAATCTTGATCACAAACCCGAGGTAGATACCATTACCGCTCCTGTTTTACAGCTAAAGAAACCAAGGCTCCAGAGAAGTATGTGCAATCAAGATCACATGGTAGTGAGTAGTGGAGCCAGGATTTCTAACCGCCACTCTCTTGTTCTTTGATGGCTGTCTGTGGAAAGTTGCCCTGGGGTGCCCAGACAGACATTGCGGAGCCAGACTGCACTCAAACCGTGGCTCCACCGCCTCTTATTGGAGTGACCTTGGGCAAGCTGCTTTCTTTGTTCTTTGGTGTCTTCATCTATAAAATTGACATAATAAAAGTACATTATAGGGTTGTGGGAATTAAGACAGTGCCTGGCATATAGGAGTACTCATAAGTGTGGCTGTTGTTATAACCTGGTGGTTTTCACTAACTCTGTATTTCAGATAGGAATGCTTTCAGCTGTGAGTAGCAGAAAACCAGTTTCAGTGGCTTGAATAAGGATTTATTTTTTCTCACCTAACAAGAAGTCTGTGGGTGTGGAGAGAGCGTGGGCCTTCATTCAGTGGTTCTGCACCGCCACCAGAGGCCCAGCGCCTCTCTGCCTTTGTGCACTGCTGTCCTCGGCACATCACTTGCCTTAGGCTCCCAGGACGGCCGCTGCAGCTGTTGGCATCCCACCTACACTGCGGGACGTCAAGGGGGATTGAAAGGCCATGCCAGGCTCTTCATTTTCCCTTTATCAGGAAGAGCAGAAGCTGTCCCCAAAATGTACTTCAGACTTGGGATTCATCCCATCGGCTAGAACTTCTACCTGCAGTAGAAGCTGGGGAAGGTACATTCAGTGGTGTGTAGAGGTCAGCTCCTGAGGCCCTGTTGGGAAATTTTCAGAAAGTTGCCAGTCTAGCTGATACTCCTTGGGATAACTTGATATCTGCCGTGGTGGGGGTCTTTACATCACAGAAAAGAGCAGACCCTACACATCAGGTCCCTTCCCCAGGCCGGTGGTTAAACATTAGCCAACACAGGGTTAGGTGTCTTTCGCTCCATTTGCCGGGCTGAAAGGAGGCAGGGAGTGGAGGTGAGAGGTAGGGGTTTGAAATGGTCATTGGGTCAGCCAGCCAGCAGCACCTGCCAAGGTCAGTAAACTGTTTCAAGCTTTTAATAGCTTGAAAAACCAGAACTGAGGAGGACTTCAAAGGTTGTCTAGGACATCCCCTTCATTCAACTGAGGGGAACCTGAGGCTCCAAGAGAATGTGTCCTGCCCCAGACCCCAAAGGCAGGGAGTGAAGTGGCCCTCCCGGAACCCAGGTGTCCTGACAGCTCAGCATTCACTCTTCAGAACTTCACCTTTCTGCCTCCTGCCCCTCTCCTCTCCACCCTACTCCCAGCACTTGGCCACACAGATACTCCTTTTGCCAGCTTTGGTAGTGCCAGGAAGTTTTACTGCTGTCTTCTGTGGGTTTCCCAGAAAACCTGCTTGTTTTAAACTCCCTTTTTTTTGTTTTGTTTTGTTTTAGAGAATACAGCATTGAATTTTTTTCAATGGGAGAAACAAAATAATTTGCTATAGTACAGTATAAACTAATGTAGAAATAAGAATATACCTAATAAGATATACCTAATTTTGACCCATACTTGTTTACAGTAGGGAATGAAGCTTAACCAAAGATTAACTTTAGTCTTTCTTTAAAGATGGGAAGCTCTTTGGAGACAGGCTAAGTACTAATGACCAGTCAAATGGATACTGGCACTCTCATTCACTCGTCAGTTGTCCATCCACGTTTGCTGAATGAATCGATGACTGCCCCACTTAGACTAGTTTGTATCTTCAGATGTAGAAAGTTAATAGGCTGTTCTCTTAGGGTGGGCTTTAGACTGGAAATGTCTGAATTGTAACCCTTTACACTCCAGTCCCTCAGCTGTCTGATACGACTGATGGAAACAGGAAGCCCACAAATAACAACGGCTTCACTGGTGTGAAGACATGGAGGGAGAGGATGGGGTGGAGATGGGGCTTGACATTGATCCGGTTGTTGGAAAGATGTGCATTTCCAGGAACAGTCATTGAGACATCCTTACAGCTCATCTGGCCTCCTGTTATTTTTGAGTTGGGTCTCATGCCTGCTCCCTTGTGTGTTCATGGGAAGAGAGTTTTGTCCTATGGAAACCCCCTAAATTCTTCATTTTGAAGACGTCTTAGTATGAAAGAGACTTCTCACAGCTTTGTTACAGACAAATGTATGTTTGTAGGATTTTTTTTTTCTTTACATGACTAAATGCTGTTCTTTTTTTTTTTTTTTAAAGGTTTTATTTATTTATTTGACAGAGATAGAGACAGCCAGCGAGAGAGGGAAACACAAGCAGGGAGAGTGGGAGAGGAAGAAGCAGGCTCATAGCGGAGGAGCCTGATGTGGGGCTCGATCCTGTAACGCCAGGATCACGCCCTGAGCCGAAGGCAGACGCTTAACCGCTGTGCCACCCAGGCGCCCCTACTAAATGCTGTTCTTAATCACAATGCTACATGTCTATTTACCTACAGCCAAGTTACATCAGTGATGTGGGACCCCCTGGTCGAAGCTCTCTGGATAGCATCGAGATGGCCTACGCCCGGCAGGTGAGCATGCTCTCAGAGAAGAGCGGACCCAGGAGAATTCTATGTGAGCGCTCTGGGGAGTACACCAAGACTTCATTGGAAAGTCAGACCTGAAAACAAGTTGGGTTTTCGTTCAGGGGACTGGTTAATATTTTACCACCTAGGTCACTGGAGAATTCCATTAAATTGGGTAATAGAATGACTCACATTTGCCTTAGGGAAATGGAAATCTGCCCTCTACAATGACCAGCGCATCTCATTTTGCATTTGGCAGTAGCCCATGTACAGTAAAGCCTCGAGTAATTGCACTGCTTAGCGAATGGAGTTCTCTATTAACTGAATTACCTGGTAGGCTGATTGTATTACCAGAAATCTTTCTTCACCCCTTGTTGATAGAAATTTTCTAAATGCTTTTCTGCCTCAGTAAACATGGCATACTTAGCACTCTCTGGTACTGTCCTGGAGAAGCTCATAATATTTTGGGGGTTGTGGTTCTGGTTGTGTATCATGGTTACGCAGGAGCATGGAGATGGATTTGAGGTGCGCTCTCGTGAGCACAGGGGCTATTATTGGACTGACACTGCCCTGAGGGGACAGTACAAACCTAGAATTGACTTTTTGAATAAAACAGTGCTGGCTGCCTGTGTGTTTCATTACAATTTGCTGTTTTTCCTCACAAAATAGTATCAAGAAGGGAAAACAGATTTAGATTTCTCTCTTTCTCTCCGCTACATCTCCATCCTTTATTTTTTAATTTTTTTAAAAGATTTTATTTATTTACTCATGAGAGACAGAGAGAGAGAGGCAGAGCAGGGAGCCCGATGCAGGACTCGATCCCAGGACCCTGGGATCATGACCTAAGCTGAAGGCAGACGCTTAACCAACTGAGCCACCCAGGCGCCCCATCCATCCTTTAAATGGCTGACTCCTCCGATTGCCACAGCCAGTACCAGAGTTCAGGCCTAATGAAATGATAAGCTTTTGAGTAGAGAAACTATGTCTCTTCTGTATCTGTGAAATTAAGACTCCGTGAAACTAACATTTTCTAGATTCAGGACACCATGTCATATATCTGTTTACAGGGTTGTTCCCCTCCAGTGGAGAGAGAATCTTTGTGTTGAACAAAGTACCTTGCAAAGGGAGGCTCCTGATAAATGCACATCGAGTGAATAAAGACCACCTCGTAATTTAAAAACCATCTTATTTCATCTTTGTATCGCCCTTGGAGGCTACGTGATACCATCCCTCAAATAGAGTAGAGGGAAATAAGGTTCAGTGGGGACCTGATTTGTCTAACCTCATACCTTGTTCAGTCCGTGGCAGGACAAGGACTTGAGATGCAAAGAGTATAGAACCTACAAGTTTTTACCATCATTATTTTAGTTCTTTTAAAATAAAAATCAAAGTAATAGTGGTTTTTCCATACCTTAAACATGACATAGTTCCTTTTTCTTAAGAAAATTTTCCTAAGGAGCAGAGATTCTTTACTGGAGAAATGGCTACTCCACACATGCAGCAAGTGCTCTTCTAACCGTGTGAAGGGCTGCAGCCTGACACTCCTTACTCAGTCCCCCAGTCCTGGTTTGGGGCCATTCAGTCCTTTTGCCAGAAGGATTACCAGACTCGCCTCAGGTTCTTAGGAAGCAGCAGTGGAGGTCTTCCCATTGTCCCATCTTCCCCTGTGGTCCTCCTCTACCAGGACTACCCTCCTTCCACTCTTCAGCTGTTAGGAAGGCCAAGGCAGCAGTTCTCCTTGGTGTGTCGATGCTGCCACCCAAATTTCAAAGTCACATCTGGGAAACAGGTCAGAGGCTTTGCCCCTCCAGGCAAGGTGGATGGCTCAGCCACCCTGAGGAAGGAAAGGTTAGCTGAAGCTTCTGCTGACAGTTGGGCAGAAGCTGGCTTCAGAACTGCCTCAAGAGGTTTTAAAAAGAAGAGGAGAAAATAGAAATTGTGGCATTTATTTTGATTTTCATTTCAGATTTATATCTATAACGAGAAGATTGTGAATGGGCACCTGCAGCCTAACCTCGTGGAACTCTGTGCTTCCGTCGCAGAGCTGGATGATAAGGTAGGGCCGGGAGCTAACCCAAGGAGAAGCGTGTCGTCCGGTGTTCAGATGGGATTAGCGGCTTGCTGATAGGGCAGAAATGTGCTCAAGAGACACCCTGCTCCGTGGAATAAAATGTTCACTGTCCTTCAGAGTTCTATTTTAAATAACTTTGGGGTGTTTTTTTTTTTTTTAAGATTTTATTTATCCATTCGACAGAGATAGAGACAGCCAGCAAGAGAGGGAACACAAGCAGGGGGAGTGGGAGAGGAAGAAGCAGACTCATAGCAGAGGAGCCTGATGTGGGGCTCGATCCCATAATGCCGGGATCACGCCCTGAGCCGAAGGCAGATGATTAACCGCTATGCCACCCAGGCGCCCCTGGGGTGGTTTTTTGATGATGGCACATGCATGTATTTTTAATGCATCTTTAGAAGGCCCAGCCAGAATCAGTTTAAGGTCACAGGAGGTCTCCTTGAGGTGTATTGCTTTCAAGTCCTGTCAGGACTCAACTCTTCCCTCACGTTTTCATCCTTAGACAGACTAACGGACTCTTTTAAAAGAGTGAATTGTAAAGGTAATGGGGTTTTCCCGTCAGGGAGCCCCTTCAATCAGATGTGGTCTTCAGATGCATTCTTTGTATGCTGCTGCTTCCCTTCCTCTCTGACTCCTTATCTTTATTCCTGTCCCTTTTCCCCCCAGGGGGAAGAAAGTGGATGGGTGGATTGGTAGGTAGCCAGGAGGAATGGGAAAAGGAGGGAAGGATATAATGGAAGCAGATATACACAGATGATGATGGTCCTTAAAGATGCATCTGACTTTTTTTTTTTTTTTTGAAGTAAATTCTAAGGCAGTGCAAGCAAATCCAAAGAAGAAAGTTAAGAATCCACCTACCATCTCAACACCTAGAAAGAGTCGCATTTGGATGGATTTTCTATAGTTTTAGTTTCTGAGGGAGACAGGACAGGATTTTCTCTCTTCCTTTGGAAAAAGTGTAAACCTGCTTTTCTCCAATCAGTGCTGTCTTCCAAGGATTCTTAACTTTAGAATATTGCAGAGCATTCAGGGAATCCATTTTTAAAGAGAGATTTACAGCCAGGAGGATTCTGGGGAGAGGGAGTCCCATCTGTGTGGTGGTAACACGAAGGAGAGAATGCCGTTCCTTTCCTGGGAGGCTGTCATGGAGGCGTCTCTTGAAGGGAGTGAGTGGGAAGGAAAATGGGAGCTGAGACACTCACAAAGTGGGGTAAGAGCAGCGGCCCCTGGAGAGTCTCTGGGAGGACAAAACCTGTATTATTTAGGTTAAATTCTTTATTTTAAGCCTTAAGAAGCCCAAATGACCTTTTAAGGACTGAAATGCAGCTACTTGAGTTTAAACTCCTAGAGCTTTAGACAATTATCCATGTATTCACTCTCTTATAAGGGATAACCCACTGAGATTCAGTGTTCCTTTTACTGTTGTGTGGTCTTCATTATGTGGCTGGTTATGTCAGACCTGGAATAGAAATTGGTCTGCAAGTCAGCTCGCGACAGGAGCGTGCTCATTGGCAGCCGGCCTCAGCCGGGTGGAGGTGCGTCTTCTGTACTGAGCCTAAGCCTGAGGGCCTCAGACAGAAGACGTGAACCTCTCCCCCCTCCTTACCTTCTCTGCCTTTGAGGTCAGAGCCCTGAAGAGCCAGACTGTTTCTCCAGCCCTGCAGCATTGTCACATGCAGTCTCGTTTATGTGCAGAACATTTCTGACATGTGGACCATGGTCAAACAAATGACAGATGTGTTGTTGGTGCCAGCGAGTGATGCCCTGAAGAGCCGCAGCAGCGTGGAAGTGCGCATGGAGTTCGTCAGGCAGGCCTTGGCTTACCTGGAGCAGAGGTAAGGCAGCCATGGCTTAATGGGGGGGCTGGCTTCACAATCCCTGCAAGTCAGCCCATTCTTACATGTTCAGTAGTCCTCGGGCTAGGTGCTCCGTAGCACAAGGTTGAGCAAGGCTGAGAGACCGAATCCTGCTTTCACAAACGCTGCTTTACCAGGACTGTCTGCAACAGTATGAAATCATGGCAAGTGGGAGCTCTGTTAGACGTTTCATTTTCTCTTTCTCCTCTCTCTGGCCCTCAGTATGGAGACATCAGGATTATTAGGCAATGGCCTTAGGTCAGGATCCTGTTCCCTGATGCTGTTCAGCCAATACTCCTTAGGCTCTTTTGTTTTCTCTCAGCATTTAATTTTTACACCTGGCAATATCACCACCTTCAAGCCTTAAGTAGAGTCCTTGAACCTTTATGTTCCTTCTGGCTCTGTTCTGTTAATCCCTATGCATCTGGATCCTTCCCAGATGCTAATGCCTGTGATTTGTGCCTGGGTCGCTTCGCCACCTCACTAACTGGAGTTGGTCACGAGCGGTTGTGGCTGTGCCCTTGTGCCCGGACTATTGTCACCTTCGTTGGTAGGGCCTGTGCCATTCATCCCTCCCTGCAGACACTCCTTCCAGCTCTGAATTTGCCAGCAGGGGTTGTCATGAGTGTGCAACAGACTCTCTTTATTTCAGAGGCAGGCTCCTGGGCCCCTTCTGCTAGCTCTGGAAAAGAGAAAGTGGAGTTGAATACACTTGCTGAATTGCAGCTCTTTCCAGTAAGCCTGTGCAGCTGCCAGCACCCTTGTGGTGTGACTGCCCTTTATCAACGAAATAATGCTTGGTGAGGAAGTCCTAGATTTCCTTGTCAATTAACTGAGGTAATTCAGACTTAGTACAGCAGTACTCAGTTTTTATACCGAGTACTGTAATAATTATATAATCACTACATGAGATGAACACCATCAGACATAAACTCACTAGCTTCCATTCCCTTGTTAAGAAAAATCCGGAACTCCAAATGTTTGTGTTTTTTTTTAAATTCTTTTTGCATTGGCACAAAAGAGTTTATAAAGTATTTTATCAGGCTTTTGCTATTTTATAAATGTAAGCTTTGGGTATATTGATCTGTAGCCATAAAGACCCTAATGCATACTGTAATACTGCTACAGCGGCAAGAGTCCAAATTTCTTAGAGTATACAAGAACCTTTAGGATTTTTTTTTAATGGGTGTATGACTGCTCATGACTGCTTTTTCTTCAGTAAACCTACTCCTTAACATTGGTGCTTGACTTTACTAGTGGTATCAAGCATTCCTTGGTTTTATATCTGGTAAGCCATCCTATTTCATTTATTATTCTTTTCACTTCGCTTATTTACTTTTATTTGTCTTTTAAAATTGTTTTTTCCCCGTTAATTCCTTTGGCAGCACTTGGAGCTACTTGGGGGTTTCCTGTCCACAATTACTGTAACCTTATTGTCCTTTTTTTCTAGTGGTGTCACTCCCTGGTGGCATGCTTTTTAAGAATTCATTGTCTTCTTTTGATAAAGGGACTATTTTAGAATAATTATACTTTTTCTTTCTTTCTTTCTTTCTTTCTTTCTTTCTTTCTTTTCTTTCTTTTCTTTCTTTTCTTTCTTTCTCTTTCTTTTTAGAAAGAGAATGAGGGGTGGTTCAGAGGGGGAGAGAGAGAGAGAGTCCCAAGCAGGCTCCACACCCAGTGCAGAGCCAGATCTGATGCAGGGCTTGATCCTACGACCCTGAGATCATGACCTGAGCCTAAATCAGGAGTCAGACACTTAACCTACTGAGCCACCCAGGCGCCCCAGCTATTCACTTTTAAAGCATTTTTGCCAATGCAAATGTGACAGCATGGCAAAGTAGACCCAGTCCCAAGTGATTTTTGCATATAAGGCTGAAAATATTGAGAAAATACAGGGTTGGTCAATCTGTTCCCTGCTACATTCCAAATTCAAAACAGGATATATTTTTCTTAAGCCCTGAAGGAATTCAGGCTGCTTCTTCAACTTAGGCCTTTATCAGCATGTGGGTTGTCTTATTTCAAAAAGTTGGAAGAGACTGTAGTGGGCATCTGTTTGTCCTGGCTGCTGCAGGACTCGGTTCTCTAATCTCTTTTCCAGCCTCTGCTTTTGAATACTTTCAGTGATGGGGGGGTCTCACTACATTTGTTAAGTTGAATTTTGTTTATTTTTCATTATAAAAATGCTACATGCTTGTTATAGAAATTTGGGGAAATGCCAGAAGATCTGACAAAAAGGGGAGAGGTCCCCTATACTACATCCAGAGGCTCCTGTACATTTTCTCTTTTCCTTTTTCCCTCTTTTTGATACATGAATATTTTGTTTGATTTTGTTTTTCACAGTTATGATCCAAATATGTACAATACGTGGTTTTATGTAGTTTGCTTTTTTTAATTCTTTGTCAGTATCATTTTTTGTAACTATCAAATTCCATCAAGTCTATTTTTGTAATTGACATTTAGATGTTTCTCTCTGTCTCTCTCACACTCTCTCTCTCTCATTCTGTTATTTTACTTAATCTGGTGTTGAATATCTTTGTGCATGTGGAGCACCTGACTTTTTGGAGTCGGTCTGTTTTGCTTTGGACAAGAAACATTTTTAGAAAGTTCTTTATTATATTAACCCCATATTTGGATATCTGTAATTAAAACCATTTCATCTTAGTATGGAAGCACTTTAAAAACACTACAGATTTTAAGGATTTGCAGGGTTTAAAGAGGCATGCTAGCAAATAAGTGAAGAGGGAATGATAGAAAATCAGTGGCAGCCATCAGTGTGATTGATAATTGGTTCAGCAAGGGCAACAATGGAAACAAAATATTGGGCAGAAGATTGTTGATGAACAGAATATCCACATGACTTCCAAGTGTTACCCCACAGGGTACTTACCAGTTTCAAAGGGAAAAGTACTTTTACAGTGGTGAAATATGGTGAACGACACTTTTAACCAAGTGATCAAACCGAATATTACCTGCCCCGTGGTAGGGCTCCGTGGGCAGTACCAGCATCCGCTATGTGGGATTCTTGGCAAAAAAGTTGAATCTGAATCAGATCATGAGGAATCTCTCCAGCTTGGGGGACATGCTACCAGACAGCTGGCCTGGATTCTTTTTAAAAGGTCAGTGTTGTGAAAAATGGTGGTAGAGTTGCCCTAGATTAAAGGAACCGGACATGGCAGGACAATTAAGTGCCATGCATTTCCTTGCTTGGATTCTGGACGTGGGGGGAGACACACACACTCTAAAGGACGTTATTGGGAAATTTGAATATGGGTTATATTTTAGATAATAACGGTATATTACTGTTCAGTTTCTTGGTGTCATAATGGTGCCAAGGTTGGGTAGGAGAATGTCCTCGTTCCTTGGAGATCCATGGGGCAGTGTTTCTAGATGAGGTATCCTCTGAGTTCTGTATTTTTGCAGAAGGGTTTTTTGTTTGTTTTTTTACAGATTTCAAATGGTTCAGGAAAAAAAGTGGGCGTGTGTGTGTGTGTGTGTGTGTGTGTGTATATATATATATATATACACACACACACACACACACACACACACACACCCACTTTTTTTCCTGGACACACACACACACACATCTACTTAGAGAAAAAACATATACACAAAAGCTCACAACTGATGAATCTAGGTAAAGGGTATATGAACGTTTATTGGGCTATTCTTTTAATTTTTTGTAGGTTTCAAATTTTTCAAAATAAAAAGTTCAAAAAGAATCTACCAAACCATTCAGCTGTGAGCTGAAGCAGTCTGCACCTTAGGCCTTAATGCAGTGGAAGTTCGCAATTATGTTCCCCTAGGGATTCTTCTGAGTATCCACAGCAATGAGAAATCTTTACAGTGGTCTGCTCTGCACTGAATGTGGTTTGTTTCATTAAGCATACACAGTTTTCTGTGTGAGGTTGGAAGTCCAGACCCTGCCTTGTGGAGTTCACAGTCTAATGTAATAGCATGAGTGTGGATATAGATGTGTATATGTGTTTTCAACCTCTCTCATTTTTTTCCTTTTCAATTTTTCCAGTTATAAGAATTACACCCTTGTGACTGTCTTTGGAAACTTGCATCAGGCCCAGCTAGGCGGGGTGCCTGGGACTTACCAGTTGGTTCGAAGTTTCTTGAACATCAAACTTCCGGCTCCCTTGCCTGGACTTCAGGTACTGGCATCTTTCTCTGTGTGATGAGTTACACACCTGCCACAGTCTCTCTCAGATAGGCATTTGCAGTTAAAATGAGGGTATGTCTGCAGACTGCTGTATGGAAAAGAGATGAGAGTGTGGGGCTAGGAGGGAGGCTGGGGGACCTTGAGAGGCCGGTATTGAGCTGGTGGTAGCTGCTCAGCTCAGTTCGGGGGAAGACACGGGGGGAGGATGTCATTGGGTTCTTAACGTATTTTGAAAGTAGGCCCCGTAGGACTTGTTGAAGACTTGGGTGTGGAATGTGACAGGCAGAGTCAAGGATGACTCTTGAGATTGTTGGCTCAAACATCTGAAAGATTGGAGTTAGATATAGTTCTAGAATGTGACTGTTTTCAGCTCAGAGTCTAGTTGGGGGAAATATCTTAGAGTTTCTTATACCATGTGCAAAGCACTAAACTGGAGCTTTGTGCCTAGGGTGGTGGGATACAGAGAAGGCTGTCTTCATAAAGGAGGTGAGGTTCACACTGCCCTCAAAGAATAGAGGCTCACCTGCCAGAGGTCTTGGAGAAGGATATTTCAGGTGGACGGGAACAGCATGAACACATGCATGGAGGCAGGAAAGAGTATCTAGCATATCAGCTGTGTGGCAGGGCTTGGCAAACACGGGGCCAGCAGGTGAAGGTCTGGAGTACCAGGCTAAGCACTCTGGATTTAAAGAGCCCAAAGGGATTTAAGTGGAGAAGGGACATCATCACATCTGGTTTTAGAACCAGTCCTGTTGGGGGAAGGGTTGAGGGACCAAGAAAGGAAGTTTGAGACCCACCTCTCTGGAGGAGCTGGAAAGAAGTGGAGAGAAAAGTAATCACAGGCTGCCGTGCAGATGATGACAAAACCGGTTTGAGGATAGATAAGCTTGAGTACAGGGAGGCTGGGAATGGGCTTACCTTCTCAGCTCCGCGGTGCCTAACACCGTGTCCGAAACCAAGATAGTCCGTGGATGGACAACTGACGAGTGAATGAGAGTGCCAGTATCCATTTGACTGGTCATTAGTACTTAACATTTTATAAACTCAAGTGCAATAATGATGGTCTCTTATTGCTCGGTAAACGTCCTTAGCCCTTACTTTTGTGGGGTTTGCAAGAATGAGCGTCTGTGAATTGTCACAGAACATGTCACCCAGATACTGGCTACTGGGATTCTATGGTGAACTCACAGGCTGGCTGTCAGATCACCTGGGGCACGTAGTGCTCTTGAGGAAAAGCTCTAGAGCCAGACTGCATTTACCAGCTTATCTTGGGCAAGTTCCTTCACATCCCTTTGCTTCAGTTTCCTTGTTTATAAAACAAGGAGGAGGAGGCTGTTAATGGTCCCTACCTAAAGGGTTGTTGTGAAGCTGAAGTGACTTACTGTGAGGAGAGGTGAGTGCATCAGAAATCCACCAGTTAGTTTTGTTTGCCTGTTTATTTGAGCATCTTTCCTCTTCTAGGATGGAGAGGTGGAAGGCCATCCCGTGTGGGCATTAATTTATTACTGCATGCGCTGTGGGGACCTGTTTGCCGCTTCACAGGTGGTTAACCGAGCCCAGCACCAGCTGGGAGAGTTTAAAACCTGGTTCCAGGAGTACATGAACAGCAAGGACAGAAGGTATGGTGAATGAGACGGTGCATCCAGAAGAAGCCATGTGGACTCAGCAGGGTGGCCTCCACTGGCATTGCCCTTTTACCCTGTGCATGGCTCAAAATAAGTTACTGCTTAGAAAAAAAATGAAGTTTAGAAAGCGAGTAGAACTGTCTTGGAAATAGCAGTTGAGAACGTTAAAACAGCCCCACTCTTATACTGATGTCTAGACTTGCATGTGTTTGTGTTTGGGGATTTTTCTGTACCAGTGGGAGGGACTGGTTGGGAGCATGATTTGACTTATTCTGTAAATTCCAGGCATATCAAGGATGCTTTGTAAAATGAAACACTGTTGTATTCCATTTCATTTAACATTTGGTGCTTTTCCAGTTGGCCCACTATGAATATAAATATGTTGTCACGCACTTTGTAGCTCTAAGACTAGAATGGAAAGTTAGTAATTTTGAAATGTAATGTAATCATTGAAACTAAGTGAGGGTTTTTGTTTGTTTATAGTTCTCTTCCATTAAGAAACTGCTAAGGATTAATTTTTCTCTGGATTTTGTTAATGTAATTGGACTTTAGTTCTTATTCATTCAAACCCAGTTTAAATATGCATACATGTATCTGAAAGAAAAAATGGTGGTCACTCCATTTTCTCTATGCTAGAGATACTTTTCAAGGCAGTTTTTTAGGTAGTGTGAATAATGCCATGTCCAGAGATCCTCTTAAACCATAAGCCCGTCTTGCTCTTCATAGAGAGTTTAGAGTAGGGTTCGTGGCTTAGGATTCCCCTAGAAGGAGACCCTGAGGCAAGGATTTGAGTGCAGGTAGTTTATTTGGGAGGTGACCTTACATGTCCAAGGGAGTGAGGAGGCCAGAGGGGAGCTAAGACAGGTGAGGGAAGAGCTCACTCTTGTCATCACAGTTTGACGACTGCTGGGGGTGGGCTGGAGTATTAATTCCCCAGCATTTCTGACCTGCCCCGGAAGGTCTTGACTAGAGGAAGCCGGCAGGTGAAGAGATGCAGGTGCTGGTAGCTGCCCGTCAGGTTAAAATGGTGGTACCCAGGGGATATGGTTGAGGACAGTGTCTGTGAAGGAAGCCTTTATAACTCTGTTATATGGTTGGGACCTGGGGTGCTTTCCAATGCCCTTGAGGGTCTTTAGCATGTGCGTGTGTCTCTCTGTTCCCTTGTGTCTTTAGGTTGTCCCCAGCCACAGAGAACAAGCTCCGACTGCATTACCGCAGGGCCCTCAGGAACAACACGGACCCCTACAAGCGGGCCGTGTACTGTATCATTGGCAGGTGTGACATCACCGACAACCAGAGCGAAGTAGCTGACAAGACCGAGGACTACCTGTGGCTGAAGGCAGGCGCTGCTTCCCTTGCCCGAGCAGGGCATTACCCCTTCCCTCTGCTCGTGTTCTGCATACAGCTCGCACCTGCTTAACGTGTGATGCCAGCAGGGTGCTAGGGCTAGTACATTTCCTGTCCCCTGACCCCGTTTTCTGTTGTGTCATTCCCCACCAGTCACCACAGCCATTAGCACAGCCTTGAGCCGCCGAGCAGCCACAGCTCTGCACGCCTGGCTCAGGAAGTAGTTTGTACCAATGCGTGTGTTTCTCTTGGGGGTTTAGTTGAACCAGGTGTGTTTCGATGATGATGGCACCAGCTCCCCACAGGACAGGCTTACTCTTTCACAGTTCCAGAAACAGTTGTTGGAAGACTATGGTAAGATATCCTGAACAGAACCACCTTCTCTGTCTTGTCCCCCTGAGGTCACAACTTAGCTTTCCTCTGGGAAAATCCTTCATCTCTGAACTCTGGATCTTCAAAGCCTAACACAACAAAACAGTGATTCTAAATTCAAGTAGAGGCCATCTGAGCTTTAGCAGTATATGTGACTAATATGGTCCTATACAGGAAGCTCTTTTCCCCAGTTTTTTGAACTGCTCTGGTAGACATTTGCTCAGGGAGAGACACAGCACGGACTTGGCTCTTACTTCCTTGTGGATCTCATAATGACTGTATCTGAGCACAGATGAGGGGGAGATAGCTCCTTCTCCTCACTGTTTAAGAATTCTGGGAGAAAAAGAAGATTCCAACTAGTGATCAGCATTTGTTGAATTCACACACCTATGAATCTGAGTGAACTGAAGCCTCTTTGAAATCTTTTTCCTGTCCTTGTTAAGTGACTTTTGTCAGGATAAAGGAGATAAACAGCCTCTTTCATGTAGCATTTGAAGGTCCTGAACTCTGTTCCTCTCCCACCTAGTGCAGGCGGTCTGGGTTTTACAGCACGACCCTACTTGCCGGTTGTGTTGTGAGGGCTGCAGAAGGTTGCAGAGCCAGGTTGTGGTCCCCATGGCGGCCCACTGTGTCTGCCAGGGCCTCTTCACCCTGCCAGCAAGGCCTTCTGCCCGGGGTCGGGGCTGCCGATCGTCTGACTCCTGAGTCAGCTTTGTCTCCTCTCCCCAGGCGAGTCCCACTTCACGGTGAACCAGCAGCCCTTCCTCTACTTCCAAGTCCTCTTCCTGACGGCACAGTTCGAAGCTGCCATTGCTTTCCTCTTCCGCATGGAGCGGCTGCGCTGCCATGCTGTGCACGTGGCGCTGGTGCTCTTCGAGCTGAAGCTGCTTTTAAAATCCTCAGGGCAGAGTGCTCAGCTTCGTGAGTATTTGTCGGCAGGGGCGTCACCATAGCACACCCCCCGTCGGGCAGCACCGGACACGTAACTGCAGCCAGCAGGGATTTGGGCCAACGGTCCAAGTCCTTTCAGAGCGTTGTAGACAGCACTGTACAGAGTGCCAGCCCTGTGGCCAGTCATACTGCCTGGAGAATGGAGCGGAAGACGCAGGCCCTAGAGTCGGGCGTCGTGTTCCCATTACGGCCCTAACTGGAAACCCCAGAAGCCCCCTTCCGTGCATGCCGGCCTGGGGTGGGAGAGTCAGAAGAGAGGCAGGAGGTACATGTGGACGAATGCCTGCAGAGTCCTTAGCGCAGTGCAGCAGAATCGCCCCAGCACACGTGCCATCTTGGTCCACTGTCTCCAGCTTTTCATTCAGGGACCAGCGTCCTAGGAATTTACTACAAAATGCCGTTTCCTCCGCTCTACGTGGAAAGAAATGGAGGACAGGGTACTGAAGCCTATTGGCAAATGTTGGCCAGGCGCCGGAGTAGATGCTGCTGGGTCTTTGGATTCAGCTCCCGTAGTCCCTGGTTGCCTGGGTCAGAGGGGCAGTGTGGGTGTGACCATTTCTGTCCCCCACGGTGCAGTCAGCCACGAGCCCGGCGACCCTCCCTGCATCCGGCGGCTGAACTTTGTGCGGCTGCTCATGCTCTACACCCGCAAGTTTGAGTCCACAGACCCGAGGGAGGCGCTCCAGTACTTTTACTTCCTCAGGTAAAACTCGCTTCTTACCATTTACGTGAGCTGGTTTTGGTTTCTGCCATCCTGAGGACTATTGGGGGCCTCAGGGCCATGCCAGAAACCATGTTGCTTTTGTCCCCTTCCAGGGACGAGAAAGACAGTCAAGGAGAAAACATGTTTTTGCGCTGCGTGAGTGAGCTTGTGATAGAAAGTCGAGAGGTATGTCAGTCCCTCTTCTTTCGCACCCACGATTTGCAGTGCACGCGCCTATGCTTACACGCTACTGTGTGGTCACCCCAACGTGGCTGTGGTAGATATGGTCTGGGCGGGTTTCCGTTCTCTTGGGTTCCTTGGTTTCTGAGAGTGAAAATACTGATTCAGTCTCACTGTGTCCTGGTTTATGTGAAACTCCTGCCTCTACTATTTTCTTCCCCTCTTTCATCTCCACAGAATCGTGACTTACGTGTATATCCTTGTCCAGTAAATTGAGTAACCTTTTTATGTCTCCACAGTTCGATATGATTCTTGGGAAACTGGAGAATGATGGAAGTAGAAAGGTGGGTTAAATGCACCCCTAGTGATGTGTGAGTTTGCGGTTGGGGTTGTATAATTGTCAAAGGAATGTAGTTAGACTTCAGGATTCAGGGTGACAAAGATGTAGATCTGAATGAAATTACTTAGTTTAAAAAACAAAGAATGAAAATCACAGGCCACAAATAAGGCCCTTGATTTTAACACACATTTATATTTCTCTTTAAAATATGTAATATTATGATGAGATAGTTGTTTGTCTTTAATAAACTCTACACCCAACGTAGGGCTCGAACTCACGACCCCGAGATCAAGAGTGACCCAGAGATCAAGAATCACACACATTCTTCTGACTGAGCCAGCCAGGTGCCCTGGTTAGATAGCGTTTTTTAGTATGTCCACAGGACTCATCTCTTTGTGCCTGCCATTTTTTGAGCCGAGAAGCCTACATTTTTGCCATTCTTAGCTCAGAAAATATGCAAGGAAAGAAATTGTTTAGTGCACCTACTCTCCCGAGATAGAAAAGTTAGCAATGGGCTTGACCTCTCTCAGAAGGTAGTTTGTGAGGGCTCAGAACTTCGCACTGCCCCCAGAAATGCAGCTGTGAGCCGTAGTGATTCCCTGAGCCTCGTCACGCCCATGGGGAGGCCTAACAGAGGGGCAGAGGCCTGGGTATCAGACCCCAGTCCTGACCCCCCTCGGGCATTCTCCCTGTGGCCTTGGGGAAGTCACCTGCCTCTCTTAGGGACTCCCCTTTCCTCACTGGTAAAAACGGGTGGCTTGGTCCCAGTGATCTCAAGATGGGCTCACTGGGCTCACACTTTCCAGCTCAGTAGAAAGGCCAGTGACCGTGCCAGTGACGATGGCCATGCTTCTTGAGCAATGACATTTGCCAGGCACTGTACTGAATGCTGTACTGATGTTTTCTAATTTAATCACCACTATGATAATCCAACAAGGTGCTTTTCAAATGAGGAAAGGGAGGCAAGAGAGTTTCTTTTCCTTAGGATCACACAGCTGGTGAGAAGGGGAACTGGAATTTGACCCTGGAGCCCACGCTCTTCACTCTTCTCCTTTGCTGCCTCCAGGGTGGCAGGAGCAGGCCGCCCTAGCTCTCCTGTGCTTCCTAAGGCCTCTTACACGCCCCTGACCATTGGCTGCTGCTAACTGTGGATGGTGTTTTTTTTAAAAAAATATGCTGACACCCCTTGCCATATATTTTTTCAGCACTGAGTTTCTTTTGCCATCTGTCTTAGAAATCAAATCCAAAATCTTTCAGATATTTTCTCTGAGCCTCCTGATTTTTCCACCTAGTGCCTACTCAGCAGCAAATGTAAGATCATTGGCTGTTTCACCTACCCTCTGGGTCATTTTGGACAATTAGCAAGCACAGATGTCTTTTTGCTGGCTCCTTTGTGCCTCCTTCTTCATGTGTCATTTCCTTGGTCCCTTTCATATGTTTAATAGGACCTTACATCTTCAAGAAAGCCAAAGTCTAGCTGATGACATATATGCATTGCCCAGGGCAAGCATTTTCAGTGAAAGTAGCTTTCAGATCCTAACTGCTTCTCTGTGTTTAAAATAACAGCTCTGTGCACCCCTCTTTCTTCCTCCCTCTCTATAATTTGTCTTGTCAGCCTGGAGTCATAGATAAGTTTACTAGTGACACAAAGCCTATTATCAACAAAGTTGCTTCCGTGGCAGAAAATAAAGGACTGTTTGAAGAAGCAGCAAAGCTCTACGACCTTGCCAAGGTAAAATGTGCCCTTTTCCTTCTCCTTGCTTAATAGATCTGTTGGCCTTTTGGCATTAAATGCACAAATCCTGCTGAGGCATTGTCTCCTAGTGCTTAGACAGCTAATGACCCGGTCAGGGTGAAATTCCCATTTTACAGAATTATTTCTGCCATAAGGTATTTCTGGCCAAACAAGAATAACATATTGCAAGGATATCCTGCAGGCATTGAGCTCTAGTCTCACTTGGCAGCAGAATAAACGTCCATCACATTTCGATGGTGAAACTTTGGGTGAAAATGCCTTCCTGCTTACCCTTCTGGTAGCCACAGACATGCTGGTGAGCACTGTGTGTGAGGGAAGGGAACGACAGCTGAGGCGTTTTGAGAGAACTAGAATAAGTATTTCGACATAAGAACATATGGTGACTGCTGATCATTGTGTGGCCTAAAAAAGATTATGTTCTTTTTTTTTATAAACTGAGAAAAGTAGGCCAAAAGAAGGTTTATAATTCATTTTCTTAAATTTAAAGATGTTTTGATTGGGTTCTAATTAAGATGTAGAAAAATGTACAAACACTAAGTGTGCAGCTTGGTGAACTTTCTGTAGGTATATATCTGTAACCATCATCCAGATCAAGATTCAGAACCATATTTATCCATCATCTCAGAAAGTTCCCCTTTTGGGTTACTTTGTTTTTTCTTTTCTCTTTTACTGATTCTTAAATCGATTCCTTCCTTAATTTTAAAACAATTGAACAGAATGCTGACAAGGTGCTGGAGCTAATGAACAAGCTACTCAGCCCTGTCGTCCCCCAGATCAGTGCACCACAGTCCAACAAGGAGAGGCTGAAGAACATGGCGCTCTCCATCGCAGAACGGTAAGGTGGAGAGCTGGCTCCAAGCTCTGCGGGGCTCCCCCGCCAGCACCAGGCCACCAGTGCCTACCAAATGCATCTTTAGCTTCACTAGTCACATCAAGTAGTATCCCAGAGACTCCCATCCCTCCAGCACTGTTGAGAGTTCCTATTTCCCCACATCATAACCAATACTTGATAGTGTCAGAAATTTCAGAGTTTTGCTGTAAAGCAGGGTATGAAAGCGTATCTCATCATTCTAATCGTGCACGCTGGGTTTAATTCTAGGCACTGTACTCCTCTGTGTACCTTTGGCAGCCATCTCCAGGTCATTTTGGAACAAAGCTGGTGATGGCTGGATGGGGGAATTTTTAGAGGTGGTGGTGGCCAGTGTTTAAGAATCTCCCTTCCTTCCTCGGTGAGAAAGCGGAGTTATCAGACTTTAACTGATGGAACTCCCAGGCAGAGGCAACAAGTTGTTACTTTTTGTGCCCTCTACAGATACTCCTATCCTAATAAAGTGACCCAGAGAAAATTGGGCTGGAGATGCTTCCCTAGGGTAGCACAGGCAAACAGTCCCCAGTGGTGGCTGCTGGGCTTTTGGCCCATCAGAACCTTTCACCCTTCCTGGAGACTTGGATTCCTGAGATGGTGGCCGAGGCTAGAGAAAGCATGCTTCAGACAAAATATTTACAGATGGATTCTTCCCAAATCCACCATCAACTTCTTGGCCATTTGAAAAGAAACACTACTTTCCACTCCTTAATTCACCTCATCTAGAGATTCAAGATATTTTGACATTTTTCAAATGTTGTTCTCAAGTTCAAGGTTGCACAGAAATTCATAATTACCCCTGTCCCCCCACTTCCTTCTTTTTTGTTTTTCAGGTATAGGGCGCAGGGAATCAGTGCAAATAAATTTGTGGACTCTACATTCTATCTTCTGTTGGATTTGATCACCTTTTTTGACGAGTATCACAGTGGTCACATAGACAGAGCCTTTGATGTAAGTTTCAAGAGGAGTGTTTGAAGTGCAGGTTAATGTTTGCCCTTGGAAATTCAAAACACTTCATGGGATTCATTTAAAACAAAGGAAATGTTAGCACATTCTTTGCCTGTTAAGTGAAGAAGACAAGCATGATCCTAGGAATTGAAAGGGGATTTCTGTGTTGCTCTTCTTTCTTCTTTTTCACCCCTGTTCCTTTCCCCAGTAGTCTGAAAACGGCAGTTTCTCAAAGTGACTTGAAATCCATCTCGGAATTTTATAATTGCCTCAGGAAGTGAGGTTAGGAATTAAGTTAGCAGGGGCGCCTGGGTGGCACAGCGGTTAAGCGTCTGCCTTCGGCTCAGGGTGTGATCCCAGCGTTATGGGATCGAGCCCCACATCAGGCTCCTCTGCTATGAGCCTGCTTCTTCCTCTCCCACTCCCCCTGCTGTGTTCCCTCTCTCGCTGGCTGTCTCTATCTCTGTTGAATAAAGAAATTAAAAAATCTTAAAAAAAAAAAAAGAATTAAGTTAGCAAATTAGAATCAAAGCCTTTGTGTGTATGAGGGAGCAGCATTTTCTGTTAAGAAGCCCTTTTGTTTAAAGAGATGAAATGACTGTGATGATTGTATCATATGGGGCTGGTGCGGTTTTGTTTTAAACAGATAATTGATCGTTTGAAGCTGGTGCCGCTGAATCAGGAAAGTGTAGAAGAGAGAGTGGCTGCCTTCAGAAATTTCAGTGATGAAGTGAGTCCTTGCTCACCTGCCCTTCACACCTGCTGTCATTTCCACCCCAGCCCCTGGCCCTTTTGTTGTTTCTTGCCTTCCCTGGAATGGACCATTCACTGCTCTAGGGACTGAAGTGGTGCACCAGGCCTGCCCTTGTGGGCCCTCCTGAGGACTCTGCTGGGGCTGTGCACGTGCGCTGGAGACAGCCTGGCAGGTCTAAGACAGTGGCGAGTGGTGGCGACTGAGCTAATGTGTGCCTCCCTACCTACTGACATTGAAGTCCAGACTGCTTTTGCGACTCACTCTGCTGGCCAGTCCAAGCATACATGGTGGCCAGATACGGTCAGCATGCATTCGGCTCACTGCCTCCACTTGGGGGGTGGGGGGCAAAAGGAGAGGAGAAGAGTGACACACCTCACCGGAGCAGCATCGCCTGGCTTTTGCTCTCGTGCTTGACATTTCAGTGCCATTGGCTACTTTTTGGCGACCCTGTAGTTCTCTACCTGGCAGCCGTGGGAAGTGGTGTGCCCCTCCTCCCCCAATACACACACACACACACACACACACACACTCTCTTACACTTGTTGTCGGCCCCAGGGCTTGGTTCTTTTTTCTTACTTCATGTGTTTTTCTCTGTGCAGATCAGGCACAACCTCTCAGAAGTGCTTCTCGCCACCATGAACATCTTATTCACACAATTTAAGAGGCTCAAGGGGACAAGTCCATCCTCGGCATCCAGGCCCCAGCGAGTCATCGAGGACCGTGATTCTGTAAGATCCCAGCATTGGCCAGAACCATCGCTGAGAACCACCATTCTGTTCTGCCGTCTGTGCCACCTCATGAGACCCCTATTCCTGACCCCAGATACTCTTTTTCCTTACTGCTTAGCAGCTGGGAAAACCCTGTGTCAGGAGTCTCTCAGAAGAAATTGAACGTTAATGGGATTGCCGCTCTTCTCAAGCTTTAAAAAAAAAATTTTGAAATCTGCCAGTATCACCTTTTAAAAAGTGAAACAATACCAATTTATAGTGAGTCCATAGGAATGTCTTACACATTTTAAAACGGGAAGGTTATTTTATGAGTCTCAGCGCTTTCATCAGAACCATAAGTACTTTTGGTCAACACATGAATTTGATGCAAACCCTTGTTTCTGTTCTCATTTGAGCCTCACAGTGACCCCAGAGAGGTCCCTATGGCAGTCATTGTTAATCCCCATTTTACAGCTGAGGGAACTGAGCCCCAGAGTCAGGAAGCAGTTTGCTTTTGTGGGTCCCTCAGGGGGAGGTGAAGGAGCCATGTCTGGAAGTGTCACTTTCTGCTGCCTTTGGGACTTCCAGCATTGTGTGGGTCAAGCCGAGTCTGGGGAGATGTCTGGGACTCACACGGCATGTGTTGTCTGGTTGATTTGACAGAAGGGCAAAGGTGTTTGACCCAATTAAGAGTACCTTTCCATTAACTATCCCATGTAATGTTGAAATCTGTCTTCTGCCTCCAAGGGTGTCTGGGCTCTCAGCTGTGACCCCATAGGCTGTCTAGTGAGTGATGGTGGAACTTTGCACCTTCAGCGCGTAGAGAGCTGTGCTCAGAGTGGTCTACTGGTGGTAGGCCCATCTGTGTGTGTCCCCGAGGCAGCCACTGATCTGCCATCCACCCTCGGACAGGCACGAGCCTGAAGCACATAAAAAGTAAATGCCAGGAGACGTGCCAGCGGTGGACTCACTGTGTCTGGGCCTTGGTGGGCGAGTGTCGAAGTGGTGGACGTTTCTGGTGTTCTGTGTTGCTCACAGGCCAGAGGAGGGCTTGCCTGCAGAGTAGAGCCATGGCCAAGCAGACCCTTGTCCCACATTTCAAGGGAACTGTTTCAAGACCAGCTGAACTCACATTCTGTGTGTCTTAGGCTCTCTTTTTTAGGCACTTAGTTTTTAAATATCAGAGTAAAGCCATTCTGTCTTCCTCTCACCCACTACTTTTTTATGAAAGATAGAGATGAGTAGGGTCAAGGAGAGACGTCTATATAAAAGCTGCCTGTGCAAGGAGTGGCTTCATGGTTTGAAGTGCAGTGCTGCCCAGTAGGGGATGGGCCCCTTTGCCTAAACACCCCTAAAGTTTAGGTAAAGTAGCTTCAAGTCAGGCATGAAAGCCCATGCACTTTTATACACTTCTAAAGAAAATCTAATTTGTACTGTCATCATAAACATTTCTTTTGGTTTGGACATTAATTAGGACATATACTTGCCAGTTTATTTCACATATCAGGTAAAAAATCGTTGGCTTTCAGTTTTCTTCTTGAATGGTCTTTAGGAAGCCTAGTAAATGACCCTTGGGTTTTCTGTAAAAGTCTTGTTACTGGTCTAAAAGATGTTTGCAGCCTCTCCCTTTCCCCTCCAGATATATTTTCCTTTCTTGCTGCTGTAAACACCCAACACGTCTCAACATGAGGCAGCCTGAAGCTGTTCTTCGGAGTTCTGCATTCCAGATTTAGTAATTTTTCACCTGGAAGTCAGAGTGAAAGTTGTCCTTTATTTTTTTTTTCCTGTTACTGGAGTCACCTGAATTAAAATCTTTTTCCCTCCTGGAACAATCTAAGAATCTCATAAATATTGTTGCCTTGAAAAAGAGGGCCCAGCATTTCTGTCAGGAGGGAAGAAATGGTGGGAGGAGTGAAAGGAAGAAGAGAAGCAGCGGGAGAGGAAGAGAGCTGGAATGCGACTAGACACTTGTGTGGGGCCTAAAATCCTCAGCTCCCCACAGAGGCAGGTGGGCAGAGACCAGCCGGGAGAGAGTGAGAGACGCGGAGTAGAGCAGGCCATCTGAAGCACAGGGCTGTGGCAGCGAGGCAGCTGGCCTGGCAACCCCGTCTGTCTGTTGCTTAGTAGGAGGGCTTTGGAACTGGGGCCCCAGTGGACGAGCTTTGCTAGCTCTACAACATGCGGGCAGCATGACAATTGAGGGTAGGCCTGTCATCCACCCACCAGAAATCTGGCCCTGATGCCAAGCGGTAGAAAGTGGAAGACCATGGTGGTTGCTCCCAGAGTAGTGCCCTAACTCGGAAGTTCACCAGTTTTCTTCTCTTCTTTCCCTTTCTCTCAGCAACTCCGAAGCCAAGCCCGAGCCCTGATCACCTTTGCTGGGATGATACCCTACCGGACGTCCGGGGACACCAATGCAAGGCTGGTGCAGATGGAGGTCCTCATGAATTAAGTGCAATGCTTTGAGGGGCTTCTGGGACTGCACGCTGTCAGTACCTTGGGCACATGGGCCCGCTAGGGGAAGTTTCTGGTTTTGTTTCTGTTGTGTTTTGTTTTGTTTTTTGTATTATGTATTTTTGTCAGCACCAATAAATTTCTTTGATTTGTATTTCTTTTCACATTCTTTTATTTTCATTGTTTTGTTTTGTTTGTTTTGTTTTTGCTTTGAAATTTTTTAAAAATTTTTATTTGCATGGGAGGAAATGTCTTCTCTAGTGCTTGGGCCAGAGAATGATAGGCTTATATAGGCATCTGTGATTTGGTTAAAGTTGACCTTAAATGATTAAAAATTCACCCAAAATGAGCAAGGAAATGAAGCCTTTGGGAGTTGCTTTTATTCAGATATAGTATTCCATATGGCAGGGTCATGGTTCATTTTTTACATTTTCATCTGTGAAAGCCGTCCTTGGCCTTGGGCGAGTTAGGATCTGTGTGTGAACTGGCAAATGCTCCACGCCCCCCTCTTCTCTCAGGTGTGCCTTGGGGTCCGCGTGGTCAGAGACCAGCCTCCAAATCATCTGCTTTGATTCCAGGATTAATTAGTTTGCTGTTCTGTTGAAATCCCGCTGGAGATGAAAACAGACCTAGAAAAACATAGTTTTTTTAAAGAGGAACATTATAGGTATCTCAGCTGGAGCGTGAGGAAGGGCAGACCTCAGTGCTTCTCCCTCTGTAGCTGCCCCACTGAGGCACCTGCGTGGGTCTGTGCACTGCCCTCTTTCAGAAGACTTCTAATAGAGCTCGCTTTTCCCTTCTCTGGGGGTTGGTTTCTCTACTTGGACAACCCATCCTTCCTGCTTTCCCACTTAGGAGGCCCACTGGCCAGGCAAGCTCATGGGTCACATTCCAAGTGCTGATGTGCAGAATCCAAACACCACTGGGCATCAGCACTGAGGGTGCCTGGTCCCTGAGCAGAGGTTGTCCCCCATCGTTGGCTCTGTTTCTCTTGCCATTAGTCCTGAAGCCCCGTACTGAACTAGAGAGAAGATAAGGATGATTGTTCGTTCCTGAATGGACCAAGCGAGCTGCAGGGAATTGGGCAGTGGTCAGCCATGCTGGTTTTACCGACTGTTCCTGAGGCCGGCTCTCCCAGGAGGGTGTTGAGATCCCAGAGTCTCCAAAGGTGCTTTTCCTCCTAGAGAGAAGTTTCTCTCTTATCACAGGGCATGGATACCCTCACTGTCCTATGGTTGTTAAAATAATTGTTAATTTTCCTTTTGGGAAAGTGTTAATCTTTCCCAAAATAATAATGGGACCATCTGCTATTCATGAGTTGGGATCCGTCAAGGACGTGGCCTGAGGGTCAGCAGGGGCTGCCTCTGCCTCCCTCCTGTCCCACCCGTTCCCCCTGGAGCATTCGCCTGCAGTGGGACTTCACTAAGAAAGTCTCAGAAGATGGACCCTGCAGGGGACTTGATTTAGCAAGTTGTACCGTTTGTATGTGCCGATTGATCTTTTAAACAAGTCCCACAGTTCGCTTCGACAGTGCTTTTCAGAAAGAGTACTCAGTGGGCTTTGCGTGAAGTGCGACTTCGTGTTCTGCTTTTAAATACTAGATCTTCCTCACAGATAGACCTGTAACAGTGCCACCAACGTGAGGAGGCTCAAGTTGTTCAAATACGTATTTGCTCACCACTTGTTCGTCATGCCCACCGTGAGAATTCCTTGTGGATTTGCCTTTCCTCGCATCATGCCGTTCTGCTACAGAGCTCCAAATAGGAGAACTGCCCGTGAGCCCTACATAGGGGTTTGGGTCGCCCACCCTTTGACCTGTGGATGAAACAAAATCAGAAAAACCACCAGACCTTGAACTGCCCTGATGGGGGAGCTTTGTAGAGTTGAAAGGAAAGCTGTCCCTGGTTGGCACTGAGGACTTGCCCAGAGAGAGCCATCAGTAGGGAAATAAGATAACTGGGTTCATACCAGAAGGGCAAGACTCCCAGAGCAAATCCCAGGGCTTGTCAAATGGGCTGGTTCTGTGGTGGCGCATGGCCTGTTTGGTGTAGAGACGCAGGAGCCCGAGGCTGAGTTTGCAAGGCCACAACGTAATAGGTTCCTGTGTATCCATGGTTACAGCTTGTGCCCAGAAATCATGATCCGGTGACAGGTCATTAGGTCAAAGTCATCTTTCCGCTCACCCATTCAGGGAAATCTTTTCCCTTGACGGTGGTCCACGATCTTACAACCGCTTACGCAGAGACACAGAGAAAGTGGCACTGGGAGTCTCATCTTCCAGGGATGAGATTCCAGTCTTCTTAACAAAATCAAGGGCATTTGGAGACTGACAGGGTTAGTGCCTATCTCAGAGTGACTCATAATCAACTCACCGAGATACTCAAAGGGAAGTACTGACTCGATCAGGGTCCTTTTCAGAGGCTTTGCGATTGGATTTCAAGGATTCTGTTCCTTTTATTTATCTATTTATTTTTAAGTGAAACAGCTCTGGCTGCCTGACTTCAAAGGGAAAAAGAGAGGAGCTGGTGAGCTGTCTCAGACGGGGTCCTTTGGTTTTATCACTTCTGAGCTGGATGGGCTCATCCAAGAGCAGGAAGTGTCGGTTCACACTGGGGCCTGAATGTAGGCACCGACCCCGCCCCTCTGGAACTGACGAGTCTCATTAGAGACTTCATGGCAGTACAGCTATTGTTACTCTTTTGATGCAACATTTAAATAGGGTTTTTTACGTACAGTATTGTAGGCTTTACCCCCACAGTATCCAGTATTAGCCTATTTACCCTCCCCTCCCCCAAATTGAGGGCTATTCACTCTGGATTATCCCCCCTGCTTGCTCTGTTTGAGTAAATTTCTGGCCAAACCCTTAATACTGAATCTAGCAATTACGTGTGGATGTGCCAACATCCTACTACCATAGACTGGATCTCCACAGTTCTTGTTTCTCCATTAGGCATCAGAACTTTTATCTAGCTGGTTAGGTAGTTCGCATCACTGCCAAATTTCCTCACACCGCTCAGGAAGTGACTCCAGCATGCCAGATGCCTGCATAAAACCCCAGGCTGGTGGGTTGCCCCAGGCCTGCCGAAGTGCCGGCAGGCTCCACACTGACTGGACTCTCATTCAGCAGTAGTCCATCACAGAGACTGGGCCCTGTGTCCAGCAAACTGGGAGAAAATGTGCATGTCACGGTATCATTCAAAGTGCTCACTGTATATCCATAAAATAAGGCTCTTGCACCTGCATTTTTGGAAATGTCAGGAAGAAGACAGCAACTCATAATATAGGAATTGTGTAGCCTTCAAGAAAAATGAAGCTTTTGGGGGGGTCCTGAATGTCTCCCTTTTCTTCATTCTAGGCTGAATTCAGAAGTCACCTGTGTCCAGCCCATCTTCTGACCTTTTCATAGTAAACTAGTATCCCTCACAGGGCAGTGAGGGAAGGGAAAGACATCTGTCTTCCTGCCACTTGCTTCTAACTGGAAAGGTTGGGGGAAAGAAACTTAAAACCACTAACTAAAATGTTCTGAAAATGAAGCTGAAATGATTTGCACTTCTCGCCTTGTTAGATGGCTGATGTGGCTGGCTAGAGTCCAGGGCCTGGCTGAACAAAGCCCAGGAGTCCGTGTGCTAGCCCAGGTTCACCTCAGCAGCTACAGAGCCCCGGTATGCACTGGGTCCTCCTAGGTCGCTGGGGATAGCCAGGGTAATCACGTTGCCCTCCCAAAATTGTTCACAAGTCTAAGAAAGTGGGCTCCCCCCCCATTTCCTTTTTGTCACGAACACCTAAGTGGAAATAATGGTGGTTTGAAGTTGCTAACCCAGGAAGGTAGAAACATTTTTTTTTTAAGATTTTATTTATTTATTCAACAGAGATAGAGACAGCCAGCGAGAGAGGGAACACAAGCAGGGGGAGAGGGAGAGGAAGAAGCAGGCTCATAGCAGAGGAGCCTGACGTGGGGCTCGATCCCACAACGCCGGGATCACGCCCTGAGCCGAAGGCAGATGCTTAACCGCTGTGCCACCCAGGCGCCCCAGAAACATTTTTTGTCCTATTTGAAATCACTTCTGGGTGCCTTCTGGATATATAGCCCANACTGATTTTGAAATCACTTCTGGGTGCCTTCTGGATATATAGCCCACAATGGATTGCTCAACAAATGTTGGAACAAGCAGATTCTTTGCTTTGGCTTCCTGTGCCAGCCCCGTCCCCACATCCTCAGTAGTAGTTCCACGTGCCTGGATTCAGACTCCCTGTTTCAGGTTAGGGGTCCTTAATAGACATTCAAACTGAAAGAAGGTGGAGAGGAGTGTATTGGGGTCAGATGACACAGCCAATCCTTCAAAGAAGGAAAGGTGCAGAACTGCATAGTATGCAGGGAGATGTTGAGAGGAAGGGGTAGAAATTTGATTTACTATTAACAATAAAGCCCAGATCTTAAGGAAAAAGAGGGTAGGGAAGGCTGGCCAAAACCCAGCATTGCATTGGCATACTCTCCTCCTTGTTGCCTTTACGCTTGGGATTTTTGAGAACCTGTTTTTGGGGGATGGGAGGGTAAGAGAGTGCCTCAGACAGTGGCTTCTATTTGAGCAGGAAGCAGGGAGCCAGTGATCCCAGAAATGACTGCTAACAGAGAAACAGACATATCATGGCCCCTTCAGTGGCCCCAGCCTATCTGGCCTAGACAGGCTCTCAAGGAGGCATCCAAAGCTGCAGGGCCTACAGCTAACGAAGGTCCCTTCATCTGGGCCAGATTTAGCAAGTAAAAATACAGGACATCCAGTTAAATATAATTTCCCATAAACAATAAGTTCTTAGTTGTAAGTATGTCCCAATTTTACTTGGCTGCCCTATGCAGGCTAGCCTCTGCTGGCTTTTGCTGCCTAGAGGCGTCCAGGTTTGGCCGAGGCTCCAGGAGCTCTCCAGCTAAATTGGATTACACTGATTTGTTGCACTGTTTGTGCTTCTGTGGGCAGCGGAAATGACAGTGAGTTACGAAGTCACTTGAGAGAAGGCAGTAACTGGAATTCAGTTTCGAAGAGCCAGGCAGGCTGGCTGTGTGGGATGATTGTGGGCCCCTGTTGACCCCAGCTGCTATCATCTACTGGGTATTTTTCCATCAGGAATTTCAAATGTGTATTTTATAAATAGAGAAGAAGGAGGCAAAGTACAGCCTTTTCTCACTTGGTCAGTAACTTTTATTAGAAATGCAGTGGGGAGAATTCTTTGCATTATTCAGTTATTTCCTTTTGTCTTTGCTTTTCTGACATCGTCGCTGTGTGGTGTTTGTGGGGAGAAGGGACAGGTGGAGACAGTCAGTGTGTGTGTTCTGCATGTTTCTCTCTGTAACGTAACTTCTGCATTTACTCTGTTTAGGATGGTTCTTTCACCACCACCCCTGTCTATAGCCAGTAAATTCTGGAATGTTCTCCCAAAATGCCATGTGCTCCCTTTGTTCAATCCTTCAGTGGAGAAGAAACCTCTCTTGGGCCTTCTTTCCTGGGAATGTTCTTAGCTGAGGCACAGCCTGGGGCTCCTCACAAGGCAGCAGAAGTGCCTCTTTCCAGCCTTTGGGGGTGACTGAGCCAGGCCCCTTCTCCACTCCTTGCAAGGAAGGCTACGGCCTACCGGGTCCCTGGGTCTGTGAAGTCCCAACGGGTCTGTGTAAGTACAGGACTCCTCCCAACTCCGAAGTCTTGCTCTCCCCTACTCTCCCCTACTGGCCTCTGAGTTCAGTCCCCTGGTCAGGGGTCTGAGGAAGGTCAGAGTCTGGCTGGAGGTGGGGTGGGGTGATGATAAGAGTCTTTGGTGATCAACCCAGCATGTGGCATGTGTTCTGGCACTGGGAACTGCTAAAAGTCTGTGACCGTTTATTTGGGACTGTCAGTGGAAATCATTTGAAATGGGGGTTGAGAGCCAGTTATTGGCCTTAGGGAAGGGGAGGCAGGATTGGGGGCTAAGTTTTGGTCAGATGGTGGGAAAGACTTGGGCCTGGTCACAGGACAGGTGTTTCCTGCTCTCTTGGACAGTATCTGCCTGCATTTCCAACCAGGAGGGGCGTTTTCAGGATCTGGGTTTAGGATTAGGTTTGGGAATAAGCAAATGACTGAGGTAGGAGGTGTTCATCTCCACCAGCGGGGACCTTGTCCTGGTGAGATGCTCTGAAGTGATTCCACTCCAGCTGCATGGTGGCCTGAGTGTTCTGTCCCTGAAGGGGCTTCCGGGACAGTTTCAGCCCACTCCCTTTGTATGGGGTCCCTCAGCTTGTTCTGGCCCCTGGAGCTCATGGGAAGCCATTTCCTGTTGAATCACCTAGGAATTTGGGCCTCATACAAGTGCCCTACACCCCCTTGTTGGGTTTAATGGTCTCTCTCAGGACCCTGCAGTGCCTCCCAGAGCAGGTACCAAGTGAGCCTGTGGTTGGCGAGGGAAACTGTCGAGGGGGGTGGAGGCCGATGGAGAGAGGGCCCCTGGGGCAGAGTGTGGCCCTGTTGTTGGGGTCTCAGAGTTAGAGGCTCTACAGTGGAACCTTCTGTTAAAACCTGGTAAGATGCCACACAGGTGGCAAGGAAAGAGGACAGGGCTATCGGTCACCCCAAATGAGGACCCATTGTGGGTCTGTGGGTGAGCCTTCGTGCTGATCAGCCTGACAGATAAACTGGCTTGTATTTTCAGGAAAATTAAACCAAACCACAGAGGGCACTTCGCTTCCTCAAATACAGATGTTTGGGATGTGGCCCTCTGGTGGCCAGCAGCTATCATTAGCACAAACTGCCCAAGAAGGATTTCCAGACTTCCCGGACAACGCCATCCAGAAAGGAAAGAGCTCAGCACCAGGGCGGGCACAGAGAGGGCAGGGCAAAGAAGACAGGAAAGCAGCCCCAAGAGCAAAGACATTCAGCACACAGAGTCCTGAATGGAACGAGCCCGCAACAGCTCCACCAGGCCTCAGGCCCCAGCATTTCCAAGAGCCAAGCGCAAACTTTGGAGCTGGGCTGGAAGTTGGGTTGAAGCCCCTTCTTCACCTCTCGGTGATGGAATGACCCAGGGCAAGTTGTTTGAGCGCTCTAAACCAGTTTGCTCAAGCAGAAGGCAGGGATAGTGTTTACAGAAGTCATCTACCTACTGCCTGTCACAGTGTGGGCCCTCCAGAAAAGTTAATGTTGGCCACTCTGCTCCCAGCCTCCTTTAGATGGGTCTTTGGGGCTCTAGGTATGTCCTCTGCCATTTGGCTTCTGTCCTTCACAACAAGTTCTTCACATGGGTGTGGGGTAGATCAATTACCCCCACCCCAGGGATGGCTTTTTTTTCCCCCCAAAAAACATAATTAGGTCAAAATTGGCAAGCTAAAACTTTGCTATTAGGCGACAGACGTTGACATGTCAAGTTCAGCTTGTGATTCCTGTTGATTCATTNTCCCCCCAAAAAACATAATTAGGTCAAAATTGGTAAGCTAAAACTTTGCTATTAGGCGACAGACGTTGACATGTCAAGTTCAGCTTGTGATTCCTGTTGATTCATTGACTGCTACTGGAAAATGTGGGTGCATCTACCCTGTACCCTGGGCACACAGTGGTGAAATGAACCGAGGTCCCTGTCCTCAAGGAGGTTAGATTTTACTGGAGTGAGACCCACAGCAAAGGTCCTTTTCCTGTAGCTTCCTTTAGCCATTCAGCACCTGCAAGAGGCCTCGGGGCTAAGAGCTGTGGGGCAATTTTTGAGACTGAGGCATAGTTCCCGCTTAAGGTCACAATGTGGTTGGGGGAAAGAGATAAGCAGGTGCATGTGCATGCACCCACAGACCCTCCATAATACAATAGGAAGCCTTAAGAAGTGCCGCAAGAAAAAGCCAGCTAAAGAAGATCCCAGGCAGGATTTCCTGTGGCTGGGGGATGCGGGAGCTGTCTGCAAGTGACCAGGATTCAGACCTGCAGACGTGGGGGTGTGTGGTGTGGGTGTGGCTGTCATGCTAGCCCAGGACACAGTGAACCCCAGCTCCCCTCTTAGCCCAGCACCTACCAGCCGTGTCATGCAGCTGTTAATCTCTCCTACGACCTTGAAGCAGGAGCAACAGCAGGACTCAGGTGAGTTGAGGGGCCCTGGAGCCAGGTGGAGAGCTGCCAGGGGCCCTAGGCCTCCTCTTCAGCCCTTACTGGCCAAGAACCTGGTTCAAGAGGTAAGCATTTGGGACTGGGGGGAAACGGCTGTGTGGTCCCTAGGGCAGAGCGATTGGGGGTGGTCTGATTTGGGGGCACACACAAATCAATCATTTAAAGGCTGTTTGCTGGCCTTGGGCAATGAATGAATTCAGCACAGAAGACTGGTGGCCTGCTTATGTAATCACAGGTCTACCCAGGAGAAAAAGCTCTTTAAAAACCTTTTACAACACGGAAGATAGTTTTTAAGAAACTCTGAATCAGCATTCCCTTTATGAAGAAGAGCCACGCTTTGTGCTGCACACGGCCTCAGTCAACACATCTTTCCTCTAGTCTCAGCCCTGGCTCCGAGTTAGAATTACCTGGGGAGCTCTTAAAACTACTGCTATCTGAGGCCCTGCGCCCTGAGCTGCTGCCTTAGTTGGCCTGGGGAGGGGCCTACGCAGTGACTGAAGTGTTTTTTAAAAGGTCCCCAGATTATTTTCCCTGGGTCAAGAACCCTTATTCTGGTTGAAAGTAGAGAGTTAAGAAGTCGGCCTCTAGGCCTAAGTGTGGAAGCCCCTCCCCCGCTTCTCAACACAGGTTTTCAATAAATCCTAGAATGTCTGAGATGCACTAAATAGGAAGATAAAAATGCTGACTGGTTAGGAAAAATATGCATTGCACCCAAACCCTTGAGTCAGCTTGCCCATCGTGTACCCACCAAGGTCCAGGGCAGCCGTCCAGCGCAGTCTTTCGTGCTAGGTGATTAACCAGTAAAAAAATAGTAGAGGTTGAAGAGCAGCACTGGGGGGGGGGCGGGGAAGGGTGCACATTTCGCAGGAAATCACAAGAGAATGACCATCTGACAGCTCTGATTGAATCCCCGGGAGTGTCCAACTGCCTTCACCCTTCCTGCGTCCACCATGGGCAAGCACATGCCTTGACGGGGGGGGCTTGCCCTGAGCCTCTCTACTGCACATGCTCCGTGGTGCTGCTGACAACTCCCTAAGGGTAAGGACCCAACTTCCGTTCCACACGCGCCCCTCAAACTTCCTGCTGTGGGGCTCCACACCCTGCGGGACCCTCACCCAGCCAGAGTGACCCAATCCGGAGGGGAGATTCCCCTTGGATCCAACCCCTCTCCCCACGTTGGCACAAATGCAGCCTCAGTGGCAAGTGTCACCCTGCACCTGACCCCTGGGGTGTAGGGTAACCATGGCTGAAGATCCTTTGGGAGTCTGCCTTGGGATATGAAGGTGGTCAGCAGCTTATTTCAAGTGTCTGGTGAAGAGGCAATGGTGGAGGGAGGAGCCTGTCCCACTCTGAGCTTCCAGGATCCTCTGAATGTGTCCTGCCTTTAGACACAGGTTCTGTCAAAGCCTGAGCTCTAATGACTGCAAAAGACCAAAGCCAACTCTCTTGGGGTTTCTGCTTCCTAATTCTGAGCAACTCTTCCTATCACTTCCCCATGCCCCAACTTTTTTTATTGTTTAATAAGCTTTAGCAACTGCCTTCATCAGAAACACTGCCATAAGCAGTCAAAAGTGGGTTGGTTTTCTCCCACTTTTTTTTCCTGGTAACTGAAGAGCTGGGTAAGATTATATACTTATCATTTACACTGCAGAGCTCCATTAATATCTTCTAAAATACTTCTTTCATTCCCTCTGCTGATCATTGAAAAACCCACTGACTGACTGAGAGGAATTATCCATCCACGATGAAACTAAGGCATACAGGGACAGGCCTGAGGTCATAAGGTACATGGTGCAGAGCCAGGGCCAGGCCTCTTTTGGCTCACATCCTCCCCCCTACCTCCATGTGTCTAGGGCTGGGCCTGGCTTGGGGGGCAGGATGGAGGAGCTGAGCTTTTAAAGGCAGCTTGTGATTCTAGGGCCCTTGCTCCCCGCTGTAGGAGCTCCTGGGTGCATGAAAGAGCCCATTAAAGAGTATTCTGATTAGAAAGACACCACAGAATCCAGAATCAAGCAAAATAACTACGTTTCTTATATTGCTTCCAAGAAAGGCCAAATGGTTACAGTAAACTTAGGAAAGCTAAAGATGTATTTAAAAATGGAAGGTTAGTCTCTGGATCTCAGGGGTTGGAGCACCAGTCTTACAAAAGTAAGAGGCTGCGGGGTAGGAGAGACAATGGGTTTGGCTTCTTGGTCTCCTGGGGCGCACATTGGCAGAGACATCGGGGTAGAAGGACATGTGGTCATATCTGTTACTACAGGACTGAATTTTTGTTATAATTACGGCTTCAGTTTGTGTTGGTGTGACTAGACTGAGCTTGGGCCACCCCTGCACTGGCGATCTGCTCAGCTAAGCCCGGATGGAGGGCTAAACTGTTGGTGGAGATTCCTTTTCTTTATGAGAAAGGGAAGAGGGTGAAAAATGAGATCTCAGTCTTTCATTGGGTAGTGACTACTGATCATAATCCTGCTTTTTGCCTTGCCTCCCAGGAAGCTCCAAGTGGACATATGACACTCTCCCTCCTTAAATGATTGCTTATTTCTTTTGACCTTTGTTCTAACTACACTATTTCGTATACCCCACTCCATTGCCCCAGCCAGAGGCAATCGTCCCTGAATCCAGGGATTTATGCCTTCATGCCTTGGGTTATGGTTACTGTTGGCTTTGCCTCTTCTGATGCACTCTATGCCTCTTGAGGACAGTGATAACGCCTTGTCCTTCTGTGTATCCTCCAAACTAGTCAGACTGTGTCTAATGCAGTATTAATTTCTGCAATTACTTGTAGAACAAATGTTGGCTTGATCGGTTAAAAAAAAAACAACAAAAAACAGTCTGACCCTGAAGGAAAAGAACAAGGAGTCCCTCCTTTAACAATGGAAATATATCAAGCATGGTTCTCTTTTTTGCTTTAGCTGCCAGCAGCTTCAAGGTACTTGAGTGTCCAACTGTTAGAACGTTGTCTGGTAGAAGGACCAGGACGCCACAGGCACACTTAACATGGTCCGTTGGCTTGGGAGAAATCTCTGTTTCTTGGGCCTGCCCGCTGGAGGGGTGGCCGTCCCGCCTCTGGCTCCCCAGGGCCTTCCTGGCGGTGGGTGGGGGGGCTGGCACCCCCGCAGGTTTTCTGCCTCCGCCCCACCCCCGGCACTGGACAGGGTATGTGTGCGCTCCCCGCTTCCCCGCCGCCATCCAGTCTGTGAGCCCACCACGGGCAGGGACCTTGCCTCCCCTGTTCGCAGCTCTAGGCCCTGGCGCGGGCCTGGCCCCGGGCGGGCGGCCGTCCGGCCGTCCGGGAGGAGGTCTGCGCGGGCCGTCGCTGTCTCGGAGCCGCGGAGCCACGCGCAGAGGAGGACGTGGCGCACTTGTGGTATGCTGCTGCAGCTGGTGTTGTGAATCAGGCCGACGAGCAGCGCATCCTCTAACCCGGCTATTTCACCACACCAGGGTTGCACCATACTCATCCTCTCCAGCCGAGCCTCGTGGGACCAGGCGGCCGCGCACATGGGGCGGTCTGTGTGTGAAAGTGTTCGCTTTGGTTCCCTGGGTCTGTCAGCATGCCCCTCGGGATCACCTGGGGAGCCTTCCAAAAACACTGGGGCCGGCCCCTCACTTCCTCCTCAGCCCCGGGCCCCTAGGATCTCCAGGATGGGACCACAGAGTCAGTATCCGCAGGGGTTCCCTCCCATGTGACGCCCAAGCCCGAGTGCAGTCAGGGCTGAGCCTGGGGTTCCGAGCTGGGCCCCAGCCCTTCCTGGCCCTCCCTGGCCCTGTTCTCTCTTCCTGGCGTGGCTCACACAACTGCTGCTCCCCAGCAGCTTTCCAGAAATCGATGGCATCCAGTGCTCCAGGACAAAGGCCAGGCTCCTTACCCCGGCCTTGCCACGTTTCCATGCTCAGAAATGGTGCTGCCATTTCCCCCACACGGTCCCTTTTTCTGTCCAACACTTGCCCTTTTGTGAATCCATGGCTCTGTCAGCTCTGCCTTCACAATACACCTCAACTCCTAACACCCATCACCCCCCCACCACCCACAGCCACTCCCCTGGCCTGGCCACCACCACGGGCCACCTGCAGCGCCCCCTGACTAGCCTCGCCTTGCCTTGCCTCCCTCAGTCCAGCCTTCGTACAATAGCCAACATAATCTTTGACAAATAGAAATCTGACCATCACACAGCAGAGTAACAAACTTCTGACCCTAGTTTCCAAGGCCCCATGTTCCCCCTTTCATGTTTCAAACCCCATCTCCTTGGTCCCTCTGTTCCACCATACCAGCCTCCTTGCTATCTTGAATCTCCAACTGCTCTCTGATCCCAGGGCCTTTGCATATGCTCTCCCCTCCGTCTGGAAGCCCCGAACTCATGCGTGCTCGTGTATGGGTGGCTCCTTCTCATTGTTGGAGCTCAACTCAAATTCCTCATTCTCAGGGAGGCCTAAATGCCCCTCCTAACTTTTTTTTTTTTTAAGCTTTGTTTTCTTAATAGCACTTGTCACTAAATGTATTACAATGATTGTTTATTTACTGTCTGTCTCTACACTAGAATGTGAGCTCCAGGAGGGCAGGGTCTTTGTCTCGTTCTCCATGGTGCCTCCCTTGCCTAGCACAGGGCATGGTATGCAGTAGGCACTCAATAAATATGTGTGAATGAAGAAATACCTCATATTCCCCCCTTTCTTCCCTTCTCCCCTGATTCTCATGGCATTGTGTACTCCAGACCCTTCCACGTCTTCCCTTGCACTGACCCCATTCCCCAGAATCCCCTCCCTTTCCCGGGCAGCCTCCCCCTCTCCTAGCCAGTTGCCACGATCACCTTGCTGGCCTGTCTGCCAGGCGAGGTTGAGTTCCAGGGCTGGTACACAGGAGGAGCTTAATCAATGCTTAAGTGGCTCTGTGGCCATGAAGACAGGAGGCTCTGAGCTCCAGGGGTTGAAGCAGACCCCTCCCCACCCTGTCCTGATCATTTCAGCCTGTGTGTGGGGTTTTCACTTGTAGGGAGTTTCCTGACCACTGAGTCCTTAGTTCCTTTTCCTGCCACTGTTCTCCTTCCCCCTGAGAAGCGGGAGATTCAAGGAGCCCTAAGGCTCTCCGCCACGGGCTGACACTGGCGAGGTGAGTCCTACCCAACACCGGTGCTGCTACCGATTCCGTTCTGCTGCTGAGGCTCATCCCAGGCAGGTGACTTGTTCAAAGTCACACGGAAACTGAAGCCTGAGATATGAGCTGGAGACAGTCTCAGGGTTTCGTTCAGCATCCATCGGATTCTGAGTCCTGGCTCCCAGACCCACAGGGCTCAGGGGCCTTGTGGAAACCGAAGTCCTATAAGATGGGTATTGTGTCCAAGCCAGCACTGTGTGCCCCACCTGGTAGAGTGTCTCGGATTGGATGACATGCCCTCCACGTGCAAGAATCCTCTTTCCTGGGGCTCTGTGCTTTGGGGCAAGGTGTTCTGAGTCTCTTCTGCTCATTATGTTGCTAAGCCCTTCAAGGAGTCCTGTTTAACTCCCACCTCACCCCAGAGAGATGAAGAGGGGCAGGAAAGTTTTCTTGAAGCAGCAAAGGTTCTCCCTCTGGGGCTGGAATGGACCTTGGAGCTGACCCGGGCCTGGGTTTCAAGGAGAGAGGAAGAAGTGACTTGCCCAAGGTCACCCGGCCAATTTGGGGCCCCTGTCTCTGTGGCCCCAGTGCTGCTAGAAACCAGCCCTGGCCCCTTCTAGCCCCTTCCTCTCCTGAGATGTTGATCGGGAAATTTCCACAGTGGCTCCAGGGACAGGGTGTAGGATTGGTGGAGGGGGGTGTTGAGCCACTGTGACTTTTGCCGGTCAAGTGGCAGTTTAAAGGTGAGAGAATGATAAGATCTCCCCAGAGGCGCCATGCAAGGGAATGAGCAACTGCCGGCCTCTCCCTGACCAGACCGGAGTTGGGGCTGCAGGGAAGGTGGAACACTGACCCGGAGTCCTCACCTCCTAGCCTTCGGCCCTACTGGCAACTGGTGTGGGGGTATAGACACACTTCTCCAGAAGACTCTCGGGGAGGGGGGAGGCTAGAGATCCTGGCAAGGGGGTAGGCAAGCCTGGGGGTCACTAAGAGGAGCCCCGAGAAGAGTCTTTTAAAAAATTAACACATATGAAGAATATATAAACTTTGCAAAAAGCTACACAGTGATCATAATAACCTTTTGGGTTTGCCATCGAGGGCCTGTCATCCCCGGCTCACCTCCATGTCTGGCTGAGTGGGGAGAAGGCCCAGGAGCTGCCCCTTGCAGCCCAGACTTTGGGTAATACGCTTAGCCAAGGGTTTCTATGGCAGCTGCTCTTTGCCCTCTTTGCTTCTGGCTCCCCTTCGTTATTCATTCAACAAATGCTTATTGAGTACCTACTCTGTGCTGTTCCAGTTGCTTGCGGTTATCAGTGAGCAAGACAGGCCCCGATCCTGCGCCTGTGGGCTTGCCTTCTAGCAAGTTGGGCAAAATCTATGTCCCCCTTCCCAGAAAAATGCAGTTAGGTATAAAACTTGTCCACAATTGTGTGGGGCTCCTGGACCCCAGTTTAAGCACCCTCATCTTGGAGGGTGACTCTCTAACACTGTTTGTTACTGCAACACAGTCCAAGCATTTCCACCTGCCCCCTTCTGCCTGGCGCTGCAGCTGGGCACACCTGTCCTGGGCCCCTCTGGACCGGAGCAAGAGGGGATAGGAAGGCCCCTCTGTAAGTTCTCAGTCAACTAGGGCTGACGTGCTGTTGGAGGTCATGGAGTCTGGAGAATTTCAGGCATCTCAGAGAACCCAAGTCCGAGAGGAAGGGCAGGGAGGGAGAGAAAAATGGGTCCCTCCATGTCCCTCCTGAGGATGGCTGGCACCTGAGCATAAGGCAAGCTCAGAAGCCTGGAGCTGGCATTGGCCCCCGTCCAAGCAAGTCATCCTCTAAGACTCCTGGTCAGGGTCTGACCCATCTTTGCTGTCCCCACCCTGACCCTCCTCCAGGGTGTCTCTCCCACTGCTGCCCTCGCTGCACAGCTGGGCTGGTCTGTTTCCATGTCCCTTTCCCCCACTCACTCAGCAGCACCATGAGCACAAGCTCGGCTTCCCTCTGGTGGCACATCAGGCATCCGCCCCAGTAACTCATCTCTCCTGACCCCTTTCTGGTTTCAACTCAAATTTCAACCCCCACCCCTGCAATGGCTCAGGTGCCTCTGGTGACCAGAGGGCTGCCCCATCCCTCCTGTCCCCCCATGTTTTCAAGGCGTGACCTCAGGGCTGCGGGCAAAACTGAAGCCTGATCTGGCTCAGCACCAGAATGGGCCCTTTGCCCCCTGCCTGCTGTGGGAGCCGGGGGCTCTCTGTCTGGGCTGTCCTGGGGGAGGCACTGTCTCCTTGGGCTCTATAACCCGTGTCCTGGAGGCAGGGCCTGGGAGGCTCTGCAGTGAGTGTGCGGGCTGGCTACCCAATTACCCTGAGGGCCACTGACCAGCCACAAGCCCCAGGGACTCGTCAGTCCACGGGGGGTGACAGATCACACCTGGCACATGCTGAAGTCTGGTTTGGGGGTGCTTGCACATATGGTTTATACACTCGGAGATGTCTTTGGAAGGACACGCACAACTGGGAGTCAGAGGTCTAAGTAAGAGAGACTAACCTTTTTTACATACCTGTGTATCTTTTTAAATGTCATACCATTCGTTTAGTCCCAAGTACTAAGTACCTAGAAAATAAAACCAAATACTAGGTACTAAAATGAGAGGTTTTTGAACCTTCCTAGGGTGGGGCCTCAGGCCATTAGGCTGTCTCTAGGGTCCCTTATAGGGTTCCTAAGAGCCCCCTCTGGCGAATACTCCTTCCTTTGGTCCTGCAGATGTCCTCTGCTCTCAGACTCAGAAGAGCCTCTCAGGGACCCGGGGGCTAGGCGTGTTTCCCCCTTTCCTGCTCCGTGTCTGGCTTGCACCCAGCCCAGACCTCCTGGTCCCAGGCAGGGCTGCTATCTCAGCGATCAAATGGTGGGCAGGACAGCAGTGGGCACGTGCTCTGCCTCCCACCCTATCCAGGGACCCTGCTTGCCAGCCGTGGGCGGTTTGGACCAAACCCCCTGCCTCCTCCCTGCTGTGGGCCCAGCCTATAAAGCCACCCAGCATGTCCCCGCCGACCCTGGCCCCCTCCCCCGACACCCAGAGCTGCAATGGCAGAGCTGCCAGCGTCAGAGATGCCAGGGGACCCCGCGCTGTGCAGTGGGCGCTTCACCATCAGCACGCTGCTGGGGGGCGAGGAGCCCCCCCCACCAGCTGCCTATGACAGCAGCCACCTGAGCCACGGCAGCACCTTCTACATGCGTACCTTTGGCTACAACACTATCGATGTGGTGCCGGCCTACGAACACTATGCCAACAGCGCCCTGCCCGGAGAGCCCCGGAAGGTCCGGCCCACACTGGCTGATCTGCACTCCTTCCTCAAGGTAAGCACCAGCTCCAGGACTGGCCGCTTTCCTGCCGTGTGGCCTTGACCCAGGTACCTCACTTCTCTGAATCTTGGCTCTGTCACCTGTGCCGTGGGACACACGAGTGTCTTCTTCGTGGGTTGAGAGGCCTGAATGAAATGCAGGCATAGAAGCTATAAAGCTCCAGACACATGGAGTAATGTTTATTGTCCAGTCATCGACCACCCAATCAAAAATCTTGGCCTCCCAGAGAGGTAATGAGCTCCCCATCAGTGGAAGTGCACAAACAGAGGCTGTACACCCCTGAAAGAGATAGGGAGGTGGGAGTGCGGAAGGTCTGTGGCGGAGCGGAAGGGAGGCTCGCCGGGTTTGCTGTGGGGGAGGCTGGACTCTGGAGGGTGGAAGATGGGGAGCTAGATGCTCATGACCCCCGCCTGCCTGACCTGTGGCCTCTGGGCTCCCAGCAGGAAGGCAGCCACCTGCATGCCCTGGCCTTTGACAGCCGGCCCAGCCATGAGATGACTGATGGGCTGGTGGAAGATGAGGCAGGCACCAACAGTGAGAAGAACCCGGGGGAGCCTGTGCGCTTTGGCTGGGTCAAGGGGGTGATGGTGAGTAGGGTGTGGATGGGATGCCTGGGAATGGAAGTGGGGAGACAGAGCTCCATCCAGGCGCAGCTCTGACTCTCAGGTCTTAGTGGCCAGGGTAGACCCAAAGCCCAGCCTGGGCCTCAGTTTCCCCATCTGCAGAGTGACTTCCAGTTTTCCCTGGTTTTGTGCTTCTCAACCCCCATTTACTCCCCAGATTGATACCTCATCCTGGGAAAGATCTCTGGATACTCACTTGTCCTGTGGCATTGGACAAGTTATTTAACCTATCTGTGCCTCAGTTTCTTCACCTGTGAGATGATGAACGTTGAGTTAATAGACAGGAAAGGCTTGGATCAATGCCTACCTTGGGATTATTAGGAGAAACTGTTTTCACCTACAGCCACCAGGGGGCAGCACTAAACACACAAATCCACCAGCGTGTTTTCGTTATTCTCAGTGATGGGAACAGGGAGATGTCCCTACCGTGTAGAGCACCAGTGAGTCTTCAAACAGCAAAAAGTCAAATGAACTTGGCTTTGGAAGGCATTGGGGGACTTTTCAGAGGGGATCGCGTGAGATTTAGAAGAAGGCTTTGGTCCTGCTCTGAGAGGTGGCTGGGGGGGAGAGCAGCGGAGGGAGGCCTGGGTTCTGACCTGACTCTGCCAACTGCCTGCTGGCTGTGCCTCCGTTTCTCCATCTGAACTGTGAGCTCCCCTCCACCCCAGCGACTCATTTATGGAGTATGGCTCTTCCTTCCAGGCTGTGGTGGCCAGAGCCTGGCCTGACCGTGTTCAGTACCTCAGAGCATAGAGAGGGCTTTAGAAGTCTCCCCGCCTTGTAAATGCCGCATGCTCCTGCCCTACCCCAAGAACTTGGCTGGGGCCAAAGACCACATCAGCACCCCCACCTCCCTGGAATTCAGTCTCAGCTGTAGCCTCTGGCTTTGCTTTAAATTTGGAAGCTGAAGTCACAGCAACCCAAGCACTGTTTCTACTTGTATGTGGGGCATTGGCTCACCGGCATTTGCTGAGCTCCTCCTAGATGCCAGGCCCTGGGCTGACAGCTGGCCACCGGGGCCATGGCTGGGGCTGGCAGACACAGGATCCTGGGCTTAGAGCCGGGTGAGGGGTGATAATGCTTGCAGCCCATTCTCAGACCGCAGTGGAAGGGCAGAAAAGTGGGTGGGAGGGGCAGGTGAATCTCTGGGTACCCCTCCTCCCCTCCCTGCCCCACAGAACTAGAAGGGCATTGAAGTAGGAACCCAGTGAAGTGAGTAGAGCCAAGAAAGGGCCCAGGTGTCCCCTAGGCCAACCTGCCTGATGCCATGCCATGACTGGGGACAGGGACTTTTGTGTTTGGATTTAAGGTGGCCTCCAACCCCTCTGTCTTCCCAGATCCGTTGTATGCTCAATATCTGGGGTGTGATTCTCTACCTACGGCTCCCCTGGATTACAGCCCAGGCAGGCATTGGTGAGTGTCATCTCTGGGGGGGGAAGGGGGAGGGTGTGCCTGAGACCTGATGTTCCCAGGCCTCAGTCCTGAATTGGGCTGCAGAAACCACAGTCTCCTGCAGTGACAGAGGTCAGGGAAGTGTGGCAGAGGAGTCTGGACATGGCGTCATCAGGCCTGACGACTTTCCCTGGCTCTCTTTGCCCTCAGTAGGTCGCTTAGCCTCTTGGAGTCAATCTCTACGGCACAGGATCCAGGTTAGGAACCTGTGCTCTGGACAGACACCAAGGTTTAGAAGCTAGCTCTGACGCTGTGTGACCATGGACAAGTTTCTTAACTACTCTGAGCCTAGTTTTCTTCATCAGTAAAATGGGGGTGATAACTGTTCCTACCTCCTAGACCTATTGCGGGGTTTCTATGATGTATGTAAAATAGCCTAGGATTTGGCACCCAAAGGTGTTCATCAAGTGGTGATTATTTTTTATTATTAAAGGAGGGTGCCTTCCCTTCCAGACCTAATGATCCTTTATATAGTGGCTCATCAGCTTCCTGGCTGTTCAGGATATACCAGGAGGGGGACAGAGACCCATTGTGCAGAGGAGAAAACCAAGGCTCAGAGCAGGGAGGTGACTTAGCTGGCATGGTGAACCAGTCGGCTGACTCAGGTTCCGCACGTGCCTCCTCACCTGGGAAATGCCCTGGCTGAGTTTTATGGTGATCACATCCCCGCCCACCCCCACAGTCCTGACCTGGATCATCATCCTGCTGTCGGTCACAGTGACCTCCATCACTGGCCTCTCCATCTCGGCCATCTCCACCAACGGCAAGGTCAAGTCAGGTGGGCCCCACCCCACCCCCAGGGCCCTCCCCTTTCCTGTTGCTC